>NW_020450823.1:441203-606019 GCF_003343035.1 Apteryx rowi | reverse complement strand
AAAAAGCGAAGAGTTAATTTTAGCAGCATAAACAAGCTATTAATGGTTTTCCCAAACTTATAAAGGGAATTCTCAGGGGAGCTAGGAACTGAACACAGCTAGTGACCCTACCCACCAGCCACTCCTTTCTGACTATTTGAACACTGAGAAGAAATCCTGCAAGAAATCCTGCAAATTTTCTGTGAACTGTCATCTATCAGGTGGGCTCAGCAATACTTGAAGTCCTGAGCATTTGCAAAGCCACAGACAGTCAGCATGATTCTGGAGTCCAGTTCTGACAGACTGTAGTGCTTATTTGCAACATTTTTAATAAGACTTTATGAAAAGTCAGATTTTAAATTTATTGCACATTATTCAGTCAGTTTTGTTAGATTTTTAATTGTTATTGCAGTTGCATCTGGAGGCCTTCCTCAGGACCTGGCCTCGCTGTCCTAAGGCCGTGTGAGACTCAACTTTTCTGAGTCCTTGTGAATGAGACCCCACAGACTTCATCGTGTAAGGGGAGAGGAAGTGGGGACATGCTACTGGCATTTGGGGCTGGCAGGCAACCAAGATGCTCTGGGATTGTCTGATGGGCACACGTCCAGTCAGGAGAAGGGCCATAGCAATAGACTGCAGCTGAAAATAAAATCTTCTGGTGGGGCTGCTTTCACATACAACCCTGTGAGTGAAATACTCAGCTGCAATGCAGGCAAAGGATGTTCCTCCTGCTTGGTGTCCTCAGTTAATCCAGCATGCAAGTTCACAGAGCAGGAGAGAAGCCACAACGGTCTTCTGCAAAGACAGGAGGTTTGGCTGACTCTGCCCAGCAAAGGTAGGAGCCTCATGCTTAGTGCGCAAGATTTGACAGTGCTCATGTACAGACATAAAGTAAGATGCCAGTCATCATCCCACAGAGCTCAGAATCTGAGGGAAAAGATTTAACACATGGCTTAAGAAAATAAGGGTAGGGTAAGGGAGAGGCTGACAAGAGAAGAGAGTGTATTTTAGCAGGCTGGGTGTTTAATTCACAGACATGTCCTTAGGCAGTCAATAGCAGCAAACACAACAGTAAGCTGTACCTCTAAGTATATATATTTTTAATACTCAAACTATAAAGAGTGAAGACAGATTGGAGAAGAGCAAAGATGGGTAGGAGAGAGGAGAGAAGGGAGTTTTTTACGTTTCTCATGAAGAAATAAAGCTGTCAGTCAGACCTGGTGAAAAAGTCAAGTGAACTGGCACCAAACCATCCTGCATCATGTGTGCTGCTGGTCAAGGTTCTTTCTTACCTGGATGATATTACTTGTTTCACAGAGCACTGAAGCATTTTCTTATTTGCTTACTGTGAAAATAATTAGATATTTCTTCCTAACAGTGTTAATGATATCTAAGCATGTTAGCCCAACTGAAGTTCCTGGAGCTACATTGTTTTACCCACTGAATCACTTTATACTTTCTTATCCATTCTGATATTTATATTAGGACAGCTGTCATTTCTCTGATTTTCCTGATAGTTAGGAGTCAGATTCTTACAATGATGCAAACCACATCAATGCTACCAAAGTCAGTGAAGCTATACTGCAGAAGATCTGGCCACCTAGGGAAAATGTAGATGCCTGTATTGTTAGACAGAAAGACCTTCTGAGGCTTCTACATACTCATCCCTCACTTCTTTTGTTGCTATAATAATGGCAACATAGATAATTATGGTAATAATTATCTACCATAGTAATATTACTCTTAAGCACCCTGACTTGCTAGTATCCAGCAATCAGGTGAGATTCTCAATTTCTAATAACAATCACACCATGCATCCCACTCCTTCCAATTTCCTGAAAATTTGCCTGTAAATTTTTGGAAGGAATATTTTGAATCAGAAAACTCCAGTCAATTAAATTCAAACTGTGTGGAAGGACAGCCTCAGTTTTATCAACTCTTAATTTCAAACAATTGGACAATTTGTGTTTCTGAACATTTTTTTTTAATTTTTTTAAAAGTTCAAGTCAAGCAAGCTGTTTTGATCTGTTGAACCCAAAATATTTTCAAATGGTCAGCTTCCAAACTTTTTGACCTTGACTCATGCTCTTTCTGGCCAAATTCCTGACTTCTAACTCTTTGACACTTCCTCAGCTTTTGGGATGCCTCTCCTCTAAATTATAAAAAGTATTTCAAAAGCCATTTCACTTCCTCTTTATGGCTGACACATGCCCCAATGATTTAAAGCATTTTTGATCTTTTGCAAACCCAAGACATAGCTTTAAGAAGAAACTACCACCTGCTTTGTTTGTTTGTTCTGTTTTATACATTTAATCGTTTCCTTCACTATATACAATTCTACTCAATATAGGGTCTTACACTGTCCTCATCAGCAAAGTATGTGTCTGCATTTTGTTTTGATAGGCTTTTTTTTAAATTCCTTGATTTCCAAATGCATATTATATTCTTTATTATGTTAAAGAAGACAGGTCAGAGAAGTAAGCTTTCTTCTGGGCTTAAACTAGTGCCTGACAGGGTCCTGTGCCCCACACGGAGAAGATAGCTTTGCAGTAGACCTTTCTAGTGTGACTCAAGAGAGGATTTCTCAGTCTGTCCTTCATGAGGGGCTTTGAATCAAATGACCTATAGAAACAAATCAAGATAATGGTATAGAACAGAATACCCAAATAGCCATTTGTGCAGGGCTCAATATATAGTGTGATTGTTAAACAATTCAAGCTGGAACAAAAGTGCTAAACCGAAATCCAAGATCTCACTATCCTGGCATGCAGCATTCAAAACTCAGATTCTCAGGCAAACTTTTCCTTCTAGATCTTTATCTATGCCAGAACACCAGTTTGCGTTCAAGTGCAATGTGTACAGTATTCCCAAACATTATAGAAGCAATGTATCTGAGATCACGTTAGGAGGGATGTCAGACTGCCTCTCTCTCACTACCAGAAGAAGTCCCATAGGTAACTAGGATCCAAACACCAATTTCTTCTGAAGGCACTAAATAAAACTATCCCAGCATTGCAGAGATGTGACTATGCAACACTTCAAGAGACAGAGTAGAGGCATATACCTCAGTTGTTTCCTGTTAATTTGTTTCATTTTCTGTGTCAAATCCTGGTCTCCTTTGCCCATCTGGGCTAACTTTTTCAGGAATATCTCTAAAGTCAGAAAATACTTGCTTAACAACATGGGCAAAGGGCTCCATGTTTTGCAGCTCCTAGCTCTCCCTCTGGAATCTGTTTTAAAGAGATGGCACAGAGGGACTTTTTCTACTCTTCTGAACTGGACTGTTGTTGGAGTAGGTATCTGGAGGAGCTGGGGCTGTGGCAGAGAGAGTAAAATACCAGTTGTGCACTACAGAGATCCCATGGCTGTGACAGTGGTAATGGGGCATAAAACAAAAGTGTTTTTCCATGTCTTAGCAACATGTAACCCATCTCACCCAATTTTTGGCAGTCTTTGTAATATATGAGGCTTATGTAGTGATATGGTCTTGCATGTCTGTTTGTCAGTCCAACCCAGTAAGTTTTGAACTTGACCATAGTTGAGAGAGGTTCTTAAGGTATTTGGCTTTTACAAAGGTCGTAAAAACAGATGGCCAGAGAGGAAAAGATGGGAGTGCTATGTTAGTGCTCCCACTAACAGAAGTCCAGCCAAAAGAGAGAAACTGGTGTCATTAGGTACCAGCAATCCATACAGCATAAAAAGTTAAGGCCATCCAATCTGCAGTAGAAGTTTCAACTGCAGTTTGACTTTTTAGGAGATCAAAGAATCCAACCAGAAGATACTAAGCCACAGAAAACCAGATTTCATTATTTGTGCTTATTCAGGGACTGGCGTGTTTTCCCTACAGACTGATTTCAGTTGTTCTAGAGCTAAACCTGCAAAATGTGAGCTGGTCTAAACCCAGAAGCTGCTCTGGCTACCACTTACATAGGTTCTGTGCCATCCAGCCCTCTGTCCCACCACAAGCCCCCTGTGGGACTTGGGCAGGTCAGCTGGTCTCTGTGTTAGTTTTTCACCTGCAAAACAGGAATTGGAACACAGTTCTGTTTCATGGGAATATCATGAAAGTAAATACTATAAAGATAAGGAGTCACATGTATTACAAGGTTGAGGGGAACAGAAAGCCTTGTCTATACCCACAGTTCAGCTGGCTGCCTCTGCTCACAAAGCTCTCTAATGCGAGGACAGCACATGGTAAGAAAAAGGATTTTTCTACCATGGACCTTTCCCAGGCATAAGCTATAGCAACACAGGAACTTACCAGTAGTATATCTGTGTAAGTACCATACAGGTATAGCTAGTTTGACAGGGATTTTTATTAAAAAAAAAAGAGAGAAAAAACTCTGCAGGCAAAACCCTTGTGTAGATCTGGCCTGGGCCAAGCTGACTCACATTAGCCCAGTACTCCTTGTGGGCAGACACCACTAGGGACATGGTTGCACTTTGTATGGATATAGATACCTCACACAGGCAAAGAAATCTCAAAGAGTGAAAAAATTTTTTTTGCCAGGACATAGTCACAGATATTCAGAATCACAGAATCACAGAATCACAGAATCACAGAATGGTTGAGGTTGGAAGGGACCTCTGGAGATCATCTAGTCCAACCTCTCTGCTCAAGCACGGTCACCTAGAGCATGTTGCACAGGATCGCGTCCAGGTGGGTTTTGAATATCTCCAGAGAAGGAGACTCCACAACCTCTCTGGGAAACCTGTTCCAGTGCTCTGTCACCCTCACAGTCAAGAAGTTTTTTCTCATGTTCAGATGGAACTGCCTGTGTTTCAGTTTGTGCCCATTGCCTCGTGTCCTGTCACTGGGCACCATGGAAAAGAGTCTGGCCCCATCCTCTTGACACCCTTTAGATATTTATACACATTGATAAGATCTCCTCTCAGCCTTCTCTTCTCCAAGCTAAACAGGCCCAGCTCTCTCAGCCTTTCCTCAGAGGAGAGATGCTCCAGTCCCCTAATCATCTTTGTAGCCCTTCGCTGGACTTGCTCCAGCAGTGCCACGTCCCTCTTGTACTGGGGAGCCCAGAACTGGACA
The DNA here is from genome assembly GCF_003343035.1 of Apteryx rowi. Taxonomy (NCBI): domain Eukaryota; kingdom Metazoa; phylum Chordata; class Aves; order Apterygiformes; family Apterygidae; genus Apteryx; species Apteryx rowi. Next base: position 600,993 of record NW_020450823.1, on the reverse strand, counting down.
CAGTACTCCAGATGTGGCCTCAGCAGGGCTGAGTAGAGGGGGAGGATCACCTCCCTCCACCTGCTGGCAACACTCTTCCTGATGCACCCCCCCAGGAGACCATTGGCCTTCCTGGCCACAAGGGCACATTGCTGCCTCATGGTCAACTTGGTGTCCACCAGCACTCCCAGGGCCTTCTCCGCAGAGCTGCTTTCCAGCAGGCCAACCCCCAACCTGTACTGGTGCATGGGGTTATTCCTCCCTAGGTGCAGGACCCTGCACTTCCCTTTGCTGAACTTCAGGAGGTTCCCCTCTGCCCACCTCTCCAGCCTGTCCAGGTCTCTCTGAATGGCAGCACAGCCCTCTGGTGTATTGGCCACTCCTCCCAGTTTGGTATTGTCAGCAAACTTGTTGAGGGTGCACTCTGTTCCTTCAGCCAGGTCACTGATGAAGAAGTTGAGCAAGACTGGACCCAGGACTGACCCCTGGCGGACACTGACTAGACTCTCCACATCAGTGGAGCACAACCCTCTGAGCTCTGCCATTCAGCTCAGTTCTCAGTTCTCTCTCTCTTCTCAAAGTCTTCTGCTCGTATGGCTGTGTCAATGGCAAGAAGAAGTAATGCAGTCCCTGACTGATTCTGCAATAAAACAGTATGCCTTTGAAGTAGGTTCAGCCCAGATTTCATGGGTGAATTGCTGGAACTTTTCTAGATGATCCATTTTAAAACTGTTTGTTTGGTCTTGTTCCCCCCCTGTAGAACAAGCACAATCTAAACTGACAGTAAACAATTTAAAAGAGTGAAAACACAGAAAAATATTGTGGCAGGAATATAGCTTTGAATAATTGAAGAATATGAATATTGGAAGAAAAGAATCAAAAGGAGAGAGGGCTGTTCTCTCACTCAGTGCATTAACATAACTGGAGTTTTCTTCCCTCAGTCTAACCAGTGTAAGTGAGAGACACATGAGGCACAGGGAGTGTCAGGAGTCCATAGTGAGAGTTGTTGAATTAGTTAATGGTTACACTGAAAAATCTGGGCAATTTTCAAGTACATACCTTTATTTCTTAAACAGAAGCCTGATGGGAAGGCACAAAGAAAATGATGCTTGTGAAGATACTAAATGCAATTTATTCCAAGGAAAAAAGAATCACGGTGAATGTCTGCCCAGGAGGAAAATTATGTTGTCTGCAAAGCATAGAAAAATACTTTGGGAGCCACTGTTAACCAAAAAGACATCCTCTTCGGCCTACTCCAGGGAAAAGCAACTGAGAAAAAGAAGTTAATAGGCTTCTGTGTTGCATTACTTTAAAAATGCGCTCAAATGAAAGCAAGTAATGTAATAATGAACTAAGTCAGAGAGCACTGTTCAATTAGCAGTAAAACTTAAGGAAGTTTATGATAGCGACACTTACAAAGAAAGACTTGGCTGGGCTTATTATTACGGAAAAGGGGGAAAAGTTGTGGTAAATTAAATGTCATTTATAAAATAGGAGGGTCTGATCAAACTGATCCAGATTAGTCCTTCACAGCAGTAAGACCTTAAAATTAGGTCATGGGGATAAAAGAAGAATTCAGTCTAAACTATTTCATACAAAGGCTATTTGACATATGGAACATGTTACCCTGAAGAGTAACTAAAGCAAGGAGCATGAATGTTTTCAAGAGAGAGAAAGAAAGGGGAATACATAAGGAAATTTCCAACCAGAGGAGCTTCAAAAACAATACAATTACTTTTTTTTTTTTTTTAAGTAGCTAACCATTATCTGGTGTCTGAAGGAAAATTATGATGAGCATTATGTCTTCTTCTTTGTCTTGCCCCTTTTCTAATGGTGGAGTTTATGGGGTTTTGTTTGGTTTGTTTTCATTAGAAGGGCTGCAATTTTGCTTTCCTAGAGCACAAATGACAAGAACTAATAAAATGTTAATAGCTATGTATTTTCTTTCAATATGTAATGGTTAAGGATCAAATCTTAAAATCTTTGTTCTTTTTAGTCTCTCTTTTGGTTTCACTGAAGATTTTATGAGAGTGAGGATTTTTTAGTACCAAATGGGCACCTAACTTCTTTTTGCATATCTGGGAAAACGTCCTATTCTGAAAATGTTTTCATGGCTTGGACTGTGTATAATAAAGCACTATCAGGATAATTGTGAGAGCCAGTTGTCAGAAGAGACTTGCCATGAGACACTTTGTGAGAGCACTGCTCTTCCTATCCTGCTGAACATGAGCTCCTTGCACAAGTTATGGCATTTATTTATTTATCGTATTTCAAGTTCTACTCTCAAATGTTACATTCTAAGACAGAGGCAAGAACTAAAGTAAGTAGAGAAAGAGACTAGCACAAACAGGCCAAAAGTGAACTTCTCATCTGAACCCCTTCAGTCTCTAGAAACAACCAGATTTCAATCACAGACCCAGAATCACTGAATTCATAGTGGGGTAGATCTGCCTAGCACAAGTCAGTCTGTGCACTGGAAAGGATCTAAATTTGACACTCAGCGAAGTGAGGGGTTAAAATCCCTTAACATAACTGAGGGCTTTTGGAACTGAAACTGTAGGAAATATTTTGAAATTGGATCCAAAACTTTATTTCAAAACTTGAACCTAAGACCTTATTGTAGTATGAAAATCTATCTTTAGTTAACTAATAAAAGAAAATGGAGAGCGAGTTGTCTTCTCACATTTTATACTTCTATGTTTTCTAACACAGGTGACATAGCTTTCAAAAATTCTATATGTGTACTTATGTAATGGAACTCTCTTTTATGCCACCAAGAATTGCTTGGTAGGAAGAAGGCAGTGAAATTACAATATATTCTTGAGGAATGATGCCTGCATTTTAAGGTATTTATTTCATTAGAGTGTACACAAACTAGCCTCATTTCTTGCAATAAAGTTATTTTCTTCTTTTCAAATAGCTGTAAATCATACAAACGAGCAAAACAGATGACTCCAAGTTTCAAAGTGTAGACTCACATTTTCCCCAAATTTAAGGGAAAGGAAATAATCTGGACAATTTCAGGTCTTAATTTAGGCTTGTTCATAGAACACAGAGAAGAGGACAAGAAGATTGTATGTTTTTACCAGCTCAGTGTTCAGAAATTTCCGTGTGCTTCATTCCTTCACTTTTTAAAGAGATCTGAAATGGAAAGGTCTTCTAAACACAGAATCACATTTTCTTCTCACTTACACCAAGGTAGCACCACTCAAGTCAATAGAATTATTTTAAGTCCAAACAAGTAACTTAAATCAGAATATACTGCATTGTTTCTTAAATTCCTCCAGTTTATTTGGAATCATGTTGATTGCTAGCATTAACACCTGACCCATTCCCTGTTGAGTTTACTCATAATAGCTTACCAGCACTGACATTAGCCTAATAGAAAATTGAGACAGATCAGACACTATGCCAGATTATGACCTCAGTTATATATGCAACTCAGTCTACAGTCGTTTGCTTTCTGTGTGACTGAAAGCAGAATTTGGCCTGTGAGCTTTAATTTTTAAGAGTTGTATATACACAGTTGTCTCCAAGTATAATACTATTTAATAATTTAAATGGGAATAAATGCTCTTTACAATTTTTCCTTAATTTCTAGCAGTCCCTAAATATGTCTCTTATCTTTTCTAAATAACTGTAGCCCAGCATTTTCCTTGTAAATCCAACCTCTAGACAGGCACTTGAGTCCTGTAGTCCACATGATCTTAATCCATCAGTCTTAGTCTGCGATGTTCTTCTCTGCTTTCCACTCACCTATATCTTAATCCGAGCCATACTGAAAGATTGAAGTCACAAACTCTACCTGCATAGAGGGGTCTTCAGAAGAGTGGTGTAAAAGGTCTTCATCAGATGGTAGAGGAAGAAATTTCTGAGGCTTGGCGTGCTTTCAATCTGGAGATGGAAGTTTGTGGGTGAAGATGGGAGGATGGGAGAGAAAAAGAGTATGCGTATGCTTTAGCATTTCTCCTGAAGGGCACAGGAGATATTTTCTGAGTATGTGCAGTGCCAGCTGCAGCAAAAAGTTTTCTTACTTGAGAGAAAGCCCTACTCCTGCTTGTAGCTCAGCAAAGCTCTTAGTGTTCCCACTGTCAAAAAGGCCTGAGAACTTACTATCTCCTTTGCATCCAGTTTTCCCAAGATGTTGACTGACCTCTCACCTTTAGCAAAGAGTTTCCCCACATGTTTGCCTCCCAAAAGTTCCTAAGGATGTGATTGCTTTGTTTTGCTTTTGCAGTGGGCTGCCTTCCATATTTTCCAGAAATGGATTGAGATCAGGTTAGGAAGATGCTGGTCTTTCACAGGTTTCAGTGAACAGGCTCCTCTAGTTTTCTACCACTGGTAATATCCTGTAGCATTTTAACATAGGCCTTTAACTCTGAATCTGTACAGAATACATTTGTTGGGTTAAACTCCGCCAGACATTGCCAGGGCCGGTATCTAGTCAGCAGTATAACAGAGAGGGAGAGGTCTCCCTTCTCCGCCCCTGAACAATTTCACCCCCATAGCTATTAAAGTTCAGCCTGCTCATTGCAGTTCTGCTCACCTAATACTCCCTGCTGGGAGGAAGTAGATGGAGAGGGGCTGTTAAGAGGAGAGAAGTGCAGAGAGCCCTAGCTTCACCTCCCTACCATTCCTTGCTAGACAAAGTAGCTGGCTGGGAGCATGGGAGAGTAAACTGCTCCACAGGAAAAAAAAAAAAAAAAAAAAAGATGAAGTAATTGACTTGTAGCAGAGCAAAGGGAGTGCATGTGGTGGTGGAGGGAAGACAGGGAGGAACTGTGACTCTGATTCACAGTATATTCTGTGCTCTGTTCCTGGGGAGATGCAGCTGTGCATCTCCTCTTGTACAGGCTACACTGTAAGGTTACACTGTCATCCAAAGTAAGCATCCCTAATTCTCCCACTTCCTGAAGCACAATAGCATTTGGCTCCTTTTTAATCAGGGATTTCTACTGTGCAAGTTGAAGCCTAAGACCAGGCTCCTCCTATATGCAGAATTAAAAATCTCTCCCTTGATTGTTTTGTTGGTGCCTGGGGAACACCACTGAACTGTTAGAGCCAATTTGCACTGGCATGCTCCTTTGTCAAGGCTGATTCTAAATCATTCTTAATTTCTCAAGGCACCTGAGATCTACATAATCCAGCCATAGACAACTTTAGCAATATTTTGCAGATCCTTTTCTCTCCCTCAGCTTGCTTCCATATTACTTCTGACGTTACTAGAGAAAGGAATGTTTCCTTTGCTACTGTGTCAATGGGAAGAAATATGCCACTTCTGATTTTGAACAGTTGACTCAATGGACTTTGCTTGGGAAAGAAAGGGGGTTATGGGCAGGGGAGTGCTGAAAAGAGTCAAAAGGAAGAAGCTGGTCCAGCGGGTAAGACCAACCACAGCCTAGACCTCATGAAGCAAAGGTTTGAATGTCCATTCTACCACTGCCTTCTTGCATGACCTTGCACTTGCATGACCTTGGACAAGTCACTTAGCCTGGCTGTGCTTTAGTTTCCAGAACTGTAAAACAGTGGCAATAGCACTTGCCCACCGAAGCCATTCCTAATTATGAAACAGCTTCATGCTGTGGTGTTGCCATGACTGCAATGAGGGTGCCGGCATCCTTCTTCCCTTACCCTCTGTTAGCTCTCATGCACTCATAACATCCATGTTGCACCAGACATTGTGTGTCCAAGTCTGACTTCTTGCCTTTAAGAGCAATGAACACCTGATCCTTCACAAAAGAATAAATTCTTCCACCACCTCCTCCATGCCCTACATCTAACCTGCAAGTCAGTTATGCAATGGTGCAGCTAAACCTTGTGATGATCAGATGTCAACAGGATTCCTTTGGGAAATGTATAAAGAGTGTTTTATGACAGGAGGTCAACAAGGGTCTATTCAAAACATTGCTTTTTCTGCTTCCTAGTTCCCATACCCTGAGTGTTGCTTCATTCCTGCCCTTCTGTAGTTAAAATATGTTTCATAACCAGAATGTCTTCAGTAAGAAGAAATTTTCTAGTCCTAGTCCCATACATCTGACTGTATAAGGAGAGGCAAGGCCAAATTTTAAGCCAGCTGCTGTACATCTCATTTGGCTCCTTCCCATGCACAGTTTAAAATATTGCTTTTCCATCAAATTTCGGGTTATCATATGCCCAGCAGGAAGCAGCATGTGCTAAAGTATTCCCAGTTCTAAAATTCTGCTTTCAAAGATTTTTGGCAAGAAGGAGGAAGGAGGCATTTTGTATCAGCAGCAAAATGGCATCTGGATTGAAAGACAAGAAAAAGCAGGGTGGTTTCCATAAAGGAAGGCATTTTTCAGATGAGGCTTGGGCCTGCCAGAGGTGCAGCACTTGCCTTAGCATGGTAGGAGGACACAGAGATCATGCTTTGAGTTCAGAAGGGAGAGCTCAATTTTGCAAATTAGCAGACGCTTTGAACGCAGTTTAGGAGAGCATTCAGCCATGAGCTAAATGCATGAACAGTCATTACATTTCAGTGGGGCAACTCACGAACTTAAAAGATATACACTCTGCTAGACTGGAACCAGAATACTCACATCATTCTTTAGCCCTAACCCCTAAATATAGCCAAACTCACAGCAAAGTGTTAACTGAGAGTTAAAATTAGAAAACTTCCATGTCTTGAGGAGAACTACATACCAGAAATTTTATCTGCATGAACATTGATGAACTGGAGGATTCACTAGAAAAAGTTCTACTTCTGGCAAAATTTTAAAGGGAAAAGACTACAGAGTAGCTAGACTTACCGGAACAGCCCTTACCGTCAGGACAGGCCTACACGTAAACAGTTTACTGTAAAATAATGTCAAGTAGGATGTAGTAATGTAGTAGGATGACTTTCTTCTCTCAGTAGGCAATGGCTTTTTTCAAGATTCAGGTGCAATGAGAAGAAGCACAATGGTCTTTCACGGGCACCACGATTTCATTTGTGAGCTCTCCTATGCCACCACAATACAGTGGTCTGTGCATGTGAGAGCATGTCTAGGGTAGCCATCGTGATTTCACAGTGTAAAACTGGGCAAGGTTGTTTGGAGAGGTGATCTCTTTTACTAGACCTGCTTATTTAGTTTGTCAGAATGGACAAGCTTTTAGGCACACAAGCTCTTTTTAGTCTAGAATCTTACATTTTGTGCAAAGAAACAAACAAATTTCTAACTTTACAACTCCTACAAAACACTTACCTTTATCTAGTTTATCAGAAATACGAGACTGTTTTTCCCTGAGAAGGACTTTAAAAGTATTATTTTAAGGTAGTTAAGAGCAAGCTACTGCATCCATGCAATGACCATGTAGGAGATATTAATTATATACTGCAATGCTCATTTCTTGTTATGGTCCTGATGCAAATAACTCAGCTGCATGCTACATGCAGGACAGAATAAGGATCAAAAGGTAATTGTAGTCACACTGCTGTTCCCGCCTGCTTACTGTGCAAAAGCTTTTTCCAGTTCAGGCTGCATTCGATGAGATCTTACTGGTGGTTTTAAAGTATTTGGATCAGGCCTAGAGTCCTGTTCCTGAGAACTCCCATGTCACGACTTTTGCATTTAAAATTTTGCACCTGCATGTCTAACAAGACTTTTCTATTTGGAAGTTTGTGAACCTTTGAGGAGCAGGGAGAGGCAATTTAGAGAGTGAACTTTGATTCACGAAGTGGCCAGGGATGTATTTCTGTATGGCTTTAAAGAAACCAGGAGTCATGGGAGTTTGCAAAGCAAACACAGGTGCAGTTTTGGATGAAATGAAATGGAGCTTCCCCACAAAGCCTCTTGTGCAGAGGCTTGTCACAGTCACAGTTCCACAAAACACACCAGGGGTGGCAATGCATTGCTTGTGGAGGTGCAGCTAGGCTCATACTCAACGTTTGGGAGGAATTCTCAGCAAATGGTATCTTAAAGTTTTCACTGGGCTTTTGACTGGGCAGTGTTGCACTAACAGTGCTCCTAATCTACAGGGAAACATCTGTATCCAAGGGTCTCAGTAGAGCTGTCAGAAAACCAGAGAAAATGCTCTCTTATCAACAGATGCATCTCAGGTTCTCTTCAGGCATTTTTATTTGAACCAAATAATGTTCATTTCATTTCTAACTAACATTTCCTTTTATCATCTTTCTGTTTCATTGTGAATGTGAGTTCGGTCTGTACCCATAAACTATGTTGAGGGGTTTATGTTTTTTCATAGCGAGGCTGTAATATTTTTGAAGCTGTAACCCTTGTTTTGCTCTGTTTGATTGCTTGATTTCAGTGTTTTCTTTCACTTTGTAAAAGAAAAAATGATTGGGAAATATGAAAAAGGCAGAAAAGTTTCAATTTCTAAAAGAAAAATAAACCTTTTGCTTTCAATATAAAATCCAGCAAAAGATTCATTTTGAAATTGACACTTTGAAACAATTTTCCTTTTGAGTTTCTTAACATCAGAAAATCTAAAAATAGTCTTTAAAATATCTCAAATTTGTCCTACAAAATTTCATTTTCAATTAAAATGGATTGTCCAGTGGGAATGTAAATGTAAAAAAAAAAAAAATCAGACCATCCTACTTCAAAGAGTGTCTAGGAGGCTGCTAATTCATAGCATAATAGGAGAGGGGCAAAAATCTGATAATCTGAGTGTTAACTGCTGTTTCCCTTTCTCTCCAGCCACCAAATTACACAAAACCCACTGCTGCTAGTTGTAAAATAAAACAAATGCAATGTCTGTAGAATAAGACCAGTTCTTATTTTGGCATTTAAAAATGGAACAATAAGAGAAATTCCTTATAAATGTGGAGCACTTCATTTCAAGACTTCCAATGGTTTCCCTTTTTCTCTCCAGAAGATTACACTAAAATACAGATCATGTCTGTAGTATATGCAGAAGACAGGTTTGCCCCCCTCAGAGTTGTGGGGAGGTGAAGGAAGTGAATTTCATCTGGAAGACTGCTCTCAACTTTAATTACAGAGCACTTAAGTCCTCAAAGCATCTCTCAGATGAAAATAAGAGAAACTGTAACTATTGCCTGACTTTAATACAAAACGATTAATCAGCCCTGGTTGAGGCAAAGTAGGTCCAGGCTGACTTGAAAGGTTAATGGATCTTCAGACTGTTTTTAAAAAAAAGATGGAGTTTCAGGGCTGTAACAAAACATGAAACCAGGCCTCTTTGGTGTGGCTTTGAGCTGGTTACAAACATCTTGCAGAGCTTGAAAACTGTTTTTGATGATCAGCCTAACTTCCTTTTCCTTAGTTTAATCCCATTTTTCCTGATTGCGCTCCTTTGCCCCACCCTAAAGTGGATGCTGTCTTTCACCAATGCTTACACTTTCCAGATCTTTGCACTGGGTTTGCTGGCATGCTCTTTTTGTCAGCTCATAGCAAAGGCTTGCACTTTCCAGGCAATTTTCTCAAAGGTCAGTTTTACAAGCTTTCTGGTCATTTTTGCCACTCTTCTCCAATTTTCCTTTAATATGACAATACCTTCTGACTTTCAAGCAGCTTTCCTGATCTTTCTGCTATGCTACAAAGAGGGACTATCTCTTCCCAGCTCTGCAATGAAATACTTCAGTATGTACATTTATTAAATACTGGATCTTTCCAAAGTTTTAGCTCATTCCTAGGTCTGATCAGGCATTGCTCCTTTTAAAATTTCTCTTTCCCTCTGCATATCATTGCCTAAGATTATTATTCCCCCAGCATGCTAGCTTGTAATTTCTAGTTTGACTCTCATTTTGTAATTTTTTGCCAATATTTTATAATGTCTCCATCTCCCCAGCAGAGATTGTATTTCTCTTTGCTCACTACTGTTTGCATCCCCTCCCACTTCAGCTGCAAATTCAATTTCTTTGCTGCTGGCCCTGCTGCTATTAACAATCAGTAATGAAAAGATTAACTAACAGACAAACACTAGATCATCTTAAATTATCCACAACCAGCAGCTTAGCTCTGGTGCTTTCCATTCTTCTGTCTGCAAATGACTTCCAGGAAAAAAAAAAAAAGGAAGAAAAAAAAAGGCAAAGGCAAAGCTATGGGCAAATCTTGTTTTTGTAAAATTAGCACAGGTCTAGTCAAGTCACTGGAATTTACTGTTTTAGCTTTGGATTTCTCATTAATTTGGGCTGTTTTCAGAGCTATGCAGTGAATAATATATAGAAATATTCTGGCTTTTGTGGAAATTGTTTACTCCAACTATGGCTATAGGTCTTGCTACAGCTAAGGTGTAGCTGATCACTCACCTCAGATGGCATTGGTTTCATTTCCTTTCATTTCATGATTGTCACTGATGGATGAAACTTCCGCAGAGCATTCCAGTTGGTCTTTTCTGATGCAGACAGTGCAACATGGAAACCCTGTGTCAGTTCCCAGACATACACCAGAACACCTATACGACCTTGCAAAAGTCATCTGACTTCTTTGTACCTCAGTCTCTGCCCTTTAAAATGGGAGGAATAGCACCCCTTCTACTTTGTATAAACCAAGATAAATGCTTTCCCAGCACTCAAAAAGCAGTGACATGAGAATATTACAAGATAACAAAGGATGATTTATACTGGCAACATTTATGGAAATATATTTGTTAAGATGCCTCCTTGCTTTCAAAACAGACAGGCATCTCCCACGCAGCATGCAGGACATCGTACTGGATGGCTATCATGCCTTGTGTGGTTAGAGGAAATCCAGTTTTGCAACAAAAACCAACAGCTTGAGGGGTGGAAAAAAAGGATGTCAGAGTAAATATCTAGGGTAGCAAAGCAACAACACCATTCTCTGGAGTTCCTTATTTTGCAGATGTAGAAATTAATGAACAGAAATGATGACTTGACTAAACTCTTTCCACAAATCAGAGAAATCAGGAACCTAGCCTCCAAAACAGTTGCCACAGATTAATTAGCTGGCTGGTTAATGCACAGTTATACCATGGCAATGTTCTGGGCAGAGGCAGGCAGGTACAAATATCCTATTGCAGAAATATCAGTGAGGAAAGAAATTAAAATAGAAAAAGAGCTAGCTGTGACTGAGGAAAGCCTTCCTCCTTCTGCAGTTGAATACAGAGCTGGGGATGTGGCTAGTGTGGTTGATATTGTACTGGACATTATTAATTGCTGAGTCTCTCAGTGGAATTGCTACAGGATGCTGGGGAATGTTGGATGCCTCCAGGGGGTCTCCAATGCCCTGAACTCCCAACGATGTCAGTGGCGGGGGACGAAGGTGCAGGGCCAAAACCTAACAGAATTAGCTTTGCACAAGGTGTGAGAAGCAGACACTGTTCCAACTAGTGAGGTAAGCACTGAGGAACTGCTCCTGACCTTTCTGCTGGAAATGAGCAGGTATGTGTAAGGCTATCACATTTTGATCTCTGAAAAGATATATTGGTGGGAAGATCAAATGTAGACACAACATGCCATTACAATGGATGGGGGCTGAAATGAACTGATGTCGCTGCAGCTCCATACAGTGTGTTTAACTGTGCAGGAAACAGTTTACTCCTGGCAGCCAAATCGCAAAACTGTTCCGCAGAAAGATATTACCAATCAGAGAAGCTTTCCTCAACAACTTGAAGGGTCGTGGTAACTACTGTAATCCCAAACAGTGATGTGAATTCATTCAGAACGGATGAGATTTTTGTACTTGGATGTACAACTGACTTGCTGTGCGATGCTCAGCCAGTCATTGAGAGAGGAAAAAGAAATGTCAATGAGTCAGTAGACTGAGCTCCATTTCCATAAGAGATTATGTATGTACCTTTCACTGGAGGCTAATGGGGCCCAGTGGTCAGGTGTGTCATCTCCTTTGAAAATGGCTTTGAGTAACTCATGATTAAAAGAAACTGACTTGCTATGGGGACTTGAAACTCCTGCGGTCCCCTCAGATATAGTGTGTATCCACAATTCCCAACCCTTCTGCAAGAGGAATGCATGAGTTTCAAATTCTTTAACTTACAACTGGGTCGGCCCTGAGGATGGGAGGGTAAATGCTTAAAGCTGCCTATCATAACGCAGTCCCACTTGATTTTGTCTCTGAATTCTTAGACTTCTGCATGGGTCTGGCTCTTGTAAAAACTTTAGGTTCAATCCGTATGTGTTGAAATTACTGTATCTTGAGAAGTGGAAATGTTCAGGAGGGTCATCACGTCTCTGGGGACAAACAGCACTCTGCAGCAATATGCCTTAATAAATCCTCCTACAGGCACATTCTGTACAAATAGTCAATTACTATTCTGAAATGCAGTGTGGATTTTCATGTGCCATTATTTCATGCTTCACTCCACCATATTCACCTGAATATTTAGAATATGGTGGTATTTTGCTTGTTCTGTACCTTTCACTGTGTCTTAAAGCACAGAAGAAACAAACTGCATTTCTTCTCAGCAAAGCAGTTGGGATGAGGGAATCAACAGGACATTCTGCTACTTATTGCTTTCTGTGAGTTTGTGAAAACACTGCTTAGCAAGCAATGAGAATAATTACACTGTCTTCTTTGGCAAAGGCTGAATAAGCTGTCAGCCACCACAAATGATCATTAACTGCTTTGTCTGAAGAACAAAAGCTGCTCTTAAATTTTTGCAAAGTGTCAAATACTTCAAGCTGACTTACATAAATCATGTTGGGTATTACCATGCTGAATGCAAAATTTACCAGTCACTTTTGCTTCTATTCCAGTTCTTCTCATCAATGACTTAAAAGTAAATACTTAAGCACTGTCTCACAGTACTAGGATTTCATTATTTTCACAGAACCTATGACATGACACTTTGCTCTTTAGCTATGTAGTGTTCAGAGAGTGATCAAAATAAATCCATACAGTTCTAAAAAAAGTCACTACAAGTGAGATACAACAAAACTCTCCAATGCTGTGTGAAGTGTGGTGTTTGAAAAGCGTGAAAAGTGACTTGCCAGAGTCTATTGGGGATTTCCTTTCTTAATGGAAGCTCTAGGTAAGGATATTTACTTCTCCTAAATGTAGGAGACACCTTGACTAGACAGCATTAATACCCTGCCAACACTGCTGCGACAGGAAGGAATATAAACCATTAAAATAGAGTAAACTTAAGCTACAGTTGAAAGATCAGTGGAACAAATGACTTTGTAGTGCATCAGCTTTTCTTTTCTATGGTGTTTGTTTTTACTTGTTGCGCCACAAGTGTCAGCGATCTCTAAGTTAAACTTGTTTAGTGCAAATTAACAGCCTGCTCTATACTACCAGGAGCTGTTGTTTTTCCTACCGCACCATGTTGTCTCCTCCCAGACATTCTTTAGACCATCCATTATGCCTTATTGTCTCTTAGTTCTACTCTTTCTTCCTTTAAAGATCTTCTTTACCCTTGTTTACATTTTTTTAATCATCCTTGAAGGCCAGAGTAGCATCTACTATGCAAAAGGACCAACTTGAAAAGATTAATGTTCCTTCCTACATTGATGTCCAGTGCTTTTCCAAATTTCACATAGCAGAGTGTTTTCCAACCACATTTAATGGTTGATTTGAGAACCATGCACCCCCTATTTTTCAATCACTTCTAGCAAGAGTTTAGCAGCAACTCAAAGCATCACCAGTGCATCCAAAATATCTTGAAGGCCACACAGCATAGCATGATGAAAAAAAAAAACACAAAAAAAACCACAAAAGCAGAACTGACCCAAAGCTTCTCAGCAGCCCAGGCAAAACAGCTTCCTGGACCATATTGACAGCCCTTGCTGAACTCCAGTCACATAGAACAGGAAAGGAGTTAGGAGATGCAGGAGGAACAGAGGCAAGAAAGAAACCTGGATATGCCAGCAGCAAGACTAAATCAGGCTGCTAACGCCCACCCTAGGCAGCTGCCTACTGTTTTTGTGGTAAGTCAACAAGGGATCCCTTTGGGTATGAATTCAGAGAAAGTGCTGAATAAATACTGCTGTATCCACCCTGAGATATCTTAACTGTTAGACTACCACATGATATCTGGGCCACGTATGTATTAGATACTGCACAGTAAGATGATTATACCGATTCAAGTAGATATGTGGTCATATTAGTATTAATTAAATAATGCCTTATTTAATTTATACCAATACACTCTGAAGACTCTTACTTTAATGGTGACTAGCCTGTGTGTCACAGCTGACATGACAGCTCATGAAAACAGGAACTGAGCTCAGGTACCACCATTAGTACTCCCGCACAATCAGCTATATCAGGCAGAAATCTGGTGGAACCAGTCACTGATTAGGGGTGTCTATATTCAGATGTAATTCAGATGTAAGAGCCATTTTAAAATACAAAATTGCTCAGCCCTACAAATCAATACATTTTTCTGGTGTCTTATATTCTGAATAGAGCTAAAACCACTAATCAGCTACAGTTGCCCAGTAACCGCCATTTCTTCTGGCTAGAATACTGCATTAGGCATCTTCTGAGGTGCTGGACTTCATGGGCAGCCTAACAATTTTAAGTCATGGGCAGATGTTTCTGAATGTGCCACTTATGAAGCACTTAAGTGAACTGTCTTTGACAAACTCTCTGAAAACTTTAGTCTCTTCAAGTCTCTCATCAAGTGTTTGCATTTTCATTTCAAATTTTGTACCCCAGAATATTTCAGAAAAGTTAAAATACTGGTTCTAAAGCTTTCTGACTTTTGCAGCAAATAATTTGCCAAGGCTAAACTAAACTACATGTCACATTTCAGAGTAGTTTAACACTTCTCCCCCCAAAATCTATAAGACATTTTACTTTAGATTCAGCAAAATATTTTTTAACATATGTATGTGATGGTTCAGCTCCACACGTGGAAAATCATTTGTTCTCACTGCTACCATTCTGAGGTCCCTAGCCCTTCCTTTCTGTGTGCAGCATGGCATTAGAGAGAGTTTGCAGAAACTCCAGTATTAATTTTCCCACCTCATGACCTGCTCCAGCTTGTATATTTTGCTAGTGCCACTTAGTTTTGAAACTAAGCAGTCCAGTGATTACATGCAGCTGCATGTTGGCTTGAATTACGTTTTCAGCATCTGAAGTGAGCATTGTCAGAGTTTTGCTCACCATCCTATTGACTTTTGTGTCGCATTGTGGGTTAGCTCTTCTGAGTGCTGTAGGAAATCTGCTCAGTGACATCTGTTATAAAATATTTTTGCTGTTTTTAAAAGTGAATAATTTACTAAAGGAAGCTCAAATTATGCAGGAAGAGATCTTTTTATACAGTTCTGTTTGGACACTGAGATCCAAGTTAGTATTTATTTAGGTCTGACAGTAACTGTATGACAACTCAAAATCTTAGTTTTTTTTTTTAAAAAGCATAACTTTGCTGCAAGCAACAGTGTAGATTTAGGTGAACTCACACTGTGACAAACTGAGAATGGAGAAAACACATTTCTTGTCCATAAAAGGACAGATCACACATCTACAGACGGTAGCTCTGATTTTGCTGCAGTTCCAAACTATGAAGTGGGAGCTCACTGTTGCTAAAAGAAGCTTTGCTTAGAGCTGATAAAGGATTCTCCAATAAAACTTGTTTTCCCTTTTTTTGTTTGTTTGTTTGTTTTGTTTTGTTTTCTGTCTTAAATGGAAAAATGGTGATTTCTTGAAGTGGAAAGTTTTCCATTTAAGAGATCTGATTTCTCAGCAATTTCTTCTAGGAAAAACACAGAGTACACAGAGTGTCATGAGCAGGTCAAGGGAGGTGATCCTTCCCCTTTAGTCAGCACTGGTGAGACACATCTGGAGTGCTGTGTCCAGTTCTGGGCTCCCCAGTACAGGAGAGACATGAAGCTACTGGAGTGAATCGAGCAGAGGGCCACAAAGCTGATTAAGAGACTGGAGTATCTCCCATATGGAGAGCTGGGATTGTTGAGCCTGGAGAAGAGAAGGGTCGAGGGGAATCTTATCAATGTGTATAAATATTTGATGGGGGAAGTAAAGAAGAGAGAGAGACAGACTCTTCTCAGGTATCTCATGACAGGACAAGAAGCAATGAGCACAAATTGAAATAGAGGAGATGTCATTGAAACGTAAGAAAAAAACTTTTTTTTTTTCTGTGAGGGTGGCTGAACACTAGGAAAGGTTGCCCAGAGAGGTTGTGGAGTCTCCATCCTTGGAGTTATTCCATATCCGACTGGACATTGCCCTGAGCAACCTGCTTTAATTGACCCTGCTTGGAGCAGGGGGGTTAGACTAGACAATCTCCAGAGGTCTCTATTCCAATATCAGTATTCAGCCAGGGTTTCCCACATTGCATGAGTGCTGTAACTGCATGAGTTCAATTTTTGCCCCTCTAACCCACTACTTCTGCAATAATTTAATTACCGTCGGTCTGCTTCTAAATAAATCATTTATCTCCATGATTTAGTATTTTGCAATGAAAACTAGTTTCATTTACTTATGAGCACACATACAAAATACACAGGTAACCACAGGGAAAACACACCTCCCTGAACAAGTGCTAGAGTATTCTCACAGTTCTCAACTACACCAGCAGGATGACAGAAAAGTTGAACCAAAAATGACAAACAAGCTCCTTGAAGATGTCCAGAAGCTAGAATTATGAGGACACTATGAGAATCCATAGAGAGCAGAGCAGGGCAAAGAACAGTACAGAGAAGAAGCCAACTTTTAGGTCCACATCTTCCAAAATCTTGGTCTTGACTTCATTTTGACCTGCTTGAACAAGACTCTTCAGTTTCAGAGGGGGTGAGTCATCCATCTGTCCTTGAATATTCTAAATACAGTCAGCTCTGTTCCACTTCATATATAATGCAGTGAAGGAACTTCATTCAAAAAAACAAAAACAAAAACCACCACCAACAACAACAACAAACAGGCCCCAGGCCTGCAAACAAGAAGTACAAAATGCTCTGCAGATACATCTGAACTTCACTCTTGCATTACAGAGGCCTAATCATTGCTTTCCAAAGTTCAAAATATAAGAAACCCCACTTTGCTGCTTGACTGTATTTTTTTTTCTCCAAGAATGCTTTCCCTTATAGCACTAGATAGAGCTATTGAAACATGGTATTATTTCTCAGTGTATATTGATGCTCTCAGGGTAAAAGTTAAACACAAGTCAGTCCTTACGAAAACAAAATATGTTGTAACTTATCTAAATGCTCTTTTTACCATTTTATATTAAAAATATTATTATTCAAGTTTCTTGCTCAAAGTGGCTATTTAGCGGGTGGGAATTTTGTGGATCTATGAGGTCTCAACAAAAAAAAATTGACAACACTTAGTCAACTGGATAGAAATTTTTCATTTTACACCATTAGAGAGTCCATTACTCTGCATAATCTCATTGCAGTTTTGAAACTTAACTGCTCTATTAAATAGACTTTGTAAAAGTGACCTGGCCTCCATCTGGTGCCATAAGCTGGTCACACTTTCCAAAGAAGTAGCAACCTACCTCTGTAGGGCAAGGACATATGTAGGATATTTGCTACTATGCACAGAAAGAAGAAAAGTGAAGTCATCCTGGAGAATGCATGAAACTTAGATGAAACTGATTGAAAAAAAAAATCAGTAAATAGTTGCATTCATAAAATATTATCTAAAAATAAACACACAGCCTAACTGAGTCTATAAAGTGCATAAGATACATGTAAGACATGCTAAAAACAGAGATCAGAAGTTTCATGTTTATAGCATCTAGTAAACATCCTTATTTAATTGGCTTTATGTTAACTTTCTGTTTCTTTTCAGATCTTACAGGTGAACAAGGTGATGTCCATCTTGTTTTATGTGATATTTCTTGCTTATCTTCGTGGCATCCAGTCAGCCAACATGGATCAAAGGAGATTGCCAGAAGATTCAATAAATTCTCTCATTATTAAACTCATTCAGGCAGACATTTTGAAAAACAAGCTTTCAAAGCAGATGGTAGATATTAAGGAAAACTATCATAACACAATGCAGAAAGCAGAGGCTCAGCAGGACATGGATGGAGTTGAAAATGTGAAATCAGACTTCCAGCCAGTTATCCCAGTGGATACAGACATCTTAAGGCAACAAAGACACTACAATTCTCCCCGGGTCCTCTTGAGTGACAACACACCATTGGAGCCCCCGCCATTGTATCTCATGGAGGATTATATTGGAAGTTCAGTGGTCATGAACAGAACCTCCCGGAGGAAAAGATATGTGGAGCACAAGAGCCACCGAGGGGAATATTCTGTTTGTGACAGTGAGAGCTTGTGGGTCACGGACAAATCCTCCGCTATCGACATTAGAGGACACCAGGTAACTGTGTTGGGAGAAATTAAAACGGGCAATTCTCCGGTTAAACAATACTTTTATGAAACAAGGTGTAAAGAAGCCAAGCCTGTAAAAAATGGCTGCCGAGGCATCGATGATAAGCACTGGAACTCCCAATGCAAGACATCCCAAACTTATGTTAGAGCACTGACTTCAGAAAACAATAAACTCGTAGGCTGGAGATGGATCAGAATAGACACCTCCTGCGTGTGTGCATTGTCAAGAAAAATAGGAAGAACATAAATCTGCATCTCTTTGCTATATAAATTATTACTTTAAATTATGATATGCATGTAGCATATAAATGTTTATATTGTTTTATATATTATAAGTTGACCTTATTTATTAAACTTGAGCAAATCTACAGTATATAAGCTTTCTCTCTCAATAAATAAGAATAAAGGGTGTGTGCCTCTGCTGTGGGCAGCTCCAGTTTTATTAGACTATGTTTGTGACACTGCTTGTCAGCAGCATACCGTAACCTTACTGTAAAATCTGTGTAAAATCAGTATTCTTTTTCAGTATTGTCAAACCAGTGACTGTCATTTAGTAAACTTGTTAAAAATCAGATCAATATCAAGAGTTGTGTACATATTTATAACCCCCACTCTAAACATTCACATCTAATTGGATGCAGTGTCAACTCCTCACCATCAAAACAAAATGGAATCAAAATATGCATTGTAGCCTGCCAATGTTGCAGGTATCAAGTAGCCATAAAATACAGTTTCTGTGTATTATGCCACTTTTGCTATTGAAATGACCATTTTTGCCTCTGTTAGCATTCCAGAATGACTAATAATCCAGCAACTTTAGTTTACCTTTTTGAATTACATTTGTTTTGTAACTGTTTTTAATGCTGCCAGTTCCTCTTACAAATAATATGAAGAAGATCTAAAATATTTGTAACAGAATCTTACTGAAGCCAAGAACCAGTCTAAATGGATCATTAATGTAATACATAAAAGATGATTTCTTTAGAATATACTATTTATTGTGATCAACCTCTTCCTCCTCACAGTAATCTATTGTCTTCTGCTTGCATTGTTACATCATTCCTCTCTGTCTGAGCTTTTAAATTAGAAACAAAGTTGATGGTGTCTTAACATTAAAGGAGTCCTTGGCTTCAGAATTGTAGTAAAGAAAGATATTATATCCTGGAATGGATATCAAAGCCATATGCCTGCACAAAGCTGCTGCTCTGCTCAGCAACCCGTTACCCATTTTTTCACAGAAGGAAAGTTGTGTAGAACTGCTCGACAAACCTGGTACCTTTCACAGGAACATAAAATAATATAGCCTTCTGAGCAGTATTGTGATTAAAATCCAGTTAATCCATAATTAGAATGCTGTTCTTCGATCATACAGGTGAGTTTTTACTTGGAACAGACAGATGTACTAGTGTATACTTCAGACGATTGCATTGTCGTGTAGCTGTCCTGGGGACAGTATAATTACACTACCCAAAGAGATGGTCTACTATACATTAGCTGTATCATGCCCTGGATGTGATCCCACTCCCATTAAAGTTAATGAGTGTTTTGTTGTGGATATCAACAGAATTAGATTAGACCACATATGTCATCTAGCTAGATCTTAACTCAAAACCAGGGCTGGAAAATGCCACCTGCTTGAAAATCATTGCAGCTGTAGCGGTCTTAAGTTTCTAAATTATGGCTTCCACTGTTGTAGTGTATTCAGCATTGAAAGTGAAAATGAGAGCAGAGCACCAAAAATATGGTGGTAGGACACTGTTGTTTGTATAGTTTTCATTAGTGGAGAACTAACTTCAAGTCTGCAACAGGTCATCAGAGGCAGCAAATTGTGTGGTCTCATCTAATCCCTTATGGAGAGCATTACGTCTCATAAAACCACTGGAGAAATGGACCAGGTTGTTCAAGAGGCCACACACTGGAATAGCAGAAACTCTGAAAGCCAGAAATAGACTGTATAGGTATGAGTCTGCAGGGGAGGCCATATACAAAGGTTTTGAGAACCCTCTCAATTTTCAGCACGAGGCCAACGTATTTGCCTCACGGGAAATGTCATCACCTTGGACAACTAAATCCTATTTTTGCCTCGAGCAGTAATAACTTTAGAAGTTCAATACCAAGGAAATGCTTAAAAGAAAAGAGATGATGTAATATAACAATTCAGTATCCAATGGATCTGACAAGAATTCTTCTACCATTCTCCTTTGTTGTAAACAAACAAAAAAATCCTCAACAAATTTTTTGCTAGTTTTACTAGTGGGAAAGTTCATGTTTCAACAATGAAAAAATAACCCCTACCCATCCATTTTTCTGCTTTGGGGACAAGCATATTTTTCAGGGGGCATTTCCAGTGATTTTTTTTTAAGTTAAAAAAACAATTTTGCACCCTGCATTCCCAAATAAAGATTATTTTTCAGATGCTGTAAGTAATTGAGAGCAGATATTTGTCATGGATCATTAACTTTAGAGATCTCCATGCTTCAGTGTGCCCAATAGGTCCATGTCCATATGAGAAGAGGAAGCAAGAACACTAACTGAGCTTGTTTAGACACTGTTGTTTACTGACCATAAATCCCATTAATTAGTAACTTAAGTGTTCCTAGAAGTGTGGATGCCACACTTGTTTACATCACTGTCAATCCAGAGAAATTCTATGGAAGTCAGGGGAGAAAATGTGAGTTTAAAGCAATGTAAATAACATTAGAGTCTTTCTGAATCCCTTTATTTCTGCTCGCTGAAAATGAAGGGAAATTCATTCTGTATACATTCAAAGAAAGCAATTTGTCATTTTCCACTGTAACAGGAACTGGACTTTGACTCTTAGCTTTACCAATGCATCAAGTATTTTACAAGTGGCCAGTGAAAATGTGGTGGAGTAAATATAATGCCAATCATCTGAAACATATTAAATGAGAAAGAAAAATGGTTCATAAGATTATTAGATCATCTGCCTCTTTTCCACCTCAGTATAAGAATGAACAGAACTGTTACCTTTAGGATCTGATCAAAATCCCTCTAAAGTCAATAGAAAAATTCTCACCAACTTCAGTGGAAACTAGATCAGGCCCTGAATAAAGAAAAACCTGCAGATCTCAACCAGAGAGCTGAACAATTGCACACATCAGTTACGCATTCTTGTAAATCCTGTGTACACATAAGATGCTGTATAATTTTGTAACAAGTTTGTAAACAAAGCTTGTAATAAATTTGTTAAGGTCTAATTCTGTTTTCAGTGTAGCCAGGGATGGTTTTATTGTCAACATTGATGATGACACAATGAATTCAGAGTTCCATGTCTAACCTCTTTGTATGTGTGTTAAGTATAATTAAGCAAAATATTCAGCTCACAATACTAGTTTAATCTGAGTATTTTAAAACTTACTCCTGTTAGGCAGCTCAGATGTTCTGTCAATAATGTTTTGCCAATAGATCATTATAAACACACATTTTATTTAGCTTTTCTCCCAAACGATTAGATGCTATTCTGAAATTGCCTGTCTGTGTCAAACTATATTTTCTCCAATTTTTTCCAAGGTTTGTTACAGTCCATTTAGTAACAGTAAAAATTGCTCCACTGAGGTTCTGGGAAACCATCTGCATTTATTTTATCACCTTTGAACACGTGTTCAGGAATGAAGTCTGTGTAGCGAGTTTACTGCTACCAAGAGATTTGTGCTGCTGCACCAGGAAGAAACTTTGACTGGACTTTACAGAGTGTGTGCTCAAAACCACTCTGCTCATATTCAGTTATTTCAATGTTTTAGCAATCAGTGTCTTTCACTCAACTATACATTGCGTATCTGCAGACAATACCAAACAGGAAACAAGTCTGATTAGGAGTTCCAAAATTAAAATTTAATGATAATGACCTGCTATTTTTGACCTTTCAGCAATGCATTTGCACAGCAAAGTAAAATGCATAACCATTCATTTTGGTTAATAGAAACATTATGGCAAAATCAATGGGATTCTGTGTTCTCCATACGTGGTGCGCGTATGTAATTCATCATGCATGTGGGGCAGGAGTGAGGGGCAAGGGAGAAGGAGGAGGAGAGGATAATAAGCACTACAGCTTGTGAGAAGTAAAGAGCTGTGCTCCATGTTAGAGCATTTTTAAAGTACGGAGGGCTTGTTTTCCACAATGCTTTGCCTGTATTTTGTTACAGCAGATGGCAGAATGATGAAGCAAACACAGATGTGGTGCAAAAAAGTCAAGTAACATAAGGATAATGAAATCTTCCCTGTGAGTGTCTGCTATTCGCTACTGCTGTAGGTCCACACAGTTGTTTTGTGCAGGTTATTGAAGAGTTCGGCAGTGACATTTTCTATTACATTATTTAACTAACTTCTGTGGTAAAAAATGTTTTTTTTCTGAAAACTTAAATTCATGAGTGGGACAACTTTCCATATATGAATCATTAGCTTCTTTGGTGCCTCAAATGAACAGCAAATGGTAATGCTTTCAATGAAGGTCCCCAAATGTAGACTTCTCCTTTGTTATACTGCTGAGCTTTGAAGCCAGCAGCACCTGAAAGCCATACTTCCACTATGGGGCTGGCCTTTTGATGTCATGACCTCATGTTTCTGGACACTTTTATCACAGGGTCCGATTTTGGAGTCATTAGCTAAACAATTAGGTGAGATCATGAGCGGGCTTCTCTAATCACACCTGAGAATTGGCATTGTGCACAGCAGTCATGGAGCAAAAAGACAGTGAAAGTGAGTGAGAATTACACCATCTTTACATCCATCTTCCCACATCTCCTACTCTGTTTTTGTCTTGAGCTGAGAGCTACTCAGTCATAATCAAGGGTTGCTTTCTGCATACCCAAGGGCTGAGATACAGAGCAAGATAGGCTTTCAACAGAGGGATTGTGAGTGCTTCTCAATTCACAGCTCCTGACTGCCCAGAAGTAGCATCAGAGTATGAGGCAGATTAGGGCATTACATCTGCAGGAGAGATGGGCCCAGGGGCTGAGGAGCAGAGGAGGGTTCCCCTTGCAGAGTACATTCCTAGCTCTGTTATGGGCTTCTTATCTGAATCTAAGCAAACCTTTTACCCTGGTGCATTCTCCCAGATTATGATAGTCTGAACTGAGAAATATAGTGCCTGGCTTCAAAGTTGATGGCCATCCATCTCTTTCAACACAAGGAGAAAAAAGGGGCAACAGATTGCAGACCCTTGAATCCTTCTCTGAAAGGGTGCTGTAATCTCAGCATGTCAGTTGCTCCCTCTATAAAAGAGAGGATATTGTTACTATTTACCTATGTCACAGGAAGGAGAGGGGATAATTGATAGACCAACTCCATTATTTGCAAGTTACATTAAGACACTTTGACAGAAAACGCTAATGTGTCCAGGGGAGGCTGCTTGTGAAGAAGTTAGAGTGCTCTTTTTCTCTAAGCAAAAGTATTTCCAGGGCAGGTGGGAGAAAAGAAAGTAGTTGCTGAAAGGAGAGGAAGGAGAGGCTGTGTGGTGGCAAGCATCTTACAGATATTTAGAGAAAAGCATTGTTCAGCTATAATCTCAGATGAAAGGCTCTTTCCTGCTATTTTAAGACTTTAAGAAACACCGTGAGACTATCGGAAACACTGAAGAATTCAGAAGGAAAATGAACCTCTCTTAACTGAGGTCAATCCCATTGCGTTGATTAGGAATTAACTATGCTTGCTGAACAAAGATGATGAAGTCTTGCTCTTGGTTAACCTTATGCAGCCCCTGCTGTCAACACTTTGGACTACAAATCTGTAAATGAGGGCAAAATTTGATTCAGAGAGTATTAAATCCAAATTGAATGCATAAGGGGGGACCTAAGTTGAAAGTATTATCCACCACACAAAACAAGTCAAGGTTTTTACATTAGTATCATAAAAATTGTTTGATTTTCTGTCTAGTTCCAGGGATCTAAAGTTTAAAATGTATTTTGAACTGTTGGATATGACCAGTGCAAATATATTTAGCAGCAATTTACAAAAGAAAAAGAAACTGTAAATAGAAGTATGCAGTAAAATAGTTTCTAGTATTGTAAATAACTTCTATTTATGTTCTCAGTGTCTGAGAAAGGTATTTTAATATAAATCTCGGTTTTGTTTTACACACGGTATTTTGTATAATAAGCACCTCAGCTTACTGCTTGTCAATGTTTGCAGTGTGTAATCATGTGGAAAATGAGGCAGAATATGGCTCTGAATAAGTCCCACATTTGTATAGTAGATACTTGAAACAAATGTGTGAGTGACAGAATCTGCTTCTCAGTCTCATAGATTAAATATGTTTTAAAATATCAAACGGCAGCTTTTGTCAAGTTATTACCAAATACCTTGAGTCAGATTCATATGTGACACAGCCCACTCCTCAGATGGAACATACTTTTTCTTATCCTTGTTATTGCTCAGATCTACTAAATGTGATTCCCATTAAGTTTAGAAGATAGAAATTTGCTCATTTCTACACTGCTGAGAGAGCATACACCCCAAACCCAACATATGAGCCAAATCACAGGTCAGAGCATGGTCCCTGAATTTATGCCCTGAGGAAAAAACTTCCAGGAAGGAAATGTTTCCATTCTGCAAAGAGTAAGAGCTTAGTCACCACTGTCACACTGTCTATTCTGTGATATCAAAAATGTCTATGTTTGAAGTCTAGAGGACGCAGGAACAGTCAGACTGGAGAGCTGAAGGTCAGAAGAAATGGGTAATAATTATTACACTGGTTCCTTGAAAATTAGACTCCTCAGACACATAAAATAGCCTGTATATCACGAATGAAGGACATCTCAGGATCTGACTCAGAGGCACATATCCCGCAGGTCAATAATCTTTGGCTGTCTTGGATTCCTGAGACTCGGCCTCAGGATATGGTGCTTTTTCAAGGCGGGGGTAAAGGTGAAGAAACCCCTTCTCCCAGCATAATCAGATAACAGGCAGCTATGCAAAAGGAAGTTCTCATGGGAACAGCCTTGTCTCAAGAGCCCATAGCTTTTTGTTGTGGGTGTTTGTTGTTTTTTTTTTCAGAAAAGGGGTGGGGTTTTTGTTTTTTGTTTTTAGGTTTTTTTTCAGAAAAGGAGAAGAGATAAGTTCCCGAGAAAGGCCTGCTACATGCAGTTTTCTCAGACTGGTGAAAAGGACGCTGAGAACATAAATTGCATAGAAAGAGGAAAATTATCCTTCAGCAATTTTATTCAGTGATCTGTTTTCCCTTCTGGTTTCCTTTTATCAAGCTAGCAGTCCATTATAAAAATACGTGGTGAAGTTTTATGACTTGGACTCTGCTGTGGGGAATCTTTATGTAAGAGTGGGAAGGAGAAGTGCCACAGTATAATGATAGGATTTGAGAAGAGCAGCAGTTTCTGTGAATCCTTCCTCTCTTTTTCTGAATCTCATGAAGATGGGAGTGTGTCAGTAGCATAAAAATGGAGAGCAGCATGATATAGCTGTACTGTACACTTCCTCATTCTTAACAGCTGGGCAAGGAGAGCAGGAGGTCAACTCCATCATATCAAATTGCTCCTGATCTGTGTTGCAATTTTGCAAATGAAGTTTAAGAAATATCATAGCAACTCTGAAATGGTTTGGATGTGTTTCACAGACAATGAAGGATTAAAGAGAAAGGCAAAAGTGGATGTTTTTTAACAATATTTACACTTCAACAATTTTAATTGGATCCAGAACCTGCAGAATAAGCCCGCTTGAATAGTGAAAAATATTTAAGTCACCCATATAATTTTAAGGTGAAACCACAGTCTTCCCTCTCCCCCCCCCGGCCAAAATATATATGTATGTAACTCTATTCTGAGCTCACACAGGTTTAATGTTTGACTGCACTAGGATTAGTCCCAATTTCTGCTGAAGCACTAAAGCCTGGAATCATGTGTGTGACATTTTAAAGCAGGTGGCTAGCTCTCTACTTGATCAGACTCTCCGTTTCTGTATACCATGTAGCTGCTGCTTGTGGAGCTACATGATGAACACTAATTGAAATATATAATATAATAGATTACAGGGGGCCTACACTTCTACACTGTAGCAGCTTTAAACTATGCCTGCCCTGCATGAAGGGGATATTGTTAGCACTCAGGTTTATTCAATGCAGTTTACCAGGTAAACCCAGGGGCTTTCTGTGGCCCCAACTGACCCTGGCTAAATACACTCCACTGAGAACCACCATGTATAACAATTAAGAACCTGGCTCATTCAAATTTCCCTTTACTTCTTACTTCAGATGTAACTTCATGGGGCCTTTTTTTGCTTGAAGAAATGATGAGTAAGAAAAAAAAAGTTAAACTCATAAGTACTTCTGCCATTCAGGATTGAATTCTGAACCACAACTATTGCGGATTTCAGCACAAAAAATGCTGGAAATTAAGACTAAAGTGTGCACACTAAAAACTCCAGGAAGATGCACTTATTCAGATACAAAACTGCTTTAGACAACAGCAATCTCATTGTCTTGATGAACAGAGGCATCCTTCTGAGCATTTGCTTAGTCCACCCTAACTTCACATCTTTGCTTTCCCAAGCATCTTTCAGTAAACAAATATAATTAACATAACTTTTACTGCATTAGAAATAATCCAGAACTGCAGTCTCAAATAAATTGAAATGTTTCATTCTGGATAAACCTCACATCCTTAATTCTATAACCTTTATTAGCCTTGAGTAGTCTGAGTAGAAACTTGCTTGACTAGATTTGCAAATTGGGGCATACAGCTTGACTTTGTGGGCTTGGAAAACTTCTTTGAGATTTCTTTCTTTGTTTGTTCTTCCATAAAGTCTTCATTAGCACCAAACTTTTTTACAGTCCCTAAAAATAATCTGAAGTGCCTGCTTCAGTCAGCCCTACAGTCATTATTCCCTTAAATGTTTACTAAATATTCAGTTGCCCCAAAGAATATTCTACACTGTGAGAAGAGCAGTGCAGGCTCTGGAGGTAAAGAAATACAGCTCAGGAGATGTGAATACACCAAACAGCACAGAAACTGCTACCAAGACATTCACTGGAAAGCTGAAAGTAGAGTTTAGCAAGGACAACTATAAGAGAGGAGCAGAAGCTGAGTAAAAAATAATCAAAAAGTTCTGTAATCTTAAGAAAAGAAAATCAACCAGCCTTTGATAATAGCAATGATTCTTTTTTTTTTTTTTGTAAGGTTCATCTCTCCCTGATTATTGCCTTGTCAAACCCATTCTCTTACTGTGAAAGTAAAATAATAGCTTGAGCTATAATAGCTTGAGCTAAGCTCTGCTATCAGGGAAATTTTCATGCTTAAAACATTTAGTGTGTCTCTGCTTATGATCTGGGTAACCACTCCTAACAAATTCCTCACTTAAACCTGTAACCCCATTCTGTCCATCTGGCTGTGGGAGTGGTTTATAGATTCATTCTTCAAAAAATATGCAGTCAAGATTTACTGAGAGCCATTTCCATAGTTCAGGCTGCATTTAAGTAGATTTAGTTCACTCAGCTTGCTTGCCTAGGTCTTGATCCAAAATAGCACTTAAGCATATGCTCAGTTTTAAATACAAGAATAGTTGTGTTGAAGCTGTGTTAAAGCTAAGCACATGCTCAAATTATTTTCTGGAGCACAGTAAGGTTCCTTAGTGATTTTATTACTGGAAATAATAATGATTCACAAAAAAAAAAAAAAAAAGAACAAGCATATGAGCAATCCTAGTAGTTGCCATCTCATAACTATTGCTTAAAATTCCTAGGGAAAAAAAGAAGAACAAATAATCTGTAAACATTTAAGACCTGATCCAAGATCCATGGAATTCAGTAAAAAGCTTCATAAATTTCCAGTGGGTCCTGGATCATGTGCTTAATAATTGAACCGTGATCAATAAAATGCTGTGGATTTATAAGATGAAGAAAAGAACAAATAAATAAAATCAATCATTTATTTTTTAAATCAAAGGATAAAATTAGCAGATAAAGTAATATGTAGAGTGCAGTAAAGCATTTGGCAGTACTTCACAAATTCTTACTTGAAAAAGTCATTCAAAAAGACTTGGATATGAATGCAGTCACCTGGACTGGAAGCTGGGGAAAGGAATATGAATAAGATGTAAAGAAAGCTGGAAATGCGCTGAACCAAGTAGAGGATGACATTCAATGGATAACTGCTGAAACAGCTTTAAACCTGGGGTAAAATTGTCAAGACTACCTCAGGTGACTTAGGTGCCCACATCCCTAAAAGACCTCCCTGTGATTTTTCTGGATGTGTCTCCTATTTCCCTAGCATGTCCTCTCCAAGACTTAATCTAACTAACTGCTACAATAAGGTCCTAAGCCCTTCTGAGTTCCTGTTAGATGGCTCCAGTAATTTATGGAAGATTTAAAGCAGACACATGGAAAGCTGAGGGATTCCTCCAGCATATAGACTCCTTAGCTAGAATCTGGGCTAAAAGGGCTCTTGGCATCAAAGTCACATTTCTGCCTCCATAGCAAATGACCTAGGAGTAGGGTCACCCCAAGCAAGGATGAGCAGTTTTTGTCCTTTCATTCTATTTTGCAGAATGTCCATTGTAGACAAAATGGGATGCATGCATTGATACTTGTACATGATACTTGTATCAGCCATTTACAAATGAAGGGGCTAAATGCAAAAACAGGTCCTGTTTTCCTGCTTTGTCACTTATGCTGGTAGCTGGACTCAGTACTGCCTTACACTCAGGGTCCAAAAAATGTATTACCTCCTCTGTCAGAAGTAATTGCCCTTATAGCTTGGGTGGCAGAGAGTGAGACACACATCTGCAGTTTGGCTTTGCTTCAATATGCCTGACTAGGTGCTAAGGGGCCAGGGCACAGACATCTTTTGCTTTCATGGTAGGCTGCCATCCACATGAGAAGGCTAGTCCTTCTAAATGGAATTGAGTCAAGCCCAAAACAGCCTGACAAAGAAAGATATCACCTGTGCAACATGATTCCCCCCACCATCCCAGTTTCATGTATATGGGAGAAGTCCCAAGAAAGTGATCTAAAGCAAATGTAAGGAACCCTAAATTCTCCTATCACAAGCAGGGGAGGCCTGGCAAATGTACCCTAGAAACATGCAGTGGCATGCCACCATCTACATTAAAAATAGTTATGTTTTGCTGGCAGCTAGTGCTACGCAGATAATCTGTGCAGACTTTTTTTCTGTGCCTGGTTCCTGCTCAGCCACAGTTCTCGATGGCTGCTGAGAGCAGAACAGTGACCGTTCAGGTATCTGCTCTTTAGAAGCTGGCAGGTAGGTTCTTTTTAATAGGACACTTTGGAGTTCTTCTCCCTACACAGTGCAAAATACACAGCACAGACACAACTTTAATGGTGCAAAATAGAGAAAACAGGCAAGGACACTTCTTGAACCTTAAACACAGTATTTGATCAGGACCATGACAAGAGATCCTGGGACATTCAAGGTTCATGTTGACAGAGGAGACTAGATACTGGGAGAAATGGATGAACTCGTGTTCACCCTCTGTGACCAACTGTGTGATCTGGCCAGTGCTCCGGATATTTAAACTTTGTGTGATGATAATGAAAGCATTTAGGATATTTCTTTCCTGCATCTTCCTGTATGGCTCCTGCTTGCATTTTGACTTTAAATGCATAATGTCATCCTTACTATCAGGATAGGTGAACATCTTTCAACGTGGAGATTCAGAGGTGCTAAAAGAAAAGGACTAATAGCTGTCACTGAAGCTGACAAACTGCTGTTAAAATGCCATGAACACTTGCTTTCACATTTCTCTCCCTTCCTCAGCTAATTTCTGGTTCTTAATAGAAGTATCCATGTTCTGGCTGTCTTGGAGGGGCTGGGCAACTGTCACAACTGATACAGTGAAGTCTACAATATTATGTGATATCTAGTGAATGAACAAGTTACTACATTAGACACAAGAATCTACTTATTTTCTAAAAAAACACCCACTTCTAAATGGGAGTTAAACTGTAGGGAGCTACTTAAGGTAAACCAGATTACTGTTGCTTTTATTGTCCCACTGAAAACTAGTAAAAGTAAAAAAAAAAAAGACTGTGAGAAAAAAATCTGTCAAGGTTCTCAGTGAAAACAACACTTTGTTCCAGCAATGCCACTGCCTGAGTGAAACCCAAACATCTTGAAGCTAAAAGGCTTTATTATATCAGCACCAAGATATTAATTCAAACCACATTTACTTGTTCATTATTTCATTTTCTAATTTATAGCCAAAATACCCAACCTTGTAGGTAGAATGTGCCACTCAGTCTCTTGCAGAGGTTTTAACAGGATGGATCTTATGACCCTTCCTATTATGCAAGTGGGCATGCATCCATGTTGTGACCTAAAATAGCAGTATTTCCATTATGTGGGATATGACCATGATCAAAAGCTAACGATATATCTACTTATGTAACGATAACGATATATCTACTTTATCTGTTGCAAGAACAAAATACAAAACTCCATCTCATACAGTATATACACCCAGACACACTCCCTAACATGCACATGGATTTCTCTAATATAGCCAAAACTACAGTCATCACAGAAGGGGACTATCTGCATTTTGCCAAAGGACACACACAGTGGGAGAGAAGTAGCAAAGTCCTGGGCAAAAAGTGAGGCAACATGCTGTGGTTCTCCAGATTAATTAATTAGTCTATCACCCACATGTGAGGAACTCTAAGGAAAGGTGGCCAAAAAGAGATTGTGAGATGAAATATTTGGCCAGCTGGGAACAGCTTGTATGTTGCAGGCTGGGCATCCCTGTCTTAGGGAGTGATGGATTTACATTACAGACAGTTAAACAGAGGGACAAAATGAGGATATATTCCTTTTCCATCAGGATCACAACCTGATTTGCAAATAACTTTGCTTGCTTTACAGCTCAGCTTGCACTGACAGAATAGAAGTAAAAACTATGTCTGAGGAGAAAGGAGATTAGGCTTATTTGGGGAGATTTTTGGTGCTGCCACTGTGAAGTGCTCAGAAAATATGAATGTGGTCCTTAAATAATGAACTTTTTTTTCTTAATAAAAGATATAATTTTTTTCTCATGTATATTTATGAATTTATATATGTATTAATTCCCTTCTGCCTTTGATGCTAGAGGCTGCCCATGTGCTGGCTATGGTATTTTTTACAGATCTGCTGTACTCTGCTCTTTCAAAAGCCTCCACAAATCCTGGCCAGGTCAAGGAAAGTGGCAAGGACTGAGAAACGTCAGCCCAGCATTTTGACTGAACGCATTCCATGAAGAAGAGCTCCCAGGTGTTTTCAGCACAAGCATGAGCTCTAAAAACAAAGTTAAAGCTGTCAACACTGACAAGAAATGAAAATGATCATGAGGTAGTGTATGGAGGAGATGGAAATCCCAGGGAAAACAGCTTCAAACAGTGCGAGAAAGAGAGAGAGAGAGAGAGAGAGAGAGAGAAAGGAATAGATGACCTCTTCAAACACCTGACAGGAGGAACAAAATGACTGTCTTCAAATAAAAATGGGCAGTTTGCAACAGAGATGATGAATTGGATACAACACATTCAACCATTTCTGGGCTGGGCAGGAGACTGGACAAACTAGCAAGCAGATTGACTAAGGTTAAAGAATAGTGGAGGCCAAGAAGCTAAAGGCCACCCACGCAGATCAAACTGAGAAGTGCTAATGGCAAAGACATTTTGCAAGTTACAAATATAACTGATTCCTTAATCTGTGAACACAGAGCTGTAAAATAACAGCTGTACCGCAAGGCAGAACAAAGTTTCCTTCAGTGGTGAATGAAAGGTGACTGAATGGAAAGACACCGTCTGCTTTATCAAAAATAGGCTCTGAGAGGCCGTAAGCCAGGACCGCTTCATGCAGAGAAAGGCACAGTCACATTCCACTGAGATGGCAACACAGCTTGGTTCTGCAGGCAAGCACAGCAATCTTCAAAGCAACAGTGAAATATTAGACGTTTTAAAAGGATTTCCCGCTATATTGATGTTGTTCCCATAACACAAGCCAAGGAGTAGAAAGACAGCACATCAAAACACATTTGCATGGACTTGGAAACAGACGTCTCTTCTGTATCAGATAAAGCTCTCTCTTGCCCACAAAGGCAAGATTTGGACTACAAGTCCATGGAAAAAAACTTCCTACAGCACCTGTGCCAAAGGCATGATGATAAGAAAGCAGCCTCCATCGCTGATGGCAATTGAAGTAACTAACAAAATCAGCAAGACAGTTGAACGTGTATGAATGAACACTCCAGCTCTGCCCCCATGTCCACCTGACCAGTTCCACTGTTATGAGAACATCTGACCCTATAGTTTAAGACTGCTGTGATTGTAGTGGCCCATCAAATGTAGAACATAAGCAGGAAGTATGCTATGATTCAAATAATTAAACAGAACTCACATATGTACTTTGGATCATGAGTACATTGATGTGATACAGGCAAGATGCTGTGACAGCTGTTGCAAGAAGTTAATTATTCATACGTTAGTGGCACCTCTGCTTGAGAATGAGAACTGATGACACCTGAAGAACCACAGGAGAACCACAAGTCATAAGATGCAGTAGCCTTGCAAACTCAGGAGCTGACAACACTTTTTGCACTTCCCTACATTCTCCTCTCAACCACCACACTTTGTAACAGCACAAGACACAGTCACTGATATCACCTGCCTCTCTGCACTTTTCTTTCTGCCAGTTCACTGTTCCCCACCATCACAGCTCCAACTGCTGTTTGATTTTTCTTTCAAGCTGCAGTACCTGACAAATGGAAAATAATGAGAACTTGCACAGCTTTTCATCTTACAATCTTATCGGCTCTTCCCGATTCACCTGCGAAGCTTGGAAGAGTCATGAGGCATAATAAGACCATCATCCTGCAGTGCAACTGCTGACTGCTTTACAACCTACTAGCTGCTACTCACATACTCCACGGGCAGAAGGTGCTGGCATGCAGGAAGAGAAGGGCAGGTTGCTGAGTTTACTTATGAATTTCCTGCAGGCTAGAGCATTCATATGAGAAGCCAGCACAGACCCATTCCTTCCTCATCACACATACAAGTCCTTCAGTTCAATTTATTAAAAGTTATAATTTATGATGGAACTCAGGCTTCCAAATTTAGATATTTGTCTTTTCAAATATTATTCTAATTTATTATGCCTGCATTATTATTCCAGAATTATTACTATTCCAGTATCATTATTATTCCACTAGCATTCTCTACTACTCTTCAAGAACAAGTTCAAAGGCATTCAGTGGCATCCAGATTTTAATTTCACACAATATGATACATATCAAGGCTAGAAGCATCTATTGATCTTATTTAGTGCATCAAATAATGCATGATACAGATCTGAGAACTGCACCCATTGACATCTGTTGGAGACATAGCATATCTTTTAGCTACTCTGTCTCTTATCACCTTCAGCTGCTACCTCTGCTTTTTGTTTTAAATCCAAGAATACTGCAAAGCAGCTAGAAGTCAGTGAAATGTACTTATGCAACAAACAGGACACCTGTCTTGCACCTGTTTTAAGTATTTACCAATGACAGTGCAGCACTGGGCTGCCTTGGAGAGAGAAACAAAAATATTACTTACAATTGCAAGGGAAAGAGGCTAAGGAAGACTGTCTAATCAATGTAATCTGGCAAAGTGCTACACACTGGAACAGACCCTGCTCTTCACTACTGGCTAAAGAATAGAGGCAATTTTTCAAGGGTATGGACATTCTTTTAATACTAGTAAATGATGTGTTACAGCATTTTCACCACTATCAAACACAAAAGAAAAGTCAGACTTACCACTGGATGAACCTTGTTTAATCACGTGTGAGATGCAGGCATAAGGAGGAGACAGCTTTGGAAAAGTGTAACAGGTACTAACCAGTTAGGAGACAGAACAGGCACCAAGCAGTCAGCAGTGTGGAAAATGGCTATGGTAAGACTGGAGCAGTTTGGCTCTGTAAAACTTAAAGGGACAGATTTATACAAGCACACCAGGGGAAAAGCCTGTGTAGGAGCATAATTCTCTACTGGGAGAAGGCAGGCCCCAGTCCTGGAAATATTTAAGCATGTCCTTAACTCTAAGCATATGAGTATTTCTATTGACTTCCATGTGTGTATTCCTGTACAAATAATTAGGCATGTGTATAAAAGTCTGCAGGACTGTATCTGCTGAAATGCAGAAAGTTACCCAGGAAGATGATGCTCTAACATGGTGCTTATTGCAGCTATATAACAACAGGAATGTGGTATGATCACAGTAACTTCTCCCTCTGGTGAGATACTTTGATCTCACTAGAGAGATCAAAAAGGTGTTAAAATATATTCTAATTCTCCAGGAAAAAAAAAAATCGTAATTAAGAAGTGCCTAAAAAACTCTCAGAGTGTTGCAAAAAACATTAGATACAGCTATTGCTCATTTATTCGCTCTAATGTTTCTAATTTACTCAGTGTAATATCTGTAATAGGCCCTAATCTAATCAAAGCAATACAAGACTTCTTTGAACTGGTCAAAGTAAGTGAAAGCAACCTCTGCTACTGATTTATATCTCCCCTCTACTTCTCCCCTATAAACGGATCACAGAAATGCACTCCGTAGGGTTTAAATATCTTTGAAGGGAGACCAGAAACTCTCCACTGATATGGCACAGGTCTCTTCACAGGCTTGCTGTTGGTAAAGTGATTTTACGCATACCCATTCTCTGCTTCAATTTTCTACTCTTTATAAAAGAAATTACAACAGTCTCCCAACCTGCAGCATTCACTGACTTTCATGGATGAAAAGCATTTTAAGTGTTAACACTTGCTCTTACAATGACCTAAGTGGGAAGAAGACTTACAAATGCTGAAGTCAACAAAGCTGAAGCTTAATTCAAGTGTACCTGGCACAGCAAGGGTACCTGTGAAAGCTGAAACCTATAGAGTGTGCCCAGCCCATTTTGCATTGTGAGGACACCCTGAACAGCAGACATCATGAACTACAAGGACATCTGAGGTTTCCTTTCAGGAATACCAGCTGGTGTTGTGACTTTGGGACAGTCAGTAGGCTATTTTTGCAGTTATATGATGTGAATAGCCAGCAAATTTGTACTCAGGCTTGCTCTGAAGTGGCCGGTCTGCACAGACACATAGGTGCAGCCATTGGGTTGCTGATGGATTTTATGTGCCTTTATTAAATAATACAGGTACTTAAATATTGACAGAACTGCAGCCTTGATTTTTTGCACATTTTTCCCTGTGACTAAAATCTGATCTTAGCAGTTTCCCCAATGCTGTCATTTTCTTCCTGATTATTGAGTTTACTCTGTACACTGCTCAGGTTCCTACAAATATGAAATCAATATTAAAGTATATTGGAGATATTTATTTTACTTTGTAAAACTTCATTAAACTCATACCACCAAATAAAATCCTGTATGTGCAATAACCCTGACTTCCACAGAATCCATAAACCATTCATCTTTGATTGCCTCCAGACATAAGAAGCTATGACCTTCGCAAACTTCTTAGCATCAGAGGAATTCCTTTGCAAGTTTCATTTGCTACAATATGCTTCAAGCAAGCAAGATGATTCTTTCCTACTAATTGAAATGTCCTGTAATTGTGTGAGGCTCATTCTGCTATTATTTATACCATGAGCTTTTATCATTTCAGAGTCATCCTAATGCAGGTGATACCAAACTCCTGTCCCCTGTGCTGAGCAAATCCCAATAGTTTCCACTTTGCATTTTGTGTAGCCTTGTGGGTTGTAGCTTTTTTACAGTGTGCCATTAGCATGATTGATTACATGTTATTAACATGTAATGAAATGTTGCCAGATGTAACTTAAAACTGGATTCCTGATGAATATCTGGACTTGAGTCTGCTTTTTCTTACACTCGTTTCACTTAGGAGTAGCAACCGTGAAATCAAAGAGCACTGGGGCAAGATTAGAATGGGCCTGGGGGCTAAACGCTCCACCCAGGGACAGCTCTGAAGCTATCAGAGGTGTGCTGAGGGACACTGAAACCTGAATTTTGCCTTTAATATTATGCAATACAAATATTACCAATGGAGTAAGACTTAAAGTATTCTGTAATCAATTAACAGGTTTAGATTTATCATCTCATAACTTCTTAACAATAGAAATCAAAGCAATCACTTAAAGGGACTTCTTTATACCCTGCCGTCAAAACAAAGGTTCCTCCTAAGGCATTAATATAGGGTGGAAAATTTTACCATACAGGGATAAGAAAATTAGACAGGAAATGTTTCAATACTTATTTTAAATGTCTCTGGGTGAAGTAGCATATAAACAGGATTAAGGAACTTCAGATTTCTAAGCCTTTTCCTTTCTGAGCCAGACTGCCCTTTCCAGAGACATATTCCCAAAAAAGTTAGGTACCAAAAGATTTATTAGCTGGGGAGGGAAAAATTAGAAAAAAATTTTTTTCATTGCTTTAACATGAAGCAATTCAGAATGTGTGTGTTCCTAGACATGAAGACAGAATAAGATTCTTCCACAGTGCGGTTATTTTTTGATACAACAAATCACTTTATAGCTGGCTGTAAAGTTTGGTTTAGTTGTTTAAAGGCTGGATTTGTGCTGCTCTGAATATATGTAGATGTAAGAATTTGGCTAAGTAAGTATATATGTTTTTGCTGTATTGGAGCTTAAAAATTTATCTATTTCAGCATTCCAAGGAAGCTTTGGGGAACTATATTCTTCTGCTGTATCAAATGCTATCATATCCTATATAAGAAGCTTATATTGCATGTATATACTGATAGCTGGTGTGTAACTTTCTACAGTTGGGAGGTGTCAAGCAGTGTTCCATGCAAAACTGGAAGTGCTATTTAGCAGGCAATTGTCTGGCAGTTATTTTAAATTACATTAATTTGTCTACTCACTACCATCATTTCCAAAGGTAAAAAAGTTTCTGTGAAGACTCCTGGCTGAAATGCAACATGACAAGGAGGGAGATAAAGTTGTTGGCAGCCAAAACTGGTTATATTTGCAAAAGGAAAAGTCAGGAAGCAAAAGAAACAGCCCTGATGGAGAAAGAAAGAGAGAGACTATAGAAGTGATTTCCTGTCTAGTAAAGACAATAGGCACTTGCTTCGGAAAGCAGAGCAGAGCAGGCAACAGCAGGATAAATGTTTCCAGTGTTTCTCACAGAACTGGAACACAGAGTTTTCTTTGGCAAATAAATCAGCTGCAAGAGCCAAATATCTTCAGAAACAGCTTATCCTCTGGTAGCTGTCTTTTGCTTAAGCTCTCTAAAAAAGCATCTGTAAAGCACTGTGAAGCATGAAGCCATTCCAAATGAAATCAGTTAGATAAGGCAGCATCCATCCCAATTTAGCCATTTGTTCTAACAAACTTAGTAATTGAAAGCTTTCTGGAGAAGAAACTTCAGGCTGCCTGCTGTATGGCAGGAGGTCATGGATTAGGTCCTTACAGGGGCCAAGTGGTTTAGTAAGAGCTTGGCCAGGATTTGGAGACCAAATGCAAAATTCTGCTCATAGGTCTGAAGGGCTGATCCCAAATCCCCACATATACATATACAAAAGCAGAATGTAGTTCTACCACTGCACATTTTTTCTTCTGTCTGCATCCCTGGAAGAAAGCACTGAGTGGAAAACTAGAGGCTGTTCGGTAGAGAGTTTCCCAACTTCTTTTCTGTATCTGAAGTTTGATGGGAGGAGGGAAGAGGCAGAGGGACAAGAAAAATGAGTCTCTAGCATTCCACAAGAAAGTGCTTTTCATCAAGGACATGCTTCAAAGTTCACAGATAGTCTCATTTTAAATCCATTCCTTACAGGGCAATGATTTGATAGAAAGGGAAAGTCTCAGGGGACACACTGGCTCATGAGAGGAAATTAATGACTGGAATGCAACTTGTACATGGCTGTTTCTATTCTTGTTTGCCAGCTACCAGCAATACTAGCCATTAGGAAAATTCAAGTCTAGTTAAAGCCTGCATAGTGTTTGCCAGCTGAGAACTAGCATCCCTGCTGCCAGGTCTTAGTATCTTTTGAAAGTTGACAAAAAGTCCCAATTTAAGAGTCACTCAAACCTTTTATTTTTATATGTTTTATCTAAATGACGAAAGGCATCTGAAATAAAAAAATAATAATGCTGGAATGTCTTTATAATGGCCTAAGTGGACTAAAGCCTAAATGGATCAGCATCATGTGTTCTATTTAATTGCATGATGAAGTATAATTTAAAGAGCACAAGCAGAAAAAAAGGAAGAGTCATCTGAACCAAGAGCCTCAGGCCCCACTTATGCAAAGACTTACACGTGTACTTAACCTCACGAAGTACGAAAACAGTACATGGTGACACTATTTGCAGGGTTAAAATGATGTCTGGAGATTTTGCATGACTGGAGCCCTCATTTTCTACTTGAAATGGAACTGCTGCAATAACACTTTGTATTTTGAAGTATAAAAAAGAAACACTTTTTTTTTTTAATTGTGAGGAATCATACAGTTCCGTAACAAGTAGAAGAAGTAACAAATAACAGATAGGCAACAAATAGTCCATTTTTTATCACATGTATTATAACTTTCTCTGAAATGGAGAACTATGAAATTAATTCTCCTTTTTAAGCTAATATTTTGAATCTGTTTTCCTTCTTCTCCTTTGTCCTAGCACTGCCCATTTTTATGAGGAGAAAAGTTTTCAAAAGGAGACAAAATGATTTATGCTCTCTTTAGAGAAAGAAATCCATGGTAACTGTGTTATTTATTGCGAAGGGGCTACAAATTCACCTGGAATGTTTTATTTTGATTTACTTCAATTTAGGTATGCCTAGCATTTCATGGGCAAGCGGCAGTGGTATCCCTGTTGCCTCAGACAGCACAGGGAGCTAGCTCAAGATGTAAGGACTACTCCCTCATCACACCTCAGAAGACCACATGTTTCTGTCTTCTCAGCATGTGCACATTTATCAGAGTAGAAGATGTGTTCCCACTTTGCATATTCTAACTTTCACCACTTCAGTTTGATTCCCCCCCCCCTCCCTCAAGGGACTTATAAAACAATCATGACAATAATCATATATAAGTACTGTTTTTGGATACCTCTGTTTCCAAACCATGATGCTGCTTTGGTAGATACTACAGTTTAATGGGAATGACTCCCCTGTAACATCATTGTGGTCAGATTTATTTATTCAGCACAGAGAAACACTGTTCAACTCTTTCTCACTGTGCATAGAACTGCCAAAACTGTTCCAGAAATAACAGAGGTCAAAAGCACCTATATGTGCTGCACTGTCAAGGAGAAGAAATTCTGTCAAGGCTTTCAGTAAACGACCTGCTTAATATCCTGTATATTCTGCCCCTTGAAAGTCAAAGCAAATCTATAGGCCTGAAAAGAAACAATTGAGTATGCACATCTTAGATCATGGGGCCAGTTCCAGATAACAGAGAAGTCAATGGAAAGACTC
The DNA here is from genome assembly GCF_003343035.1 of Apteryx rowi. NCBI lineage: Eukaryota > Metazoa > Chordata > Aves > Apterygiformes > Apterygidae > Apteryx > Apteryx rowi. Next base: position 561,420 of record NW_020450823.1, on the reverse strand, counting down.
CCTGTGACTTAGTAAGGTTTCAATCAAGCCTCAAGCCAAGAAAGAGTACAAAGTATTGCCATACCACTTCCTCTGTTCTGGTGGCCGAGGTTCAGAGACGATAAGAGAAGTTCTGCAGGGCTTTTGGCTTTCCTACTCAATTAAACAGGCCATATTTGGACATGGAAAATAGCCCTATTTAGAGTATTTTGTAAACAATGTTAGTTATAGGCAATGTTTTTTTTCCACTACCTATATATAGCTATCTGCAACACTGCTATGTTTGGTTCAAGAGACAGGAAGTTATTTAATCTTACTTAGGTTTAAGGCCAGATTGAACTGCTTGAACTCACCATTGAGAAGCAGTTGTGCTCCATGAAGAGTTTTAATGTGTATCTCTCTACAATATTACGAAGAGCACCTCTAGTTTACCAAGATCTGATTATCTGTCAGTAGTTAGCAAACCTAAAAACACCGTTAGAGGCCATCTCTGAAACACATGAAATGCCATGTCCCAGATGTGTCTGATGTGGCTTCCTGGGGTGTCGATACTCATGATTAAGTTATCGTGTTTCATCACAGGCACACCCTGACAGGCTGTCAGCAGACAGGGCATCCATGTGGACACAGGGCTCACTTCAGAGTACACCATGCTCCTGGCTGTTCCTCTGACCATACCTATGTATACACAGACAGTGAGAACATTGATACTTCCTGCAAGATGAAATATACCTCAGTCTGTGTAAAGAAACCAGATCTTGTGGTTTTAGTAAAGAATGTTACTCCTGAAGCAGACTTTTGAAAGAATAATCACTTGCACAGAAGTGCTTGAAATTTTCTTCATTTCACTGTCATGACTATTTGGTGGTAGTTCAAATACCTTTGAAAAACAATTGCTCTCATCTCTTGAGCCATACAAAACAAGAGTTGACAAGCTCATTGTCTATGCTATAAAGTAATCAACAATTATTCTTAGGCTTCAGAATCCAAATCAGCATCCAAGGTACAAGGCATTCTACAAACCCAAAAGCCTGTTATATTAAATGACAAAAGCTCAAGGTGCTAGGAAAGGAAACAGAACTTTTTAAACACACCAGTATATTAAGTTGCAGGAATCATTGATACAGGGTTTTGCTGAGGCAAAAACAAATGGGTTCAGATAAGGAGGCTGACCCTTTTGACAGATATTTAGCACAGTGACTTAGATATCTCTTCTAGCTCATGATGTCCGGAAGCAGGGGAAATATCTGTGTTTCTTATTCCTCTCCCAAAGCTTCCACTGGCCTCAGTATTGGCTACTGGTTTAGAGGGGTCTTTTTTCTGATCTATAGCATGAAGTGACTTGTCTGAAGACACCAGTTTACCAGCAGATCCAGCTGCAGAACCACAGCCTCCAGAATCCCACTGTTTTACTTTTTCTAAAAACAGGTATTATCTAAATACCTGCATCGCAGGCTCTGGAAATCTCTTGTGAACACTGATTGTTCTCCATTTGGTTATCTTACTGAATTACCCTGATATTTGATGCTTCCTTTGCACTTGGAATTAACCTTCTCCTCTGTCTTCTGTGAAAAGACACGAAGTCCATGAAGAGGTACCTGAAGTACATGAAGAATGTAACTCATTCCATTTGACCCAACAAGAAACATTTCATGTGAAGCATTTGCAAGAAGAAAAGGCAGGGATTCACTAGAGCCACAAAACCACCACAGAAGACATGTACCTGCTTCTGTTTTCATCCAGTAACTCATAAAGTAGAGTTTTTAACCAAGACGTGAAAACCAAGGGTTCAGTACTCCTCTTCCCACTCCAAAACATTTCACAGGAAGGTTCACATCCATCAGACTACAGAGCAATGGAGGGGGAGGGGAGCAGTGGAGGGAGAGTGTTGTTTCTCTTCTCAATTCTGTATAAATAAATATTGGGTGGAAGACTTATTTATACAAAACAGAATGTTGTCAACAGAGAGCAGAGTCGCAGCCTTTTTGCCTGATTGTAGCCCAGAGTATTAGGGTGTTTTGTGTGCCATCCTGAGGGATATAGGTGGGAAATGTCTCCTTAAGCAGGGATTTTACCCATTTTTTTATGTTCTATGCTCTGGGTAAATACCTCAAGTGCTAAACATACCATAGCAATTTCCTATACCCCCAGAAAAATGGTGCATCTGAACTCCTGTTCTTCTCCTGCACTTGATCTGCTTTTTAATCTCAGATTTCCTCGAGTCTGTGAAGCTCAGTCTTTTCTGTGAATGCCAGCCAAATTTGCTGAATACTGCAGGGATCATGGAATTGCATTATTCATTCAATTTACTATGCTCAAGAACAAAAACCAAGTCATTTGGAGACTTTTATTTAAAAGTTAATTGCATTAACAAAAGGATATTTGCTAAGAGTAAAACCTCTTGAATTAGCCAGTAAAGCAACAATTTCATCTATGGTGGCCTATGATGATGGGAAGCTCTCTTCCCCATATGCAGAAGTCCAGCTGTGGCAAACCCCTTCGAGGCACAATGCAAGATGATTTTGTTTCTTGCCTTTTTATCTCTGTGTGTTTGCATGTGGAGGGGACGTCAGGATTTGTGATTTCCTCTCTTGCCTAACTCTGCAGTGTCTTTAGGTTTACTTAAGGACACACTGCCCAGTTTGAAAAAGATTGTTTGAGTTAAATTTTGTCAAGGTGCCCAGAGTCTTTCAGAGCAGTGGGTTTTGGGAGGGAGGGGGAGGAAGGAGAGGGACACTGTTATTATTTATGCTTACACTCACAGATCATTTCTGCCGTGCCGCTCTCACTCTTTTGTGTCTAAAATGGGTCATTGGTATGTCTTCTTTTTAGCGTTAACTTGGATGATTGGCAGGTGCAGCTCTTTCTCCATTGAAGGTGTCAGGAGCCTCACGGTAAAGCCCTGCCAAAATAACTGTTTTCCTCCTTTGTACTGCATTCATCCATGTGTGTTATCCTGAGTTCAGGTAGATTTATACTGGTTCTTCAGGCTGAACATGAGCTACTCTGTATATTCTCCTTAGTGAAAGATGTGATAACTTCTCCATCATTCTAAACACATTGGATGGAACTGGAGGATGACACTGCAGGATCCGGTCTCCTCAGCTTACTTGCCTGCACAAAAATAGCAACACCAATCTTGCTTTGAGACATGTCAGTCTGCTTGGACCGAAAGCACATTAAAAAGTGTGTATGCTCATGGAGGGTCACAGCATCAATTGTAATGACCTTTGATTTAACCTACCTTTGAATGTATACCCTCTGAATGAATACTTCTCTGCATCCTGCTGGTAAAGGTTGTTCTTGTGGAACAGTGGAAAAGGAGCAGCAATAATGAGAGAACCAGGCTGGGACCTGGGACACTGAAGTTCTAATACAGAAGTAACAAGATGGGTGACCTTGACCGAGTCATGTTTCGTCCCCATATCTCAGTTTTCCCATCTGTGAAATGGAATAAGATGCTGTATTATTGAATAGCACCATGTTAGAAATGGCATTGCTATGCGACTACTGGCAATGGAGATTGGTAGGCTTCATTGACTGATTCCTTGAAAGCCAATATGCCCCAAAAAGAAGAAACAAGTGAGAGGAGAAACTCCTGCTACCTTCTACTGGGCAATTCAGTGACACTAAGAAATTCTTATACACTAAAAAGGGCTGCAACTTTGGACTGGTTTTTAAAAAAGATAAAAGCAGGAACAGCCCCATGGAAACACGAATGACATCCGTTCAGAATTAGGTCTGCCCCTTTTATCTTTATAAGAAGTCAAGCTGAACTCCAGCCTTTGAATTCTCTCGAGACATTAGCTTTTCATTACGAATGAATGGCTGATCACATTATGACAGACAAATGATCGGCAGCAGGAGGGTTTACCAACATACCATGCACTCCCACAGTCACTGAGGGGGAAGTCTAATGAGCAAATAACCTGCTGCAACTTTCTACATATTTCCTGTAATTGAGAACTCTTCTGTACTTTGTCTGGAATGCAGATGCCTGCCAGTCACGGGGTCATAAATAGGATTAGGGTCTGTTTCTGGAAAGGCAGGCAACTAGCCTTAGATGCTCAGTTGAAAATACAGATGTTTTCTGGCTGTTTGGCTTCTAGGCAATGGTATCGCCAAATCTGTTTAAACTGGTTGGGCTACTAGTTCTTCCCTGAGGCCCCAGGGGCTACCTTGAGATATAGAGCATGTAGCTGATTCTCCAGTCACTATCAAAATGTCCTCCAATGTCTAGTGTGCATTGAGACCTTTTTACTATGAAGAGATTTATTTCAGACCATTGCACAAAAAGGATTTAAACTACAATCTCCCCATAAGGAGATTCACTAAGTAACCTACCTAAAGTTACTGTACTGAGAAACCTGGTAAAATAATATAGCCTTCTGAGACCTCTAACTTCCTCTGTTCCAATTATTGCTGCTGTGTGTAACAGAAATGTCTGAATAATTAAGGTTTACCAATCTTTACTTAGACTTTTTGTAGCAATGGTCAATGCATTTATTTCACTGCTACAGTTGCAAAAAGCAAATATCATCTCAAGAAACGTTGATTAAAAAACAGAAAGTTTTTTTGTTTGTTTGTTTTAAATGGAAGGTCTTATTATCAGGGTTGAATCGACAGCTGAACTTCTTGTGCAGAAACTGTGAAACTGGCATAACTTTTGTCAAAGTACCTTGTCCACTTATGGCAACTGACAGGCTCTGCCTCATAGCTTTGCTGTTCTTGTAGATCTGAACCAGAATGAGGGCTGGTGAAACATTTCATAAGCACACAGAAGCAATCCTTCCTCTGAAAAACACTTCAAATCTAAATAGCCAGGACACAAAAAGTATAGAACGAGAGCTGGTGAGGTGAAATCACTTCCTCAAGGTCATGCAGGAGATCAGTGACCAAACCAGGAATAAAACCTTCACCTCCCACACCTCGCTGCTGTGATCTATTTTTCTTCAGTAGAATGGAGTAAGTGTTGCAGCTTATTAGTTTCATCCAAGGCAAATTCCACTGGATTCCTCCATAATGGATAGGGAGGGTGTGTGTATCCACTTTAATCAGTCTACAAAAGTTTGTGAAACCCTTGCATGGAATGCAGCTGAGTAGAAAACTCTCCCATTTCAGCAGCTTATTCAGGATATGCAAACCAGATGGGAGTCTATCTATTACATGATTAAATGTACACTAGATCAGAAAGGGACAATCACCAAAATTATCGAGAACAATGATATGAAAGAGGTCGTTTTCTTCCATTCAGCTATGTTAAGGCCACAAAAGGCTCCTCAGAGATAAAGGGATGTGGTCAGTGCCTTGAGATGCTGACACATTAATTACAGCTAGAACAAAGGGGCAAGGAGATAAAGCACAGGCCAGGGTAGAGGAATGACGAGGGGTTATGAGGATAAGGCCATGAGGTTATTCAGCAAAGACGTGCTTAACTGGGCTGCTCATGGCTCTTGCTAACTTGGGGCTGATGCTGGTGCAGGCAAGATTCTGCCTCATTGGGGATATCATTGGGAAGTGAGCATACCTAAATGCACCCCCTCAGCTTCTTCATATTTTATCCTTGCCATAGGACACAGCTGTTTAGAAAAAGGTTTGACAGGAATAGTTCACTCTGCTAAATTGTTTTCCAGGATTCTGAGCTTAATACCTGAATCTAAGTCATAGTCAGTCTTTCTCTCTTTCACACACACATGGCATTTACAGTAAAAAAGATGTTCTTCCTAACTGCCAGCCCTGCTTGTGGATTTGATTTCCAGATAATATATCAGTCTCAGCACAAATTCATATTTTTCAGGTAAAACATATTTAACAAGAATGTTGAGTTGGCAGATTAAAGGGGAGGTGGGTATTACCATAAAGCCCTTGTATTTTTCCCTACTGCATTTTGTATTTTCAGGGGTAAAACTTAGAATTTTGGAATTAGAAATATTTGGAAGAGTCCTATACTGGGACAAAGAAGAAACTGATATGCCTGCATTTTTTCCCCTTCACACTGACTTTTCCAGTCTTTGATATAGCAATATTCAAATTGTCTTCAAGAATGGCAATATTTTGACCTATAGCTAAGTTAAAAATTCTATCAAGGATGTACCCATCAGAGCAAGCCTCGTTCAGTTTAATGTGATGCTTCTCTCCCTTCCTCCAACATTGGATTATTGTCTTTTGTCTAAGCAACATCCTGCAGCAACGAGTTCCACTCGTAATACACTGTTGTGCAGGAAAAAAGGAGCTTCTAAATTAGTGTAGCACGTATGGTACTTTGTCCAAGGGGGCTTTACTAACAGTGAGGCTCCTAGGTGTTTCCAGGACAAAACTAGCAGCAATGATGTCTAAGACATGTTCATAATTATTCTTATATTGCTGGTAGCAGAATGGGATTGATGCTTATATTCCTCAAACAGTTGAAAGGAGGCTTTGAGAAATGCCACAAGATGGGCAGCAGGCCAGGCCCAGCCCCAGCCCCAGCCCCAGTCGTAGAGTTCCCCGATCCACATTGCCAGATTCTCAGATTCTCAGATTCTCAGTCCCAAATCTCAACATTTCCATTCCCCAAACTGCACTCCCACAACCACAAAGAAACTGAAAGTCTAGTAGTTTGTTCTGCTAAAACCCAACATTTGCCCCCTGGGTTAGGAGATCTGTTGAGTAAATACATGTCATTTTTGTTCAGTCACTTTGTGACCACAGTAATGCCTTATGATAATGGCCAGCAGGTTTGTAAAAATATTTTGATGCCTAAAGACACAGGTAGAATTAGCTAATAATACCAAATTGTCTAAGATCCAGTGCCACAGAAGGCATAGTCCTGCATCTCTGGGTTCCTAAATAATTTGAGAAGTCTGACTTAGAAATGACAAAAAAAGAAAATAAAGTTTGATCCTCTCTGGTCACCAGTCTTGCACAGTGTTTGAGTTCCTTAACGAGAAAACATTCTCATAGGATCTTTAACCTTTGAGTTTCCCCCTGTTTATGGAGTATGTGTCTATAAGCTTTTTTCCTGTTATTCTTTTCCTGGTTTTGCTGTGGCCAGTGTCATTTCTTCATCCACGCCTGTGCACCACTGAGCTCACTGTCATGCTGAACTACAATGACTGAAATCCCATGGGCATGCATGTACCCACAAGCTTCTCAAATAACTGCTCTCCTGCCAGGGTGGCTGTTGTCTGAGGTAATGTACTTGAACAGCCTTTTCAATTCCTGCTTCATTTTCTGAATTGAAGCAGTGGAACAGCAGCAGCCTTAATGTGGCATCACTTTCTACACCCGAAGACCTTCTGAGCCCAGAAGGTGCTTATAAATATTCATTATTTTGTAGCTGTGAGCAGGACTGACCCCCAAGCAGAAGCCAACAGATTGCTGAGACTGCAAAGTGGCTGTTGCGCTCCCTCCTTCTCTGCCTGTGCTGGAGCCCTGGAAAGCCAGACTGGTGGCTGTTACAGTTGCCAAGAAAGTAATGAGATGTATAGGACAGCAGTAACTGATGTGGGAGAATCAGCCCCACACAGAAATTCCCAGGGGCTTCAGGCCTGGAAAAAACAGTTTTCTGGGCTCTTCTGTTTTTTGCTTCCTCCCAACTCCCCCACCTCTTCACCTCCATATTTTCCTATGGCAGAAGCAGCCATACTGTAAGGTAGTAAAATTCAGCTTTGTGCAAAATGGCCAAGAATCACCAGGCTGGCTCATCCCGAAAAATATGAGTGATATTTACAGCACTTCGCAGACAGAAAAAGTGGAGCAAAAGGAGAGATGCAGGACTCAGTTCGGTTGCCTTATGTATATGTCTCCCCATGTCTCAGAACATAGCCCATCTCACCCCCAGCTATCCTTATGGAAAGGCACAGGTGTCCCATAGGTCTTGTGTAACATCAGACAGCCCCATGCAGAAGTGTTCAATAGCCCAGGGCATCTCCAGGGAGCAGTACGTGATTGTATGTGGGCAACTGAATTGAGTCTCAAGTGACTGCTCTCACTTCTCATAGCAACTGAAGTGCGAACTTGTGCTCCCAGTGCCAATGTCTCAGTCATAACCCACTGGGCAAAACAGAAGCCCTGGAGAAAGGTTTATTTTGAAGAGATGCTTTATTTATTTATGTCAGGTAGACAATGGAAAACTAATGACATCAAGAGGGATGGGCCAAGGCAGAAAAAAATGGTGACAGTCAATAAAGTTGTGTCATGAAAGGACACAAAAGAAAATAGAGGGGTGTGAAGGGAAGGACAAAGGGAAAATTCATAATTTATATATTTGATAGGAACAGGACCTAGGGGGAATGCAGCTCTTTCAGTTGTCCTGCATGTGTGCACATGAATTATCTGTACCAACAGGCTGGCAAATAATAAATAAACTAAATTGCCAAAGGACTGAAAGTAACATAAACCTCACTGTGTTTCCTAGCCTCCAGGCATGTATTTTCAAAATCAGAAATGTTGCCTGATGCCAGCCCTACCTGACGGTGGACCCAGTTTAAAGCCTATTGAATCTCTTTCCCAAGGCTTTCCCGAGCTGAAGATTGGATGAGTGCTGTGTTTACAGCTTTCCTGCCTGCAAACCCCAAACCACTTACTCATGCTTTAGAAGCAACTGGAATATCAATGTCAACAATGACACTGATACTCAAGAGCAGCAGGAGCACCTTCAAGAAGCCAAATGAGGTGTCTAGGAAGGGTATTAACTGAAACATTCTCTGGCATATAAGGGGAACTGAGAAAATTTGTCTGTCATCAGACGCACTAGTTCAGGACAGTAACCAGTTTGGGGCTGTACAATCATTTTGGAGAGTCTCTGCAATTATTTTGGAGAGAAATTGTCCCCTACGGAAGAAAAGTCCATACAAAAATCACAAAGCATCCCCTCCACTATATCACACTTTTCAAATGACTGAATGTAAGGAAAAGAGTGAGGACAGATCATAAACTGATCCTGTTATGCCATGATTTCTTTCTAGTCTCTGTAGCTAGGGAAAAAATATTATATTAAAGAAGCACATTGTTTGTGATGCTAATGCAAAACATGGGTAACATTAGAGGATTTTTTTCCCTAAGAAAGTTCGTACCTCTGCCTCAGCCTCTTACCGTCTAATGAGCTCTCTGATTTGCACCATTGTTCATTAATAAACATGATATTAGAGCACTGAGCTGACATGCTCTGTTGCTCCCACTAAGTGATTTCATTTGGAGTTGGCTTGGGTACCTCTGCAAGGCAGTGCACCATGTGGTTTTACCTACAGTTTCCAGTGCAACCCCCTTTTTTTTTCTTATTCCCCATTGCTTCTGGGTTGTAAACTCGTGGTAGGGACTCTGTTTCAGTTGTGATCACAATGTGCTCCTGGGCCAAGATCACCGCTGCCAGTGAACAAATAAAAAATCATTCCGAAGAATGGATATGTGGAGTCCATTCAGTCAGGAATCCCCACTTTCCTTACACTAAGATATAAATACTAAAGACTTAAGGTACAAGTAGTTTTGGAGTAGGCTGAATGAGCTCATTATAGCTAAAGTAAGCAGATAGAAAGTACAATGTTCTGTAGAGACAAGCTTTATAGAAAGGTGTAGAGTGGTAAAGATGTTGGAAAATCCCAAATGTAAGCTCATTCTAATTATCTACCAGGTAGGGGGATCAGTTTGATCATTTTAAAAATAAAATTTAAAAAAAAAAGTTCTGCATGCCTTACATCTAAGCACATTTTGTGCAGCACTCACAAAATTTCCTTTATAGAAGTCCATTGGATATAATCGCTTTCAAGTGAATGAAAACTGTATGAAGCACTACAAGTAATTGACAAAAAATAGATTTGGCACAGTTTCAAGCTGAGAAGAAGCGTGTAATGAGCTATCACCAAGGAATCAGTATTCAATTCAAACTTATTAATTTCCTGATTAATTAAATATAACATTAATATTATCTGCATACTTAGTTTGCAGCTAGATTTTGATCTTGGCTACAGAGTTTAACACATTTTATTACAGAATAGAAACTGGCTGTAGATGAAGCATATATATTCTGATTTTTCAGGAGTTACTATTAGCTGTTTATGTTATAGTAAGACCTGGAGTTTCTGTACAGAGAGTTGATGATGGCGTTTTTCCATTTCAAGAGTGTTTTCGTACTGCAACAGTTTATTCACTACAGTGAAACCATGCAACTTTTTCTTTCAAAAGAAAGTTAATTGCATACATCCTACCAAGCAGTTTTGAATAACATACTGACTTGACTTGCTCAGTTACAGCATGAGGAAACCCCTATTCAGAAGTTTGCTTTGCTATTCTCTGTATGGATGTCCTCCTGACATGTTAAGGGCTTCTTGTTCCTGCTAGGCGGTATAGCTAACTAAGCACACTTTGCATGAAAGAGACTGTCTCCTGTGAAGAGTCGTAGCAGAGTTGTGAACAGGGTCTCATCTCAGAAGAGGGAGCTAAGCTGTGAGCTGTTAGCTCCTCTAGAGTGGACAGCCTGCTCCAGTCCCACTTCTCCTCACTTCCATTCCTGACCTTGTTCCRTTTCATCAAAACAGAAACATTTCCCAGGAAGGTTTCAGTTTCCAGGTGTCATACTTTTCTAACAAAAGAAAAAGAAAAAGAAAAAAGATTTCATTTGAGAACTCTTGACCCAGTCACCACGGTGAGTAGAGTCAGTCTTCGTCCTCAATATCTTCAAAGCTGCATAGGCAGAACAGGCTGAGGAAAAAAGGAATGTGGATTCCTTCAGGTCAGCAATATTGGGGATATTCTACAGCTCTTCCCAGAATTGTTGCACTGACCTTTCTTTTCTTTTCCTCCCTGCTGGCTGCCTGCAGTGCTCACTGATAGCTGGTAAACTTAGAACAGCTTAAAAGGTCCAGCCGGTTCTGTATCATCCCACATTCAGTCTTTCTAATAATTTGGCTCAAACTTTGTAGAAGTGGCTTTCCTTCCTACTGCTATGAAGCACCTTAGTAAACTAGGAGCCAAATGCCTTTTTCTTTTATACATGTGGACCACCAAAGGCATATTCTATCTGGGTGTTTTGCCTGAGTCCTGATGCATCTGTTCCCCATTTTTATACAGATCTTTATCACTGTAGTTCTGTACTTATTTTACCTGTGACTGTCACATATTCTAACCACCTGGCACCTGTTTTCCTCCTTAGTTTCAACTTGGGTCACTTTACACAGCTCATAATCTGCATGTATCTGTGGGAGGCTGGTGGTTGTGGGTGGCTGGGAGGGCAAGGCTGTAACTCAGGAGGAGAAAATCGTGCAGTTGTTTGAAGGATGGAAGGACAGGCCTTGATACTGCATCAAAGAGGATGGCTTTGAATGGAAACTCAACTTTTCGTTTTAAATATTCCTTTGAACTGGGGGAATGAAATGCATAGCCCATTACTAAGAATAGCACCTTTTTTTTTTAGTTCTGAAGAAATCTATTTCTGCTCAAGCATGGTATCTCCTTCACTTTTAACATTGAAAATTATTTGTATTATAAATAAAGATTCCGGAAGAGAAAGGGGAACTGATCTCACTGAAATTTGTTCATAGATAAATACCACTACTGGCTGTTTTACCCCTTTCATTTCAGCTCTGTTTCACACCCTGAGTCTACATTTGATGATTTAGATCAGATCACTTTTGAAGTGAAAGTCTGCATTGTCCCTACTTACTGCTCTTTGGTTCACGTTACAGAGTGATCTCCAAGCACATGTACTGGATTCCTTTTAGGTGAAACTCAACTGGAAGATGCATCCAGATGCATCCAGATACTACACCTAAAGAGCTCCAATCACTTATAGGCATTCAGCCCACAGAACCAGACTGCAACTCGTCTGAATAAACCACCTTTCAAATGTGTGCAATGTGGACACATGGGTCTCAGCACTCACTTTTTCTCTTACTAATCTGCTTCTGTGGTCTGTATTAATTGCTCTTGTAGGCATAGGCAATGTGATCCTCCATTCTTGCTTTTGCAAGACAAAACATTTTAACATATTCATAACACCACAAAGTTCATATAGCGTCTCAGGGTTTTGCATGGCTTAACCAATAGCTTATGGAATTGGATTCAAACTTTCTGTAAGAAGTCACATGTATCCTGTAGCAAGACATGAAAAATTTAAGACTACAAAAGAAAATAGTTGAAAGTAGCCTAGCTAGAAAAATTTCCTATGGAAATGACTGGATCAGTATTCTAGTACCAATGAAATCTGTATGTCAATAACAGCATTCAAATGTTTAAAACATGTTTTAATATTACAAAACTGGCCAGCTTTTGTGGTATCTGAATATATTGCATGACCACATGGTCAAAATCTTGAAAATATAATTCATAATAAATTATCATCCCCTTCACAAACATTTATGAGTAAGTGATGCCTATTTTTTTCTCAATGCTCTAGTGTATTTTAAGAAAATATGATGGTGAATTGAAAATAGATTTTTTTTTTTCCATATGGCCTGGGACAAAGTTTTGCATAAACAGAAGACTGAACTGACTGGAAACAACAGATGGCAGTGTTTTAAAGATGAAGAGATGAAAGCTAGGATAACCAGTGCTAAACATCCTTAGTAATATATGATGGCGTTGGTCTACTCGCAGCTGGGGATTTAGCTCTACCATAATTCTATAGGATGGACATGTGGCCAAAACAGAGACTCTTTCAAAATAGAATAGGAGGAAGGTGAGCTACCTGGCATCTTCCAGCGACCAGAAACACAGACTTCTAGCATTTAATTTCAATAGGATCATATATGGCTGAAAATAATGTTCCCAGAACATTTTGCAGGTGCAGAAAAGAGTACCAAAGAGTACCATATCATCAGCATGAAAGCTTAACCTATTTCTATTATCTATTTATTTAATATCCTAGGAGAAACATTCATAAAAGAGGACAGGGATAGGAAATGTAAATGGAGCATAAAAATGTTCAAAAGCATACGATGACAGTGTTATATAGTAAATAAATAAATAACTTGCCCAGTTCTTTTACACATGCCACAATCAGGCATTTGTCCATGGCTAGTTATGATGCAATGTAATGCACTTGCCATGCATTTAGCTATGATTAAAGGGCTTAAGATTTTGGCACATGGAGATGAGTGTAGATTCATTTGAGTGATACCACCCGTGGCACATGGAGAGTTGGTCCAGATTTTTGCAGCAAGTTATGCAGACTTCGAAAGCAGATCCTGAGCCAGCTGAAGGACTAAATAATGTTTCACTCCCTCAGTATAATGCTCAGCAATATTTGTGAATCATTGCTTGTGCAATACATAAGATTTCAGTCAGGGAAACTCCAAAGGCAGAAAAGGAGACAATTCATATTTTACAATTCTCTCCTATAATTTGTATTTATTTTTGGAGATAAGAGAGAAATGGAGGGGGAAAAAAAAACACAAAACAAATCAAACTAAAGGATCTGGAGTAAAGACAAGATACTTTTCTGGTGTAAATTTTCATAATAGCATTTACAACAGTAGACTTCTTTCAGTTGCCCCAGGCTAAAAAGATGAGCTATACAGTACTTTCTGTCAAGAATATCAAAGAGTATTAATGTATACTTAGTATATCTGTACAGAAAAGGTAGCTTGAGAAATAGAGCAAAGGCAGAGAGGAAGGAGAAATAACATCATCAATTGCTCTCAAAACCTCTGTTTACAGAGTCTAAGATGGGACAATACTGCCAAGCTTACAGCAGAGCCAATGTTAAAAATCAGATATTGGTCTTCCTTCTTGTATGTAGAAGTTAAGCTTCTCCAGGCAAGAGCCCTTTCCATAAGCAGTGCTGTCCCCAGAGTGCCACATAACTCTGCTGTCAGGCCCGTTTCTGCTGGTGAAGTGGATATTCTCCAGCTCTTTTGCTCTAATGCATCAACATCAGGAGCCTGGAGAAAACACTATGCAGATGTACAAAGAAGAAGAGCAAAATCTTTCTGTGCCCTTTTGTGCTTTATTCATACTAGTAATGCAGGATAGCTTTGTTTCTGTCGCAGCCCAGAAGGACTGGACTCAAGGATCTTTTGTGGCCCTACATTTCTAAGAATTTTAATTTTTTATTTAGGCTTCAATCGCAAGAACCAAATCCTTCTTCTATCTGTAGACATAGGTTGTTAAAATACATTCCATCGCTGTCATAGCTGGATACTTGAATTCAACAACAGCAGGTCTGTTCCCACTCTTATTTTTAAGTACAGAATGACTTTTTCTGAGAATATGCAAGTTATTGCAGTTATAGGTTTATGCAATAGTCATATGATTGTCATTTCAGTGTTCACATTAAGAGAAATTGTCTTAAAATGCAATATTTCTTCTACATACTTTTCCTCCAGCAGAGCTAAGGTTTTGAAGATGTTTTAACTCTTTTTTTCATTAGCATTATTAGATTTCTTTTATTTTTAACAACATTCGTTTTAATTTTCTGGACTTAAAATATAAAGCTTTTTTGATCATTATGACATTTTCATAATGCCTTTTATTATTATGTTGCTCACGACCCTAATCCCAGCTTCATGTAGCTTTATGTCTGGGAATCACAGAAACCATGGATACACACACAGATAGACTAAAATATACCTTTCCTGAACAGTAGTGTTAGGAAATCCAATAACAGTAAAGATTTGCTGTGAAGTAAAACTTATGTTTTAATAGAAATGCATGTCAGATTTTTCCTAGCACAATGCTGGAATATAGTCTGTTCTGCATTTTATATAATTCACTATGTGTCTTGCAGGTATTTTACACATTTAGGTCTCATGTTCACTTTGGGTTTAGTTTTATCTCATTTATGGACCTGGAATAGTTGTTCAAAGTTAATTGAAGTTACCCTGAGTTTACACAGAAATGGAGCAGAAACAGACGGGGAGTGCGTCTCAACAATGATGCAGAGAATGGGATCTGGATTTTCTTATCAGATTTTTGAGTCAGTCTCCTCTCACCTCTGCTGTGTTTATGCAGCTGATTTATGCCAGTGTCTGAGAGAGGAGAACAGGTGGTCATTAAAAAGGGGCATCTGGTATTCATATCCATGATGATGTGTTAAGAAAACAGGAGTTGCCTTCAGCATACCCATGTTTTAAGCCACTTACTAGCTGTTGGAATGAAATCCATTAGGCTTTAGGCAAATCTTGTTAGCAATATCATAAGGACAGAAAATCTGCTGGGCTGCCTGGATGGTTTGAGGAGCAAGACTGTGACTAATAGATTTCCTTGGGATCAGATTAGAGATGATAATTGCATCTCTGTTTAAAAGGAAGAGAAAAATGCACCAGCGAACACAGTCTTGTCAGGACAACTGAAGACTCTAACATTCTTGTGTAGAATCGAAGAGCCTTTTCCACTCCCAAACAAGTGAAGTCAGCTGTGAGCCCTTTGGAGTCAAAGGAGTTGCACCAGCAACAAAAAAAGATAAGGCAGGTCCCAAATGTAAGGATTTCCAAGTATTATTGCTCATATGATGTTCAGACATTGCATTAGCATCACTTGTATCTTCTTTTAGTCACTAACTGTGTAATTCATTCAAAAGAGCAACCAGACTGGTCTCATCTGTTATATATTGTATGGACCAAACCAAAGGAAAATATTTCCCTTGGCTCATCCCAAGAGAAATATTCATACACAGTTTATTTTGATTTTCTCAAATACGACTTTTATCTTATGTTTTAGCTAGAAATTCCTTTAAACTTGCTCTTCTGATTCCCTTTCCCCTTTGTATCTCTTAATTAGACCTGGTGACTAATTCATAGGGAATTATTTATTTAACAAAACCCACCCTTTCCTGTCACAAACTGGCCACATTGCATTTTTTTTTTCCTTTTTCAAGTTGGTATTAATAAAAAATTATTTGGAGACTTATTCAGAGCAGAATCTTTATTCTGTAGCTTTCCCTTTGTGTTTCTTCAAGATGTGCCATCAGTGTTTTGCTGGGAGGTGTCGTACAATCACAAGATAATGGTGCCCGAATGACTGACGTGAGTAACTAACCAACAAACTGGAATGGAAAATGTACATGACCAGACATACAGTCTTCACACTTCTACAGATATAGGCTAATCAATGGTTAAGAGTCAGGTATCTATCTGTCTGTTCTTCACACAAGTCTAGTGCTCATTGTTTTGCTTTCCCAGTCCTGACTGAGAGGTAATGAAAAGGTCCTGCACAACTTGGGACTGTCTCTGCATTTGTTTTTCCTTCTGGCGGCAGTCAAGAGCTGCAAACTGTTGAAGATGACCTATGTAAGCACAGTCTTCTGTCTGCCTGACTCGCTTCCTACCTGATACACTGACTCTCTGTCACTCAAATGTCTTCCACTTTTACTGAGGGAAAGAGAGCAGAAGAAAGACATGTAGTTACTTTCTGTATCAGCTTTCCACATTCTTTAGACTGCCTTTTTGGTATACCCTCCTGTGAAAAAGCAGGAAGGAAGAGCAGATCTCTCAGGTCTCTTTTGCGCACCTGGAAGATGTGTTGGAGACCCACCTTTGTGAGTGGAGACATGTTGGAGACACCCCTGGGTAAAGGGACATTTCAAAGGAGGCCGAGGGAGTCTCTGCTTTCTTTCCAGGGTCTTTTGAACTTGATGAGGGAGAAGAAATTGGTGGAATAGTCCCCATTTTTTTATCAGAGAGAAGAGAAAAAGAGAATCAATCCAAATCTGCTAGGTGTGCCTGCAGCAGGAAGCACCATTGCAGCAGGCACATACCTTTCTATGCCAGAGCTGATAAGAGTCTGACTGTCTGAGAGATGCAATAACATGTTCATACAGTCACAAATTAGAGCTGAATACCTTGCAATCACAGCTAGCTTGTAGGTGGCACAGAAGCCACACTTCAGCAGCTCGCATGCTCTGTGTGGATTGCCAGGCACAGCCTGCTCTCCTGGGGCTTAGAGGCAGCCTTGCAGTCAAGCGCTAGCACTGCTTTTCCACTTCTAAATATAGACACATTTAAAGAAAATTAGCATCTTTGTAATTTTTTGTCTTGGCTTTTCTCCAAATTATTTTAAAAATAAACTAACCACAATTTTTTATGTAGTTTTCAAGAGAAATTGCTCAGCTCAGTTTTGGCAAAGAGAAAGGGAGAAACTCAGGAAATGAAAGAGATGTGAAGCTGGAAAGTGAAGTGAAACTAGCCACTGTTGTCAAAAGACTTCCGTGGAAATCACATGGGAAGTACTTGGTAGTATGGCTGATCAAGTAGGACTTAGGGATGATCACATAGGACAAAGTTAATTTTAGGAGTTAGTGAAGAAGCAAGAAGAAGAGGGGCTGCAATCCCCTGAGCCTAGAAGAGAAAGGAGACTCTCCTCTTCACTGCTAGCAGGGGAAAGGAGCTGCACTCGCAGATGTTCCCTTTTGCTTAAGCTTAGCTCAGTGTCACAGACTTCCTGGGCCGATGACAGGACACAGGCCTCACGGATGTTGCTGGCTGTGTGCCTCAGGCTTCTGTGATAAATAGGCCTTGCTGGAAATTTTCACTGATTTGGGTGTTTGTTTGTTTGTTTTCATTCACTTTCACCAAAACAAGATTTTTTTTTTTCCAGAAGATGTTAACTTCATGAAAAAAGAATAAATATTTTATCCAAAGTATAAAGCTTGTGTTATTTTGGTTCCCAAGGTGCTGTGGTGTCTCGCAGGACTTGCAACTCATCTGGCTTGTGCTTGGCTAAGCCTCTGGCCATGTTTCCTGTAGCACATGATGTTAGTATGACTAGTTTGTAAACAAGGTAACAAGGTCTCTATCCAATGCATAAAATTAGATTCAGAAGAAAGAGGCAGTAAAAAATAAAAGACTTCAGATCATATGGATAAGGAAAGCTTGTCTCATTTAACACTTCTCAGAATTAGCTTTTGTTGAAGGATTAAGCTGTCCTAAGCTCCACTAAAGCCAAGAGAATAATAAACCAGTTATAATTAATTTATTTTCTTGGCTTTGGAGAAAATCTCAAGTGATTTGTTTTCTTCATCTGCTAAGCCAATTCCAAGGAAAAACTCCTGTTGGTATCAGTTATGCAAAAAGTATTTCTGACTGAACTTGAGTCCATGGGCAATTTTTGAAGTACTTTCTTTGCTAATGGTTTGAGGTGTGCTTTAAGAATGTGTGTGCATTTTATGTCCTACGTCATGAACATGTCCACCTCCTCTGAGCACCCTTGGTATGTGGCATAATTTTCCTTCTGCTTTCTTGCTCCATCTACTGGAACCAGTTCTACATAGCATTTGAATGAAAAAATGATATAATGGGTATATTTATTTATTTTTGGATTATACACACACACACATATATATACATATATGTATGTATTTGCTTCTTAATCCAGTCTTTACAGTTGATTTATTTTAGTTTTATTATGAATTGCATATTTTTTAAACTAAATCTCCTCCTTTTTTCAGGCTTTTAATCAGAGCCCTGGCATTATGAACACTCCTCGAGGTTCACAGGTTCACATTCTTACTGACCTTCAATGTTTCCAAATTCTTATGAAAATATGTTGTTGTTTCTAAAAAAAAATAGATATAGTAGAATAGAATTATTCTCCCAATCTTAACAGAAGGATGCTTTGGGGGGGTTAGTTAGCTAACAGTTGAATTGCACTGTGAAAACATAAATTGCTATAGAATTGAAAAGATACATACATATTATGAAATAAATGCAGAGAGAGAAATTCCCTATAGTTCTGAATTCAGATTCTACTAGTCATATATAACTTCTTTTAAAATAAAGTTCCAAAACAGGTAAGAGAAGCTAAAACACTAGATAGAAGAGGAAAATTTACACCATACATCTAAGATTCAAGGTAACTTCATTGCCACTTTTGTCTGTCCCTTCTTTAAAGGAGTGTCTACTGGAAACATTTCTGGAAAATAATATTGTTAAAGAGTGAGCTTGGTAGGATAGGTCTGGCTTTCTGATGAAGTCTTGGGTAGAAAATGCTGCAAGTTCTTTCTATATTTGTGTAATTAAAGCCTCCATAATTTTTGTCCTGATTTTCTGCTGCCCTTTGTGTATAAAATTCAGCAGAGTAGTCAGGAGTCCCTCAAAAAACAGACTTTACCTCATAGGTCAGACTCAGATAAGGTTGTGATTTCCCCCTGTGATTTCCCTTTAGTCAGAGAACAGTTTGTTTTCCTATCTATGTATTTCAAGTGAAGCTGTTAAAACTTGCAAAGTATCAGTATCGTTCTGATGGCTCATCTAACTTTGGCATTAGTAGTTCAGTCAATGGAAGAATAGCAATTTATACAGAGTGGACCAAGACATTTTATGTAATAATTTAGAAGCACTAACACTAGCAACTCTTCTCCCCTGATCCTGTTGCGATAGTCAGATCTCCAGCAAAGGATGAGATTATAGACTGGAATCTGATGATGGTGAATTACGAAGTGTTTGTATACCAACACCATGCAAAGATCTTTATTTGAATAAGAGCAGTATTAGTGTCACCAAGTCATGGGGTCATTCTCCTTGCTTCCCTCAAGAATCTCTGCTCACCCGGTCCTGTTCCCTTGCCCAGCTTCCTTCTAGTTTTAAAGGTACAACATATATTCTTAGAACACTGTCTTTCCTGAAAATGTTTATATAAATGTTCTATAAAATGTTTATAGCAGTTTAGCTATAGGGCTGCAATAGCTTTTCCAAGGCAGTGGATCATATTGCTTCCCAGTTTATCCTCTCCCTGAACCTACTGTATTCAAACACTATAACATGTAATAACAGGCACTCATCACTAAAAGTTATGTAAGATACATTATTTATGTACATTTAACTAGATTACAAATCAGTATTCTTAGATTCTTGCCTATATTATGCTATTTATAAAAGCATCATGCACTACCTCCTCTTTTGTCACAATAGTATTGATAAAATGATTCTTCTTTTAATTCCTCATATATATAAATTCAGGGATCACAGTTTTCAAAAACGGAACATAATTGTGCCTGCCTTATGACACTTGAAAGCACAGAAAGTGATAACTGTTCTGAAAATGAAGTTTATTAAAATCATCACAAACAAGACATCAATATGGACGTAAACAAAATTGTTAGTCAATTTAGAAGACCAATCCTATCTCAGAAAAATGCAGAGTCAAAATCTGATCTGCTGACTCTTCACATTTTTGTAGCATTTCTATAGTAGAACTGACTGAAGACCATAGCAACAGAAGAGTTTGCTGTGGGT
Source organism: Apteryx rowi (assembly GCF_003343035.1). Taxonomy (NCBI): domain Eukaryota; kingdom Metazoa; phylum Chordata; class Aves; order Apterygiformes; family Apterygidae; genus Apteryx; species Apteryx rowi. Next base: position 541,297 of record NW_020450823.1, on the reverse strand, counting down.
ACACATTTGTGCATTTCTGCCAATTTTTTGTACTTATCTTTGCTACATTTGGTTGAAACTTGCACTCAGAGTTGTATAGAAGTAACACCTAGCAGTTTACTCCCTGATCAAAGGTGTACTGAAGCCAGAAGAAAGACTTCCATGGATTCCAGTGAGCTTTGAATCAGGGGGTCTTGTTTCATGTGGCCACATTAGAGACAGAAATAATATAATCCCAGGATAGTAGTCACTTTGCTCATTAAAACTGTATCTGTAGAACTAGATAATCAGTGAAAATAGCTTAGAAAATGCAATACATGTGAGTAGAAGAGCCATTGTTAAGTGACTTTCTTAAGAACAAGTAAAGTTGCAGGACTGGGCTGACATGCAGCCTGAAAATACACATAAATAAAAAGTTATCATTAGATGATTAAGTATGAATAAAGTGCATTATCGGGTTGTCTCAGGAGCTGTTAAAGAATCTGATTAATTTTAACAATTCCATTGGTAGCATGAAAAAGGCAGCAAAGCAGCCTGTTAATTAGTGCAGTCATTAATAATTTAATAATCAATTAATAATTAATTACCTAGTAGTTTTGCAGATTGTGGTTTAAGGATGGGAATCATAGGAAATATTCAGAACTTTGGTGGTACTGAGGGATTTAAGAATGGTTGAAACACATTTAGAAAATAACTAAAGCAAAACCTTCGGTAGCACATAGGGCACACAGCATCTATACTCATTTTTCTGCTAAGAATATACCTCAGCCTCCATTGTCTAAGGGCCTTTCACGTGAGCTATGTATCAATGTCCGTTACTAGATAAGAACTGGGAGTTCGTGTATATGCCCTTTTCCCGTCTCCATACCTCTAAATGTAATAAAGGTGGTCAAGCTTCACACATCAGATGTACTGCTTTTCTCCATCTTTGCCTTCCTACTGGCATATCTGAAAACCTTGTACACTTTGGACAGGTGAAATGTCTTAAACAATACATGGCATAGAGGAAGCTACCTACAGGAGTAGGTCACGAACAAAACTGGTTAGTATTTTCTTCACAAAAGAAAAAGAATTGGACAAGACCAGGAGTAAGAAGACCATCTGTGCCTGATTAAGGGTGAGACTGCATAACAGCAACGGATGTTATATTATTATCGTCAGAAGAGTTTATTGCTAACAGTGGTAAATATTGTGCATGTTGAGTTGGATACTTCCAAGCAATAATTTAACAGGCATACTCCACATAGGCTACTCTTTTCTTCTTGGACTACATTTCTTTAGTTCTGAGTGTCATACAAGGTCAAATTGCATAAGAGATCTAGATAGCAACATTTTCTACATACTGAGAATGCTGAAGACTGAAAAGCTGATGATACCCATCACAAAAAGGCAACTGTAACTCTGCTAGTGGCGATGATTAAAAAAATCTCCATGAAGAGTGCATGACAGAAAGAGCTAACATTCCTGCTGCTTCATTCACTTCTTGAAAGCCCTCTTTAAAACCACAGAACACTATTGTGAAAGGGATTCCATCTAGCTGAGGGGACTGGGTAGATTCTCTAACTGAATGGTGGCTAAATGCATAGAATGATTCAGGAGCAAGGTGTAAAGGCCCCTTCAATCTCTGTCAATTTATTTTCCTGAATAATTTCTGAAGGCTGCCTTAAACTACCCTGCACCAATAGTCCAAAAAAGAAATTGTGGTAAAAGGAGCAACATCGTCTTTCAGCTAGCCATAAGCTTCTTCCACAGATGGACTGGGTGGCAGGCTCCCACTACATTGCCTAATAATTGCAAGGTCAATTCCAATTACGTCTGTGTTAAGGCTGTACATAAACCTCAGTTCATTCTTCAATTTTGTTGCTTCCTATTCTCACTGTTCTGATTAAAGGAGCAATATGTACATTCCTATTGATGCCACTAAACATGAAGCCTAAATTGTAGATTCAGTGTTTTGTGACTGTTTGTAGTACTCTGTGTGGTCTTAGCTCCTCACTCAGAAAGGGAATTGGGTTTTTTGTTTGTTTTGTTTTAATTGGGGGTTTATTTACTTTAGAGTCGGATCAGTTAGAAGGGCTACACAATTCTGAACTAAATGTTCAGGAACATCTGTGCAAAATTTTATTCACCCGGACCTTTTGTACTGTAAAACTCAGGTGTCACTGTCCTAGCATCTTAAATTTTGATTCATTTCTCTGCTTATTGTTTTCCTCTCTTTTGCAGAGATTTTAGTTCATTTTAATTCCTAAAGCAGAGAATCACAATATCTCACAGGTTTTATTACCGCTTTGTGTTTCTACTTGCATCCCTGCTCTCTTCTTCCCTAGAGAGAGCTTTCTGTGTGCGTCTCCTGAAATAGTCATTCTCTGCTTCTGAGGCAGGAGTTATGGTAAGGGGGCACTTTGTGGGTAGATTTACAAGTATCTGCTGATAAAAAGGGATCAGATAATGTCCCGCTTTGTGAGAAAGAGATAAGTTAGAAACTGGAAATGAATGAAGCCCCAATCAGTGATCTACAATTACAGGAGCTGATGAGAAGCAGTGTCAGGAGAAGCCAGAGGTTACCATAGAAATAGAACAGTGTATGCAGTCCTCAGGGACTGCACCTAAGTTAAGTACCAAACCTGTGGGATTCTCAATGAATGAAACTCTCAAGTTTAAGAGAAAAATAGAAACCATATCACAGATAAAGATAATTGAGCTGTCTGTCCTGTTTGCGATATCATGGTAGATCCAGTCAGGATGCCAGCTGTGATTGCTGCTGTGCACCTTTCCCAGCCTTGTTTGGGTGAGATATATAAATCTCAGGAGAACTTTCAGAGCATCAGTGTACTTCTGCCTGCTTCTCTAGTTCCTATTTCTAGGAAATCTAGAAATGCATTATCATTTTAGCCCATAGCAAGCATTTCAGTTGCTTGTTATGGTAATTCTGTGTAACAGCAGCCCGATACACTCAACTTTGGATAGCATTTTTCTGAATACTTTTGAATGTCTCGCACTTTAAAAAAAAAAAGAGGGTATTTCCTAGGTGGAGGGGTTTACAAAAATGGTTCTCATCTTAGCAGTATGGAGGAAGAGCCTAAACTGAGAACAGGGGCACTAGATCATGGGCGTAGTTATACTTGACTTACAATGCATGCGGGATCCACATGCTCCGCGGGCCTTGTATTTTCTGTGACGGACTTATTGCACACTAGCCACTGGTCACCAGGGCTCTTTACAAGCCTTCCCTGTCCCCCTTATTATCTTGTAAGGTAAGTAAGGTTAGGGCAATGCAACAGGACAGCAGGCGCCCCACCAAACCCTACTCCATGCTTTGAACAGCAGGCCCTGGTAAAAAGTAGTCATTCTGGGTGCCACTCTGGGGTCCCAATCAAGCTTGGATTTCAAGAGAATACTCTCCCTTGTTCCCCCAAACTGGTCATCTATGAAATGGTATTTATTCTAGGGCCTTGAAATTTAGAGTATCTACTTTCACCAGCCACCCTTAGAAAGCCTCAGCCTTTATTTGTGCTTAAACTAACTCAATACCAGATGATGAATGTGTGCTCCAACTTGTTGCCTTTAGCAAATTCGGGGTTCCAAACTGCAGCCCCAAAAGAATGTATTTCAGTAAGCTGTGTGAAAAGTGAAGTCATAATGAAAATCATTATTCAACTATTAAACTTCAGGAAACACAAAAGCTTTGAGAATGTGGTTTTTAAGGCAAGATTTTTAAATTGGTAGAAGTTGTTCATTGTAATATTGGGACGTTCTCTTGCTTATAGTTTCCTCACACAGCTCTAGGTACAGTCTAGGAGCTCACTAATCCAGTAACTATTTGTAAAATTTCTGAGAGATGCAGATCATCTGAATACGCTTAATCCAGCAAATAATTGGAAGAGAGGGTGCCACGCAACCTGTAAATCTCTTCCTAAACCCATTTCTTTATGCACTCCCACATGTCTGGGAAAAGAATGTGAGCCTTATGGTAGTCAAAAGGTCTGGCAGAACTGATATTTCTGCTGTTTGGAGCAACAACTTTTCTCCCCATCAGAGGCATTTTACTGTGAAGAAAATTAATTACATTTCAATCAACTGTAGACGTAAATCACAAGGGCAGACAGCTCCAAACTCCCAAATCCCCCAGCAGAGCAACATCTAGTATAAATGAGGGAACAGTTGTCATTAATATCAACTGCCTTAATATATTAGGCCTTGGAATCCCTGACAGAGGTTGTTGGTCTTTTGAAAATAAAATGAGATAATTTATTTTAGAGGAGATATACTGTCTTGGTTCAAATGTTAACCCTAGACTGGGGAAAGCAAAGTTTATGTCTCAGCTCTGGTATGGATTTCCAGTAGGGAGCCAAATTCTTAAAAAGATATTAAAGCAAATAGCAAAATTAAAACAAAACAAACATAATCAGTTGGGAATTTGGCAGTCAGTCATTTTTTTAGCCGTGTAAACATTTTTAACATTCTGACTGTGGTGGTTACATTCCAATTCCTGGACTTCTGCAATCTAAAGCCAAGGTTCACAGTCTAAGACAGTCATCTGGGCTCCCTCTACAGTTCAGGGAAGGAGACAGATGTCCCCAAAGGTGATTCTAAACACCTGTCTCAGACAGCAAGGTTAGGATGGGATGAGGAGCTGTCTGCAGGTGACTTTTTTGCCCTAATGAATGCAGAGGGAACCTGATTTTAAATAGCTATATTTAGGTAATAGGAATCCCATCCTCTGAACGTCTCCAAGACTCAAAAACCTGAATTTTGTGCCTCAGAAGGTTACTGTTCATGTAACTGTGAAGTTTTTATACTACAAAACTTAAATTGTACATAATAAGAACACTTTCTAATGATTTTCCTGCCAAACTCAAACAATTAAAGACACCAAATATACACGTAGTCAGTAGTTTATAATCAATACTCTATGTCAGTTTTTCAAATAGCACATTTTTGATACTGCATATAAGGAAAGGAAGAATATTTCAATCGTGTATTTTTGCACACTTACAAACTATATTTGTAGTCTTGAGTGTACAAAATTGAACTGATAGTTGGGCAATCTCTGCAGCAAATTGTTATTCATCAAAAAATGTTTTTTCAGAGGGGGACCAGAACTCTCTCTGAATTCATGTAAAATGCAGCAAATAAGTTTTGACAGAGAGGTCAGACTTTCATTTCAACAAAGTTAAACATTTTCAATTTTATTTAAAGTTGATTTTTCATTTCAGAATTCATCTATTATATAAAAGGGATAAATAAACCTAAATGAAAAATTAAAAATGAAACTATTCATTTCAACCCATCCTGAGATGGTTCTTCCATATTCATTTTCCTTAGTTTAGGCATTAAATAAAAAAAGACCAATTATATTTATACCTCTCATTAAATTACTGTGAGTTCTCCTAGAAGAAGAACTTTTCATCTAAGACAACAATGAAATTCTTAAGCTTCAGGACTATATAAAATAACATAATTATTTTAAAGAACAATCATATTAGATAAAACACCTGTAACTGAAGCACTTTTTTTAATATGTGTTTTTGATGGTTTTGAATGCATTGTTAAGAACTGATAAAATCAAAAAACGTTCTTTTACTTGAACTCTGAATTTCAAATTGGGTTAGAGTCAGAATCTCCAACAAAAGAAACAGATTTTTAAAGAAAGTTTTATTGCCTTTGTGACTGAATAAAGTTATTCATTAGATGCATATAGATAAAAGCATAAGTAGTGAATCTTTTTCAATGAAATATAGTTCTGCAAAATATTTTACAGTAAATGCACAACAGCACTTTTGTTATTTTACATGCAATGTACATGAAGATGTTGTCACAAGATTTACAGGGCTTGATTCCATTCTCACTTACCAGTTTCGCACTGGTGTTGGTTTAGTGCAGTGATTCTTCTTGACGCTGGCTGAATTCCCAGTCTAAGTGAGAGGAGAATCAAACACACAGGGGTTTTTTTTGTTTTTGTTTTGTTTTTGTTTTGTTTTTGTTTTGTTTTTGTTTTGTTTTTGTTTTGTTCAGGACAATGAATAATGATGAGCTTTACTAGTTCTATCGTCTTTATTTCATTTTGATGTATATTTTGTGGCCTTTCTGATCATTAGCACACACATTCAGGCTCCTGGCTAAGCAAAAGACAATATATCTATAGATGAAAGTGCTCAGTGGTTTTCAGTTCCTCCCGTTCCCACAGTTCCGTGCCCTTAACAACAGCCCTGCACTCTCTACAGCAACAGCACCAAATGGCAGCGTACATAAGGAAGGCACAAGGACTCCTTGAGATCCTACATGTTTATAAGCTATAAGACTGCAGCTTCAAGCCGTGAGATCATGCTTCGGGCACACTTCATTGATGTCAGTCAGACCTGCCAAAAGATGGATGTTGGGGCAGTAGTGTCCCTTCTCTTCCTCATTTCCCACAGGGTGTCTGCAGGAATAGGGACCGTGGCTGGCCCTACCACTTAAATTGCAAGAGTGAGGAGAATACCTATGTGCCTACCCAACTCACATGCATCACCACAAGGACCAATCATGGCCACAAAATGTCTTGCAATGACAAACTCTGAGAAGGCTGCATCCCAGACAGCATATCAAATGTTATGGAGAAACTTGCATATGGAGTTCCTAAGGAAGCAAAAGACCCTCTCCTTTTTGCTCCCTGTCTGTTCCTTGACTGTCCTTGTTCCAGTTTCAGAATCACATCACTTGTAAATAGATATTGCAGACATAAGCATAGCATATTATCTTTCCCTAAGGAGTCACACTTCTGTGTGCTGTGAGCTAAAGGAGGCAAGGCTGCCTTTCAGACTTCGACTAAACTGGCAGAAGCTGGCAGCTCGGATCCTTTGGCCTTTGGTCCCACTTTGGTGTCCATGCTTGTCACGTGTGATAAAGCTTTCAATCAGCTTCAGCTTTTCATGCTCTTCCTTCAGGAAGAAGTCAACAAGCACGCTTTTCTCCTTTTTGATTTGTTCACTGATGTCCTTGGGGATGTCAGGAATCATCCAGTCAACCAGAACACTGAGGAACATCACCAAATTCTGCAAACAGAACAAGAGAAGGGAACAAGAATGGAGGAATCCAAAATACTCAGACTAGAACAAAAACAAACATTCGCTATGGAACAAGGAGGCATGTATCAAACACGTTTTGCTGAAGATGCCTAATGTTAAGCAGCTGAGTAAGGCCTTACTTGAGAAACCACTTACACTTGCACTTAACCCCATCTCAGCATGGTGACTGAATTAAACATGTGCTTCAGTTAGGTCTGAAACAGGAATGGGCTTGGATTCATCACATGCATCATTGCCTAAGTGGCTAAAACAGCCTTGTTCTTTACAGTCTTTCAAAGGTGCTTAGTACTCAGCATCAAATTGGTTGAGACTGAGTTCAAAATCCATTATTATACGGGCAATATCAGAAAAAGCATCCCCCAACACAGTCATACCCCTGTGTTTCCAATGTGGCCTGAGCAAACAGCAGACAACTTTCATGGCCATTCTGACCTCAAATCCTTCTGTCTGCTGGCAGTAGGATTTGTGTACACTACTGCAGTGTGCAAGCCAGAATCCTGAACCTCAAATATCATGGCTACTACAGGTGATGGGCATATAACACAGAAGCAGGAAGAACAGTGGGCAGAGTTTTGCCTGTTTATGAAATCTATAGATAAACCATGCATTTAAATTTGTATTATGAAGAGACTATTCTGAAGATTGCTGTGTTGTGTAATGGCTCAAAATGTGTGAGAACTTTTGCTGACAAGGCTACGAGCAGAAACCCTCCATCCCTGTCCAAGACAATAGAGCTCATTAACCAGGTAATATACTCCAGCAGAACAACAGGTATGTTCTTTGAAGCCCAGCATATCCAGTTGTCTTCAAATATTTTGCAGGCATTAGTGGAAAGTTACAGCAGACAGAAGGAAGAAGTGGAAGAGGCCAATACAAACCAGACATCTTAGTAATATTCAGCAGGTGAGGAGAAAAGACAGGCAGATTTTGACATTAGGAGTGGGCCCATTTTAACTGTGGAGGTAACCAAGATCAGGGAGGAGAGCAGGTTTCTCTCATTCAGAAGATGCTATCAGAGCAAAGCCCTCACCAGTGAATTCTCCATATTCAAGGGGAAGGGATTGTAGAATGTAGACGGTGAAAGATCTTGGAGTATTTATTACCTGTTACTGTTTATTTCTTGCTTTAGGTAAAGAGCAGTGTTTCACAAGTCTACGTAACAGTTATGTGTCTTTTACATTTGACACCTCTGAGGGTATAAATGCTGACAGAGTCCACTTAACTGAAATGTTCAAGGGCCTGGAATGTTTTGGGGATCAGTGTTAGTGCCGGGGTTAAGGCAGGCTGTGGAGCTTCCATTTCATGAAGGAAAAATAAAATCTGTGCTTGGGAAGTGTGCCACAGTGCTCCAGAGGAAGAATCTGTGCTGCCGCCTACTGACACTGCAGAAGGCCCAGTAGACTGGGTACAAGCTCATCAAGTTGGGTGTTTGCAAACAGAAAAGTCCTATTGGACATGAATTCCTTTGACACATGCATTTCAATTAATTTATTATGTCATTTCTGTGACTGAAATTGCAATAGCTCAACAGACTTACCTGAAATAGAATAACAAAAGCCAAGCGAGCAGATAAGACCGCCCAGTATTGTTTAGAAAACTCATACTGGTTTTGGGACCAAGGTGGTTCTCTGTAATCTTTAAACCTGTCAATGAAGACAGCTCAGTTAGCAATCTCTTCCTGCACTAATTGCTTTGATTAACATGGCTCTCCAGTAGCCGAATCTAAGGAATCAATCCTCCAGATGTTTGTACTTCATCCCATATTATGAAATACAACTCCAGACTTAGATCTGGGCTATTTCCAATCAATTTAGTAAGTTTACTCAGTTTTTCACAGTTGTAACCAAAATCAGAATGTTGTTCTAATGTTGGAAATTTCCAGACTTTTCTGGATTTATGAATAATCTCTTTTTTGTTAGTGTTAAATTGATCTCAGTGTACACAGAATAAAGTATTGAAATTAAAGTATAAAGATAGTCTAAGGCATTTTCAATCCAAATGAGATAACCTTGCACTCATCCCACCTAAACTGAGATTTATTTAGGGAGTAATTAAGCCCACATAAGGTCTGAATCACACTCTGGAGGTTCCTGTCTCTCTCCATAAACAATAGAGGGAGCCAGGGGAAACACACTTCCTATACTAAGCCTTAGACAGGATAAAACAGAGTCTTAGTGGTTTGGTGCAAAGACTGATGCTTTTAGTATTATCGTCAATCATTTGGAAGTAAACAGCAGGATAATGAAAGTCACAGATGCTCCTAAATTAGAAAGGTTTGCAAACAGCAGGAAATACAGAGAGCAGTAAGAAATACAGACAGGAAACACAACAAGAATAATCTGGGGAAATGGATAATTAAAATAAAACAACTGAAGGATCTTGAAAGAATAAAGTTTGAAAGAAAATGCAGTGAAAAGTGGCTGGAGCTTATGGTGCCCAGCAAGTTCGTAGAAGCTTGAAAGATGACAGCAGCATAATATGACTTGTGTATGTATAAAAAAAAGGCAAAATGGGAGGTATTAGCCCTTCTCTGAGCATCTCAGGTAGAACCACACCTGGAATACTGCATTCAGCTGTGGGTATTTCAGAGGCAGTTCAGCAAGGGAGTCAATGGTCTGAGGAAACTGACTCACCAGAAGAGATTAAAGAAGAGCATATGTATTTCTCCACTCTGGTTAAGTAACAGCCACAGTTGGACATGATAATCATACACAAATTGTGCCTTTAGGACTGAAAAGAATCATTTAATGCTGTTCACAGTGTTTGACTAGGAGTAATGGGATGAAATTAAGAAAGGGAAAATCTGGTTTGAATACCATGAAACCCTTCCTGACAGTAAGATTCTTTAGACTGCAGAAAAGCCTCCATTGGGGAATAATGGAAGAGGTTCATATATAAAACCTGTCAGTTTCAATTTGCAGGTGTTCTTACCAAAATTACCTCCAGCTTCTGTCCACGTGGGCTTGCACTTTGAATTATGCATTTACAAAAACCCCAAAGTCATAGGAAATTCAGCCTGAAACACTGGATGAAATTCCACGCTGCACCTTTTGGAGACAAAGTACACAGGATACAGCCCCATGATGGCGGGGAGAGAAGGACGAGGAGGAGAAAATAACTTTAAATCAGGTCTGTTCTAACTTAATGAAAGAACTACCTGGGCTGTGATACAGACCATATTTTTGTTGTGTTCAGCAATGCGCACACAGCAGCTGAGCTCTCCTTCCTATCTTACACAGGTTCCTATTTGAGCCTATGCTGTGCCTGCACTTTGAGATTTCTCCACCAGTACCTCTCTGTACAATACGGACTCCCACATATTACTCAAATCTGCATATAAGGATTGCAGCCAGGGCCAGAACCAGTTCCATCAAATTCACTCCACCTGAACATCAAAATCAGGGAAAACTACTGAGCTTGCTGAGGATTGTGTCTAGCATGATAAATCAATTCCAACCTTGAAACTCAGCCTAGGTTCACCTGGAAGAGTCACCAACTGTGGTGGGATTTTCCTTTAATGTACTCCGAGCTTCACAAACTATGCAAGTGTTGCAGGACATTAGACCCCATGGAAATTTCACCTGGCTCAGTGGGAAATCACACTGCTTATGATGCCTGAACATACTTTCAACAGAACACCAGCAGGTGATTTATGATGAAGGGTAATATTGTCAGAGCTACAGACAAGGTGGCTAGGCCTCCTTTCCACCTCCCTTTTTAATTATGCCATAGCACATGGGACCTTAAAGTGCAATAATCCAAGGCTTTTCTAGCCACTACACTCTACAGGTACTTTCTTAAAAAAAAAACAATCCCACCTATCTCCTCAATTCCACAGCCCTCCAATTCTTGGTTCTTAAAATATTTGCTTCAGCAGATAAGCTAGGAAGAGCAAACAGCTGGTACTCCAAAGTCTATTGTGTTGCAAACATAGGAAGCATTTCCAATTCCACTGAAAAGAGACAAGAATGTGATGTAGTTGATGTGGTTTAAGAACAGAGCACAGAAAACTTCTGAGGGGAAAACCAAAAATGCACACTGAAAACAGAAAATTGTTGGGGAAGTTAAATGAGGATGGATGGAGAGGACTGGTCAGAGAAAACTGATCTACAGTCAAAGAGTTAAGATAAATATGTAATTATATTTAAGAACTATGTCAGGTGTGCAAAAAGAAATGCTAGTAGAAAAATAAAAATGTGTGAGTAGGTGGAATCATGAATAAGCCTAAATGAGCTGATCTATTTAATTTCTTTTTTTAAGTTGGTCTTTCACAAGAAATTGGGGAAAATATGACTGAATCACTATGAAGTTGTGCTTCAGTAATGCTGTATAGATGGGTTTACCAAACAGGGGAATATAAGAATTGCTGGGGGAAAGAAAAGAATCCACGACTGATCATTGGGTGCAGATGACAAGGATCCCAGGGCATTAAGAAAATTAATTCATTCAAGACACTCTATAAATTTGCTGAATATGGAAACAGAGTTACGTTAAGGGAAAAGTCTCTTTAATGACTGCATATCTGCTGCCTTTTTCTTTTCAATGTGATCAGCATGCTTTCATGCACTCCATTACCATATCAGATTATAAAGATTAAAAGTACTAAACCAATAAAAATGTCACACAATTTAGCAAGGTTTGCTTTTAATTTGCCTTCAGCTACACAGCTACATTTTGCTCTAAAAAAATCATCACAACTAATGCTGTGCACCAGACTGGCAGTACAGCAGTGTTTATTTGGAAGCAGTGTCAAAGAGTTCACAGCATTGTAGAAAATGCTGCTCAAAATATTTAAAGAATGCATTCTGAATATTCAGTGGGAGAGTTGTTTCTGGCTTTTTATGGTTATTTTCAAGATACCTTAATCTCTGGCAATGCCCGTAAACAGTAAAATTCAGACTTATTGTAACCACATTTATCTCCAGAGGTCACAGAAATCTAAGAATAGGAAAGGTCAGCTTGTTCCCAACATATTTGCCAGAAACAGAAAAGCAGATATTTTTTCCAGCTTGAGGGACACTGTTTGTTGCCTGCCACTTGGGAGATGAGCTAGATACCCCATGTTTTATCACAGTGATAGTTCTGGCCAAAGCAGTGACTTTGGTAGGATTTAAATAAAACGGGTGTTAATCCGAAACAGTGAATGTGCTTGCTGACATCTTCTCATAATCGTTTCCTGATAAGGGAAGAGAATTGCTCTCATGGTTGTTTCTCATTCAGAGTAGTACATGGTCAAACATTTAATATGTTTCTTATTTGCAATCTTTTTTTTCCTCAGTAGCACAGACCTGATATTCTCAGGCAGGGACCACTTTTAAATTTATGGTGGATTATTACCTTCTCCCTGTATTTTGGCTCTGTTGAATCCATGCTAATCTGAGTGCTGTGCAGCACTATTTCACCTGAGTGATTTTCTCTCTCTTTAACCGCTTAAAAGTTAGGGATCTGCTCCATCATTCGTCTAGGCCTCCCCTGTAGCTGAGGTAAGAACGTAGGCACATCCCAAAGGCAATTTGAAGCTAAGTGTCTGAACTTGAGGGCCAGGTTTCTCTCCGCATTTACTCTGCTTCCAGTGCCTGCAGAAGGATCTGAGATTCATCAATTTGATGGGTTAAAACTAGGTGTGATAAATACCACCTGCTCAAATCTGGGGAATCATAGGTATGGTTAAAGTTTTCTTACACAGGAGCAGGACATAACTGTGCACAGACTAAACTGAATAGTGCCAACTTTAAGACTCTTTGGGGGAAATTATTATATCATTATATTGAACATTTTCTTTAAGCTGGGTTTTTATTTGTAGGCTTGATTGAAAATGTTTGAAGTATTGCCATTTCAATAAAACTGGTTATTTCCTAAGATACCCAGAATGGGAAAAAAAAAAGATTCTGTGGAAAATAGGTATATACTCTACATTTAGAAACATGCAGTTATTTAGAAACAAAGGAAGGTGTCTGGCTACTTCAAGAAACTAACTAGAGTGTAATCCCTTAAATAATCAGTGAAGAGAGATGGACTGCTCTGAAGGGCAATTTATAACACCTAAATTAGAAGCCTAATTCCACAGTGAATTTCTCTTGCTGCTTTTAAGTGTCTGCTTATTTCTAAATTAATTTATTTTTAAAAGAGCAAAATCAGTACCGTATATTTAAAATGAATTAAATTATGTGGGGGGGGTTGATTTTTTTTAAATCAAAATGTTCGATTCATTTGAAATATTTTCCCTCTCCAACTTTAGCATGAAGACAATTTGCTCCTCAAAGATTTTGGTGCGACATAAGTGTATATTCTAACCAGCTTTAGTTACTAGCTTTCCTTGTCATGCCGAAAGCTGCTGTTACAGATTTGTAGAAAAGAGGAAAAGGCATAACTGAGTGGTAACCATACAAAAATCCCCAGCTGCCTTAGCTATATTACATCTGTATATACTCTGTAAATACAGTTTTTTTAAGAAACATTGAATGGCAGTTTTGTGGAAATATAGGGATCACTGGAATTAATAATGAAGAAATTTACTTGCTTATTCAATACTGATTTATGAAGGACAATGTATTTAGGTGGATGGGAGGAAAGGAGGAAAAAATTCTGGAGCTCTAACTAGAAAATGTTACATGAAATCTACAATACTAACAATATTTTCTGCCAGTATCTCAGTATTCAATAAACCACTATTGCAAGAACAACCTGATGCAAAGAGGTATGAGACTGTCACCTGTAAGATTTGTATCATCATTCTGCTTTGCTTGGCAACTGATTTTGTGGTCTTTGACTCTGATACTGAGAGGATATAGTGACAGATTTCCAGCACCTCACCAAATCTTGGCCCCTTAGCCAAAACTGATCTAAGAGTGATATTGCACAATGAAAGCAGAAGCCCCAAGACCTGAGTTTGAGAATGTAGACTGGGAAAGACTGAGGTTAAACTAGATATAGAGACATGGTAGGTTTAGATGGTCACTATCAGGAGCACAAATTGCAAAAACCATGGCAGGTATCCAGAAAAACAGTGGACATATACAAACACATTATACTTCAAAATAAAGGAGGCAAATTAAGGACCTTTGTTTAGTAGAAAACACATAAATAAAGTCTTGCCTTCCAAAGAAAATGGAAGACCAAATTATGTGACCATCTCTCTCTTGCTGATGCAGAGGCTAGGTCCAGTGTGATTTTCAAGCTTCCAAAAGGAAGGTGAGGCAGGCTCTTGGGTACAGCCCTGACCAGAGGGGTTCAGCTGTGTGCAGCCTTGGGCTCTTTCAATTGCACATATTTTTATGAAAAAGCAAGGGTACATTCAGAACCCTGGATCCATGTTAGTGATTTCTCATGCCAACTGGAACTATCCCATAGGTATCTACTCCCTGGGATTTTTTGCTTTTCCTGAGGAGCAGTGGGCTAGATTTTCTGGATATATTTTAAAGGAAGTTCAGCCTTGCATCCCCCTGACTGAAAAGATGAAGCTGAAATATGGGACATGTAGAGGGGGAAGGGTGCAAGTTTTAAAGATGGGCAGCCTATATTGAAAACTCGATCTCATTAAGTAAACACTGAATTTAGTAAAGAGAAAGAAAGCCAAGTTCTAACTACTGGGAGTCCATTTTTAAAACTGGATTCTGCTCCCATTGTTCTTGAAAGTTTTGTCTTTCAGGACAGAAAAGATTTCTATTTAAGTCTTTGTTTAAATTGTTTATTTTGTCTTTTAAGGCACTGAAAAAAAACCCTTCTAAGAACATTCTAAGACAGTAAGTACATTCTAAAAGCTGTACTCTTAAAACTACATTTTTAAAGGCACAAATACTATTAGTTCCCATTTGGAAAATTTTTGCTTAACAAAAGACCCAAAGAATTTACTTCACCTATGCAAAATGCCATTAGAACTACTTTACCTGCAGAATAAAACATCCTGTGCAAATGGGGAGTTTTCTGGCTGTGTTCCAACCTTGAGATGACTGACATTGAAGTATGAGAGTGTGTGATTGATGAAGCCATGCATGGTTCCATTTTGACTGTATGCGTATTGATACATAAGGCGTGGAATGAAATCAGATGTGACAGAAATCACAAAAGCCTGGGAGGCAAAAAAAACAATGCTGTGAATCTATGCTTAATGTGTTTCATATTAACTTAATTCAGGTGCTAATTTTCATGTTCAAGTAAGTTTAGAAAAAGTGATGAAGTGAGGGTTAAATGGCTGGATACAGAATATATAGTTTTGTTTTTTATATATATATATATATAATATTTTATATATATATATAAATATAATATATAGTTTTATAAATAACCTGCTCTCTCTCCAGGGGAGCTTGTAGTTAGGCAGGTGGATCATTTCTGAGAGCACAGAGTAAGAAAAGCAATTAAAGTATGTCTATTTTTCCAACTGCTTCCCTCTCTGGAACCATTAGGAGGTTTTTCACTAGTTTTTTTAAAAAATAGGTTAAATAACAGGCGTGCTAGCTTTGTGATATAATTTGGTGTAATTACACAGTGCTAACTCAGTCAGACCAGCAGAGTGCAAAGTATTCATCCTCCATTCACCTCTCTGCACCAGGACTTATGCATCTGACATCAATGGAGCTCATGCTGGAGTAAAACCGGTACAATTGTGAAGAGACACAGAAGTATCTAGATCATGTCAATAAGAATTCATTTAGTGCTGTATTTTGCCAAATAGTTCTTCTGACACAATACTGTTCGGCTTGAGTAGAGAAGCAGAATTGGGCATTCAGTCATTTTTTCAAATCAGGTGTGCATATATTTACATTTCTGTCAACAAGAATTAGCTAACTGACATTTTAATGGAATCCCCCGGAAATGCGGATGAACAGAGTTTGTTTGATACAGCAAACAATCAGGGCAAAATGTAAAATCTGAATACAAACCTGCAAAGTGCATTCAGATAAAACCACAGTTTTGCTCATCTTGCACAGATCAGTGCTGTAAGGCCTGAAATCTATGCCTGATACCAACATTATGGCTCTGTGCAGCACTGCACAAATTTCCTAACTTACGTCCAAGAAACAGCCAAGCTATATCTGAATACTGCTTCACCCACACCCACACCAAATAACTCTGCTTCTTAGGAGGCATTACAGTTCTCCCAGTTGTAATGAGAGCTTAGATACTGCTATAGAGTGCCGTTATGTTGGATGTGATCGTACTAAATAAATTGCATATCTCCTCTGCACAAGTTTCCCCCTCAGTAGTGACAATCATCTACCTCTCTAAAATGCTTTGATATCAACGAGTTAAAAATACTAAGTGCTATTATGATTAACTTCTAGGACACGAGTTGTTTTTATCTTAAAGCATACATAGGAAAATTTTACTTAAGACATACATGTAGACCAATAGACATAATGTATCTGTATACCAGACACATTATGTTTATATATAATCATTCTTGTTGGATTGAAGAGTATCTTTCTCAGTTAAGATTTTGTAGTTTGGGAAGTGTGTAAACTAAGTCAAAAGAAGGTACTCTGTTACAGAAAAACTCACTTTGCAGGAGAAAATATGTTTAGGGATATAACCATATTTGTTATAAGTGAATAGTATATAGCAGAACAAATGTTAATGCTTTTCCATTCAGTCAAGGCCTTTCTGCTCTGAGAACCCACTCTTGGATGTTATATTTACATCATTTTCATTCACACCAACAGCTATACTAGCAGAGTGACAGAAAGAGGCATATATATGAATGAGAAGCAGATCTTTAGCAATTAGCTGGATTGTTGCCTGCTTATGTCCCATTCATTAGTTGTTTTATATGAATTAGCATTCCTGTCATACATAACACAACGATACAGAGAATGAGGTGAGTGAACGGTCATCTCCTTTGTAATTCAGGTGGTGTTTTACACTTCCACAAGAATGAACTGGATAATTTAGATTTTATTGTATTTTATAGCAATTGAGGAAATTAGACATCACTTTTAAATTAGGTTGGAGGGACAAAATAACCTCTTAAGATCATGTCTAAAAGCTGGTGTAACCAAATACTTACATTAATGATAACTGAAAGCTTTCCAATACCACTCAGAATGTTATACCAAATTCCTGTAAGTGAAAAACAGAGCCTCATTAAGGGTTTTACTACCATGTTTTTTCTTCCTTATTGAATTCTTGGTGTTCTCATCATTGTAATGATTTTTCATTACCTACCTATATCTTTTGCTCTTACTGTGTCTGGCCTCCTGAGCTCAGTAACAAACTTCTTTGCATCAAGCCGAACTTCTATGATGTTGTTCAGAAGAGCAAAGAGTGGTGCCAGCGGGAAGGAGGCAACGAAGAGTGTGACAAAGCCAAACTGGATAACTGGAAGAGAAAGATGCATTGTCCTTGAGTACCTTTTGAAAGGAGCTGGCAAATCCAGCTAACAGTAAATCATTGGTGAGCTTTGTGACCGTCAAAACCCACAAAACTCCACGGTACAATTTGGTCCCAGTAATAAATATTACAAAGCAGTGAAAGAGAGAAAGGTTTACCTTTCTTTACCTGCAAATAAAGTGTTACACAAACAAGAAAAAGGGGGAAATCTACAAGGTGCCACTGTTTCTTCCCAGCACCCTTTCAAAGACTCTAGGACAATCTGTCAAGAGGAGGTACACACTAAATATCTTGCATTATGGAGGCATGAGCCTATGGTGACAAATACATGTTCGCCTCTTCTTATGCCAGTGACATCCTCCTTCTAAGTTAGAAGTCTTCTGTTTAAAGTCCTAGCAAAGGGGAATATTATTGTCACTCTTCTTCTGGGTTTGCAATTTGGGTAAAGCAGATGGGGAGAAAGAAAGCACTAGTCCAAAGGAATAAGTGGCGGCCCAATAACACATAGACCTCCTGAGTCCTCTGTGCTTGCTGGAATAGATATGCAATTAATAAGACTATTTTTTTCCTTGGGGGGCAGGAAAGACTCTCTCCCCTTGAAGTGGATGGCAGCTTTTGTATCATCTTCTTGTCTACCTTGACTTCAGCAAGGCTTTCAACACTGTCTCCCATAACATCCTCATAGACAAGCTCAGGAAGTGTGGGTTAGATGAGTGGACAGTGAGGTGGATTGAGAACTGGCTGAATGGCAGAGCTCAGAGGGTTGTGATCAGCGGCGCAGAGTCCAGTTGGAGGCCTGTAGCTAGCGGTGTCCGCCAGGGGTCAGTACTGGGTCCAGTCTTGCTCAACTTCTTCCTCAATGACCTGGATGAAGGCACAGAGTGCACCCTCAGCAAGTTTGCTGATGAGACAAAACTGGGAGGAGTGGCCAATACACCAGAGGGCTGTGCTGCCATTCAGAGAGACCTGGACAGGCTGGAGAGGTGGGCAGAGAGGAACCTCATGAAGTTCAACAAAGGCATGTGCAGGGTCCTGCACCTAGGGAGGAATAACCCCATGCACCAGTACAGGTTGGGGGTTGACCTGCTGGAAAGCAGCTCTGCAGAGAAGGACCTGGGAGTGCTGGTGGACACCAAGTTGACCATGAGGCAGCAATGTGCCCTTGTGGCCAGGAAGGCCAATGGTCTCCTGGGGGGGTGCATCAGGAAGAGTGTTGCCAGCAGGTGGAGGGAGGTGATCTTCCCCCTCTACTCAACCCTGCTGAGGCCTCATGTGGAGTACTGTGTCCAGTTCTGGGCTCCCCAGTACAAGAGAGATATGGAGCTACTGGAGCAAGCCCAGCAGAGGGCTACAAAGATAATGAGGGGACTGGAGCATCTCTCCTCTGAGGAAAGGCTAAGAGATCTGGCAATGTTTAGCCTGGAGAAGAGAAGGCTGAGGAGGGATCTTATCAGTATATACAAATATCTTAAGGGAGGGTGTCAAGAGGATTTGGCCAGACTCTTTTCCATGGTGCCCAGCGACAGGACACGAAGCAACAGGAACAAACTGAAACACAGGAACTTCCATCTGAATATGAGGAAAAACTTCTTGATCGTGAGGGTGACAGAGCACTGGAACAGGTTGCCCAGAGAGGTTGTGGAGTCTCCTTCTCTGGAGATATTCAAAACTCACCTGGACGCAATCCTGTACAACGTGCTCTAGGTGACCCTTCTTGAGCAGGAGGGCTGGATTAGATGGTCTCCAGAGGTCCCTTCCAACCTCAACCATTCTGTGATTCTGTGATTCTTTCCAGTACCAGACTACTAGTACCACAGGGTTCAGCTCTTAACCCACAGCACAATAAAATAAACAAAAAGACCACAAAGTGTTCTGAGTGAATTATGCCTCTTTCCTAGGGCATAGGATGATCTGTCTTCAGGCAAACACATTACGCTGCAAGTAGCTAAGGATCCTGTGTCACCCAACAAAGCACGATACTGGCACATGACTGTTTCTAAAATCCCTCCGTGCTCTAAAGAGATTTAGAGTACTACAGTAGAAAACCAAGCCACTCCAACTGAGATTCTTCAGTTTGGGGATGGAAGGGGGACATGAAGTATCCTTAACTCCCATTGCTTTCAATGACTTTTTTAGAGTACTTAGAATCGAGCTTATCTAGGGGGGTCTTATTTGTGTGTATCAGAACATGGAAAGGGCTGACGTGTTTTTGCTTCAAGGGGCTGAGAAATTACCAAGTTGCCTGAAAGGCTTTGTCTTCCATGGAAATCAAGAGGCATCAGTAGTGAATGCTACTTATGAGACAGGATCATTTCCCTGTAAAAACTCCACATTAGTTTAAGGTAATACATGAGAGAAGTGAAAGGAGTTTATTCCCCCCGCACACCCTAAAGAAACAAAAAGTAGCAGAAGAAGAAACAAACCAAAAAGTATGTTGCACAAATGCAAAGGCAGTAACCACAATAAAGTCCCACTAATAAATTTAACTGGGATTTACACTTCTGAATTTAATAATAGCAATAAAGAAAAAAGATTTGTGTGTATGAGGCACTATTTATTGAGGCTTCTTTTTCAGAAAATCTCTGTATAAGTTCTCTCTTCATTATGGGAGAAATTTTTTGCACTTTTCATGAAAAGAAGGTCTTTTCATAGCACCATTGTTTAACTTTACTTTAAAATCATTTCCTTAGGCACTGTTGTCACAACCCACAACTAACTGATAAACCAACTTTCTCCAGGACCTTCTCTTGCACACATCTTATTTTGTGTGCACAGATTGCAAGCCCTCTTATTGACATTACTGCTTTTCTCTTCCAAGTGACAATATATTTGCACGATAAAGTATTATCTTGTATTATAAGTGGCCTTTTGATTTTCATGCTCATTGCTCTGCTTTGGGATAAAGAGTATATCCTAACATATATTAAGATGGAGCTTTTTCAAAGCATAGGAATATTTTATCCTTGAAATTAGGCTTTTCTGAACATTTTATGTTCAGAGTCAGGAAAAGGAATTAACAAGGAAATAAAAACAGATGTTAGAACAGTGTCCCAAAGAACTGTGAGATGCTTAGAAAAATACATGGCTCCAAAACATGCCTTATTTGGTTTTAAGTGAATTTAGCAGGGACAGAGTTGAGAGGATTCTGTTGAAAAAGAAAAAGAAAAAGAAAAAGAAAAAAGAAAGGAAAGGAAAGGAAAGGAAAGGAAAGGAAAGGAGAAAAGAAAAGAAAAGAAAAAAAGAAAAGAAAAGAAAAGAAAAGAAAAGAAAAGAAAAGAAAAGAAAAGAAAAGAAAAGAAAAGAAAAGAAAGAAAAGGTATTTGCAATCCTTTGAGTAAAAACCACATAAGCATTTGCTTTGATGGTGTCTGCAGCCCCTTTTACTCATATCCTGGGAACATTCACTTCAATTATTTTTTTCAAGTTCACAAAAGAATGTTGAAGGTATGTAAAAGTCTTTTGGATAATTGTGTAAATATGTCTTCACAGAAAACTCTGTGCCAGAAGTGTTTGTGTGGCCATCTTGAAATCTCTTCAATGTTCCAGCCTCCTTTTTAAGCAAGTGTCAATGATCCGAAAAGCAGGCAAACCCTCCACACAAAATTAATCATGCCATGATTTAAATGGTCAGTCACATGTCTTGAGTAGTAAACTTGCAAATAATCATTCAAAACAAGCATTGTGTGAACAGCCTCAGCAATTTAAATGCGCCTGTTTAGTTTGGTCGATATTCATAAAAACAAATAGATCTACAAAGCTCAAAAGCCTGCATGCATTAAAAAAGAACAAAATTCACTGATGTGCAGTTCAGGCTGCACAGGCAACCTAGTCACAGCATCCCGCGGTTCTGCACAGGCCTGTTCACTCACAGTGCAAACATTTACACTGCTTTTTCAGGACACTCACAAAGACTGTTCTGTTAGGTACAGCTGGTGCTGAGACATCCCATTTTTGGCTGGAGGACTTGACTGCACCCCTGGAAAACCTTTTCACATTCACACCTATTCCACAAGAGCGGTCCATGCTCTTCTAGGATTCACATATAACCCTACGTGTCCACATAAGGAGCCCTGCCTGCCTCTGGTGATTATTCTCCAGTGCTTTGAGGCAGAAGACTACAGAGATCTGTGCAAGGAGTTGGACCTCTGGACATCCATCCTCTTCCACCTCCCTTCTCATAGGCTAATGCATTACTGCAAGTAAACGATGGGAGGATAATCATTCCTGTGCTAAGTGACATTCCAAGTCCTAAGGAGAAACTTTGCAATATACATCCAAGCCTGGCCAAGAAGCTAAGGAAGAGGTGTAATTTACTACTCTTTAGTAATAAATGTATGCAACAAGCCCACACACAACAGGCTGAGTTGGTATTTTGAAATCTAGCCTCATTATAGAGATTATAGAAAAATGCAGGTTTCTCTTCAGTGATTCCTTTTTTCTTTTGCTGCCTTACACATTGCCTTTTTGATGATTTTTCCTGCTTTAGGGGAAATTCTTCCAAACCTCTAAGACTAATCCTTATGGTAGTCAGTAGCTACAGACATTGGACCTGATTGTTTTCTCCTTAAAACACAAAAGGGAGTTTTGCCATTGATTTTTAAGGGAAGTCAGATGATGAAACCCTTTATTATCATTTCTCTTTAAAAAAAAAGAAAATGTTTCCCATTAATTGCCACATGAGCCTTGGACTCTCAGGTGGTTTAGACTGAATAAAGGAAGACTGCATGAAATAAGAATCTGAAAAATCATTGCTGATGTCAGTTTTTGCTGAAAAGTCAGTAGTGCTATAAACCTTACACATGCATGGACACCATTCAGTTGGTTTTGGAGCGGATTTTTTAAAGTTTGCTTCATTATCAATATTTATTGCTCCTCTAAATGTCAACTTCTTGCCAACTCATATCACTGCAGGCTAGTTGCAGATGTTGCAAACTTGCTACCAGCTGGATGAGGAAATTGCTATACATGCTACATACTTTGTGAATGTATATCATCTAGTATATTGGACTGGGTCAAAAGGCTTTGCACAGTTTTAGAAACAGGAAGTACTGATGACAAATTTGACACTTTTGTTAATAATGAAAACTTATGTTTAAAGATTCATTGGGAAAAATTTTTAGATTATTCAGAAACTTTAAGAGTGTCTGCTTTCAGTTTTCTGCTAAGAAATACAAATATATATCAGTTAATAATATCAAAACAAACCATGGTCAGAAATTTCACTGATGCAAATCAAAACTATGTGAAGACGTGCTCTTGACTGAGAAGGTCTGGTCAAGAAATAAGCTCAGTGCAAATTTCTGACTGAGTTCAGCTCATTGAAGAACTGACCCACAAAAGATTTCCCCAAAGGGAAATTTGGAGTTTATCATAGCGAAATGCTAGCCCCTTCCTGTCACACTGTTGGATCTGTAAAACGCCTCTGAAGTAAATGGAAGTCTGTCTGAGTTGTAGACTTTGAGGTCCAGGAAGCATCTTAGTGGCATAAGTTGTTAGCTCAATGCTTTAAAATACCCCCTTTACTTTCTAGAAAAGCAAAATGACAAATGACCAAATTTCTCTGGGTATGTCTTCCTGGGGCAGAGAGAGCTCTCAGGAAGTTCACAGATTTGTGAATGGGAAGGAGGCATGTGTAGTGAGTAGGCCAGTGTAAAGCATCATTTTCCCCAACATCTAGTGCAAATGATGAGCAAGCTGTCTACAAAGACACATTTTTTTTCCCTTTGGGTTGGATATCACTCCTAAAATGGTAGGGGAAGGCGTGGTCTAGTAGGTGCTGGCTAGAGGACACCTAGAACTGGGGATCCCAAGGAACAGTATCACTAAGTGACTGGTTTAATTTAAGGTGATGTTAAACATCCTAGTCTAACGGAACCTTATTTATATTTAAATCCTGAATACTCCCAGTTAGTACTGTATGTGGCCTTTTAAAATGCATGATGTGAAAGCTGACGCTCCTGGGGCATTCTAGCTCAGACGAGCTATAAGACAAAGATGGCTGTAGCCTGAATGAGTGTAAGAAGCTCAGATTGCTCTTCTTTTGCCAACATTTCCCTCTTTCATGTTGTTCATTCTTCATGCTTACAATTAATAGATTCATCATAATCAGAGGCACCAGCTCAGTGCTCCCATTAACCATCTCACTACCCCTTGATTTAATGGTTGTAGTGGCTTTGCTGAGATGTAGTACAGTGACTACCACTTTGCAGAACAAACTCCATTGAACAAGGGCAGAACCACATTTAACAAGAGAGGAAAATACATTTGCTCTCACTTCTTCTATTCATTTACCCAGATTTAAACAAGGAGAGAGAGAAAAAAAAAAAGGTCTCTGCAAGGCTTTAGGCTTCCTAATATAATAAATCAGAATAAAAGGAAATCCCAGTAGCTTTGAAATGGCCATTCCAAAATGGAAGGGGGAGAGTTATCATCAAAAACTCCTTTCCTTTTGACATATACTGCAAAGCACACCCCCAGATCGCTCCAAACACTGGCAAGTAGTGCCTCACGAGGGCTAGTCTGCTTCATCAGGGGATGCAATAAGAATACATGTTTTGGGGCATGAGGAGTAGGTTACACTTCAGGTCTCCTTCAGAGAGGGCAGATGCCAAGCCTTTTGATGGAAATAAGTAGAAGAAACTCTACTGGGTACAAAAAATCAGGACTTCCTGGTGATTGGGGTATAGCCTAGCAAGTGGGAGACTTCAATTCCAAAGTCACTGCTTTGAAAGAGGCTTCTTCTGTAGTCTTCAAGATCTCACCCATCTTTAAAAGTAGGATCACTCTGGCCATGCAAACCTGAATGTAGTAGACATTCATGAACAGATATGGCTGGATATTCACAGAGGAGTTATCTGGCCACCATTGTCTCTTCATGAAATCCCATCATCATCTGGGTGGGGGAACCCAAAGGCTGCAGTAGGCCAAATCTCATTCAATCTCTTATTCAGCTTCTTCTTTCCTAGTTGAGCAAATAGCCACAATGGGAACTTGCCTGAGTAAAGTCTGTGTGAAATCAAAGTAAAACCTCAGAATTTGGTTCTAAAATAACAGCCAGATTTCTCTCTTCCTCTCCTTTAATATCTACCTCTTCTTAAATCCCGGTCATACTGTCATTTTAAGCAATTCAGAAAATTAAAGCACTTCCTCTGCACTTGCTGCTCTGTTTCCTTTCCCTCTCCCTCAAATCAATTTTAGAGAAACAGGTAAATAAGCTACATAACTTCTTCCTGCCTCTCCATTTCAGCTTGCTGCACTTCAGAGCAATCTCATCTGACAGGTTCAGGGCTGCGTGGCATGTAGTGTTTCCTACCCGCGTGGGTGGTCTAAGTCACTCCGCAGCCAGTCTGACAGCTCAATATAGTGCTGTGGACTCAGCAGTGAGCAGACTGGGGAGGTGCAGCTTGGGTTTCATTCGCTGCACATTTGTCTTGAGTCTCACGGACAGGGCATAGCTTGCTGTGGGGCTGGCATGCTAGAAGGCTCAGTGAGCCATTCTTTTCACTTGAAAAACTGATTCTCTCGTTGTAAACAAACATTTGGATTAGTAATTCAACCATTCATTTGCAGGGTTTCTATCTAATTATCTCTGAATGGTTGCAGAATAAGGCCCTCCGCATTGTTTATCATCTAGGAAAAAAGGGACTAATCTAAAAGACAGGCTTAGTGTCCAATGATTTTTAACATCAGTAACTCAGACCCTGATAATGCAAGTTATTCCAACAGAGCAGACCTTTGCATGGTGTCCTCATCAATGAATCAAGTGTGATTTCCTATACGGACATCTCTAATCATGGTGACAGCATCACAGCAGCTTCCATAGGAGTTTGCCACAGAGGATGGAGAGTGGAAGGAGCTTTCTCCCGCACCTTGAAGCTTTGCTTTAGGTACAGCTATAATTAGGGGAAATCACCAACATTCACTGGCTTTGGAGAGCGGGTTATGTTCTAATTCATAACCCACTCAAAGCTCCATTCCATTTCTGCATCAGTCAGACACACTTCATGGATATCACAGAGTGCATGCTGCAGTCTCCTACCCTGTGGTGGACTTCCACCCCAGGCTACTCCCCCACAACACTTGAGGAAGTCTCGTTCCTCCTTACACTGCTAGTGGCTTTGTGCTGTAATTAGCTATTCGTGCTGCAACCGATCGCGTGCTGTAGCTCCCAGAATGAATAATATTGACTGCCACAGATGTGCAAGGGCAAGAAATTAAATATTTATAAACAGTGTGTTTTTTCTGTTTGTTTATTACCAATAACTAAAGGTCCTTGTCCTTAGAGAGTACTTGGTAACTAGGAAACTTTGGATGTTAAAGTGCAGACATTTCTGAGTTATGTCTGAGCATAAAAACATGTGAAAATGTTTACAAGGGGAAATGTCTATATTTTTTTACCATTGTTTAACTCAAAAATTGCAAAGGAGTTTGCTCAACTTTCCAGGAGGAAAAATCATCTTGGGCTGAGATAATGCATAGAAAATTTCAATGCTAAAGGAGATTTTTTTCAACAAAGTATGGGCATGTGCAGAGGGGGATAAGGTAATAGAGGCTGCACCACAGAGCCAGATCCTAAGGTGAGTTGAAACAATTCTTAGTGTACCTTGAGATGATGGCAGGTGAGGGCTTCTTTACATCAATTAAATGCCATTACAGAGGCTAAAGATCTGATCCATAAATATATCTATAGAAAGAGACCCCCAAATCTTAACTATTAAATTAATTATATATATATATAGTTACATATATGCCTATACATACATGTATATATATTTACATATATATATGAGTGTGTGTGTGTATATGTATACAAAACCATACATGGTATCGACTTTTTCTGTTGTAAAATGCATTCTCTTTCAGATGTTTTGGGAATAGTGGCTTGTTAAAACAGGAGTTGTCATGTACAATATTTAACAGATGTCTGGTTTTAGATAACATGCCCATTGACAAGCTGTGGTTCTCTCCTGAATACTTTTATGCCCTAAAGCTTGGGTTTGCCTAGATTATTTCTTTCCTTCCTCCTCCCCCACCCATACCTTTCCCTCTCTCTTCTCCCCTTGCCTCTCCAGGGTCTACTCATGAGACAGCCACAGGGCTGAGGGGTACACAGCAATTTTGTTTTGCATCTGTGTGTGAAGAGTCTGGCCTCTTATTTACTCCCTAACATGCCTGTGTGCTGCTTCCTCTCAAGTTTGTTTCCCTGAGGACTGCTGAAGTTGGATGTTATCCCAGGACTGCATCACTGAGTTATTTGGCAACTATTTGCACCTCTGTCCTCCTGGGTTCTGTTGAATCATAGAGATACTCCTTAGAGCTTATACCAAATACAATTCAGAATGAGAAAGAAGGCATTTATATATTTCACTGTGTAATTCGCTATCAGATTCTTGGTATTTATTCTCTGACAAACTCTTCTCCAGTGTAGTTCTTTATCCCAGTGTTTGAACTGCTCCTACTGGAGCAGTGAATGCGTGGAAATGCATGATGACAAATGGAATCAAACAGTCTTAATGAAAAGTGGATGGAGGAAGGACAGAGGATTCCTTGCAAAGCAGAATTAGACAAAAATGTCTGGTAGTTGGTATTCCTTTCTGCATCCCTTTGCACAGGCCAGATACTGTACTCAGAATTTCAAACATCATTTTGTAAGTATCACTGCATCTTTGGACAATGAAGTTATATTTTTTCTTGAGCAAAGTGCAATCAAGATGCCAAAGGGACCATCTCTTCCCAGTTGTAACTATCGAGGACATTGGCATAGTACTAACCATGTTAAAACCAAACCAAATCATGAATGATATTTTCATTGAACAAACTCAATACTTTAAAGTTTCTTTCAAATAAAAGCCATAGGAATTGAATCCTTGACTTCCAGGAAGCAGAAAACTCTCTAATGCTATATCTCAACTCAGTTACTGTGGCCATACTGGTCTCAGATCCTAAATCAGAGTCATTAAATAATAATCAAATGTTTTGCCAAGTCAGATATCAGCAATCCACACCCCTAACAAAGAAAGCATATATTTCCTCTCTTACAGACATTGCATTATGAGAGAGGCATTTCTGAGAAGCAGCAGATCCCAGCTCCTGGATCCCGCTGAGTAGAAACCAGGAACTGCTGTCTCACTGACTGTGTATTTTCCAATAGTGTGACTGGTGGCATCTTGCCACTTAAGAAACAGTAGAACCTTCTGGGTTTTCACCAACATGCTTAATTTCTAATGTGGAAAAGCAAACTGTAGACTAGTACACCAACCTTGAAAGAGTACTGATCCCTGCCATAGTTTATCAGCAATTTGTGTAATTGTGAAAACACAAGTGCATACATAAACATGGATGATATACACATGGTGGGCACCTGCTTTACATAATTAGAACACTGCTGACTTTAATAGAGTTGCTCCCACTTTATAGTGGTTTGAAAGATGACCAAATATCTGGCAAGTACAAACCACTAGTGACATCAGTCACTCCGACAGGCTGATGCATGCAAGTATGCATATGGTGTTTAAGAAGCTAGAGAATGTGCTGGTTAATGAACTGGTCTGAAAAGTGGGAGACTAAGAAATAATTCCCAAGTGTGCCGTAGGCTTCCTTAAGAAGTGTGGCCAACTCAATTTCTCTGTGCCTCAGCTCTCCATGAGTAAAATGGGAGTAACAATTCTCCAGTCTGCTCTCTTTCTTAGCTGTTCTAGAAGTTCTTTTGGGCTGAAAGTTCTGTCATTGTATATCACTGCAGATTTTAATTTAAGCATGGCTGGGAACACTGTGTACATGATTCAATCTCCAGTAAATGGTCAGTCATGAACTGACTAATCTGAAAAGATATTCCTACAGTTTTCTATTATAAAGAGCAATGTTTCCATAAGAAAATACATATGTATGTTTGGGGATCTATGTATTTTTACTATATTTGAAGCATTAATGAACAATTTTAATAAACTTGGGAGGAGTTACCCCAGAAGGTTATGCTGCCATGCAGAAAGACCTTGACAGACTGGAGAAATGGGCAGAGAGGAACCTCATGAAGTTCAACAAGGGGAAAGCCCAGTCCTGCACCTGGGAAGAAATAACCCTATGTACCAGTGGTTGGCCCCAGTACAGGTTGGAGCCAAACAGCTGGAGAACAGCTTTGCAAACAAGGACTTGGAGCTTCTGGTGGACAACAAGTTGACCATGAGCCAGCAATGTACCCTTGCAGCAAAGAAGGCCAACAGCCTCCTGGGCTGTTGCCAGGAAGAGCATTGCTAGCAAGTCGAGGGAGGTGATCCTTCCCATCTACTCAGCACTGGTGAGACCACATCAGCAGTACTGTGTCCAGTTCTGGGATACCCAGTACAAGAAAGAACATACTGGACATACTGGAATGACATACTGGGGGTGAGTGGGGGTGGAACACACTGGAGGGAGTCCAGCATAGAGCCACTAAGATGATTAAGAGACTGGAACATCTGACAAATGAGGAGAGGCTGAGGGAGCTGGGATTGCTGATCCTGAAGAAGAGAAGGCTCAGGGGAGATCTTATTAATGTGTAAAAATACCTGAGGGTGGAGGGATGTGGAATTAAAGAAGACGGAGCCAGACTCTGCTCAGGGGTATCCCATGAAAGGACAAAAGGCAATGGAAACAAACTGAAATACAGGACGATCTATTGAAACATAAGAAGAACCTTTTTTACTGTAAGGGTGGTCAACACTGGAACAGATTGCCTAGAGAGGTTGTAGAGTATCTGTCCTTGGAGATATTCAAAACCTGACTGGACAAGGTCTTGAGCAACCTGCTGTAGTTGACCTGCTTTGAGCAAGGGGCTGGAGTAGATGATCTCCAGAGGTCCCTTCCAACCTCTGTGATTCTGTGATTCTGTGAATTCTATGCACTGTTCTCAGCTGGGGACCCTCAACTCTCACAATACAAATATCCACAGCTACTAGGTCTCATCACTGCTGCTACACTGGTAATGTGGTAGAGTCTCATACCTCACCTTTCTTACATGCGATTTTTACAAAGCTACAACAGTGTTTTTTTCCTTCTGTTGTGCTAACTTATGACATATATGCTACTTTGGTCCTGTGGAAAAGTATGGTTGTTGAAGAAAGGGAGAAGGAATTCAGAAATCTTACTCATTTCCATGTATTCTGGAGTCAGCCCAGTGAAAGGTTCCAAGCTGTAGTCAAGATCCCATTGCTGAGGGTCCTTCAACTGGTTGGTGTTGATTTCCTTTGTCTCAGTTCTTTCATCCTTCAGCTTCCTGAAGAGCTTCTTTAACTTCCTGAGGAACAAAGAGCCAGACTGAAACAATTTTTTTTTTTCTTTACAGGATTCGGCCCAACTTTTTGCTCTGCAATACAAAATGTGTATCACATTAATTTGGTGCCCCACAGGCTTATTTTGCACCATCCTCTGAAGTTATGGTGCTGCTTATTGCCAGATGACAGGCTGCTGGATGAAATAGTTCCCATGTTACTGTGTCACAAGGTGAGTTACGATGGCATAACACTGCTGCAATGGAGTTGAGCCCATTATTCTTTAATAATTATTTATCTTGAGATAGATATTGAACAGACATCTTCTCAAGACTTAGATGCCTTGGGCAAATATTATTAATAATCTCAAAAACATCAGACTGTGCATCTCTCCCTCAAGAAAGAAAGAAACAAACAAAATAACAGAAGATAATGTGAAACCTTCATACCACATACCTAGCACAGATGCACTTCTCTTTCATATTAAAACTTGGGAACTTCCGTATAACATATCTTTAAGGTCAAAAGGATGGAACTTATTTCTGAGTAGGAATGCATTGATTCCTAAACCTGGTGAACTTATGAACTTAGTAAAAATGTCTGTTTTACAAAAGAAGAGGAAATGAGCTCATTTGCTGATAGATCTGCAGCACTGGTAGAAAAGAAGTCTCTCTTAGATGCTGATAGGTCCAAATCCATTTATGACTTTAAAAATGAATATCATAACTTAAAATCAGCCTTGTGATCAACAGAAAATACATACAGTTTCTCAGGTTCCAGTGTTCTTTGGGCACAGGAACATATACTCGAGTGTATTTAAATAGGCCAAAAAAAGTTGCATACGGAACTTTAAAGAAGAAGCTGTATTTTCTTCACCCAAAACAATGCTACAACTAAACATATACCTATCAAATGTAAACAATGTCTTAATTTTACTAATGGCCTTTCAGCTTGAAGGAAGTCAATTGCCTTGTATCTGCCTAACATCCAAGCAGAGGTCAAATGGACAGAGAGAATGAGATTCATAACAGAGTTTTAGCAAGGTCAGTCAATTTTGGTCTCATAATGATGTGTCATTCCTTTCGTGCACAAACAGAAATTCTATTTTAGTCACTTCAGATTCAGTAACATAGAAAAGTGCTCATAGAAAAGTGTTACTTGTGATATATATGATAACAACCTCTTCATGACTCCACTGAATAGCTGATACTGGAACTCAGTGGGAAAGAACTGGAACTAGTTAGGACTTTTCTGAAAATTTATTCCTAAATTACTGGAAACTACATAATTATAGAGCTATTAACATCAAACTTGAAAGATTTCACTGTATTTCTGAAGTTGTCTTTTTTCCTGAGAGTTTACTGACCATATATAAGCCAAAACATGCAATCTATGTAAATCCTAGAAAACTTACTTCACCAGGGATTAGATGCCTTATCTACTTTCACAACTGTGTAATCTACCTTTAGGGACTTTTTGCAAGAGTTTAGAGGTTCTAAACTTGTATTCAGTATGCCTTAGTGTGCTTAAACGCCGAAACATTGAACTAGAACCGAGCCATTGTAATGGTGAGATTTGGAAATTCCTGATTTGTGATCAAGAAATATTTCTGCTATCTGAAGAGGATACATCTTGCAAGACCAGATACACTGGTGAGATGTCCACCCCTGAAGCAGAAAAGCAAAACACTTTCCTACCAGTTCTTGAGTAAACACAGATCAGCTAACTTTCCCAGCCTCCAAAGATCAGAAGAGCTTATATCTGACAGTCTCATTTTGATCGTGCTTTACAACAACAACTGTCTTTTTGGCTAGACTATAAATTACTCACATGGATGAACAATTATTTGTGCAAGCAGTCTCAGTAGGAACAGTAGTATCAATCACTGTCCCATTGAGATGGGGATACAAATTTCATGACATAGCCATATACATGAACTTCATAAGTAGCATAATCTCAGTGTAAAATGAATCCATATATAAAAGAAGAGTAAAGAATTCCCAGTGCCCTCCATAGATGACATTTTAATTGTACAAGCATGATAACTTTGTGCTATTTTACGCACTGAGAAATTCCCGTTGAAAAAATGTAACAGAGTAAGATATTTCTCCAAAATTAAGGAAGCTGAATCAAACATGAAGATTTATACTTGTATTTCCTCACTTTGCAGATGAAGTTTATCTTTCACAGATATGCATAGCATAATTTTATAGCTCTTCACATATGTGCAGTATGAGTAAAAATCCAGATTAATTCCAGTGAAGTGTTGCCAATGGTATAAGCAGGATTCCCCCACAAAACTTTCTCCCACAGCTTGCAATAAATCCTTTGAACTAGAAGTGTGTGGCCTGGAGACAGGAGCACATAGGCAGATGGTCGGGGTTTTCATTTGTACCTCCAGTTAGCAAAACCATTTTCTCACACCCTAATTTAAGTAGCAGGGCAAGGCTGGCTGGCAAACACTTACACTAAAGACTTTGCTGGCTAGGTTTATTACTTTGTTCATGAAAATACCCTGAGTTATGCAGGAACACTAGGTCATCACATAGACCAAAGCTTGATAGCAGCCTGGAAATGACCACACTGACTTCAGAACTTCTACAAAGTCTGGTGTTATTGGGGGTCCCTTCAATTTCATCACCAGTACAGGGGTAAATTGGATATTTGGGCTGAGGAAATGGAGATCAGCAGACATTCTCAAGACAGACCTAAATTGTGTCAGGCCCAGGAATACAAAGCCGCAAAGATCAACAGATGTACTCTGACTTTTGTTCCAGGTGCAGCTGAGGACATAGCTCACAAGTATGATTATAACAGCCTCAGTACTTTGGCAATACCCAGATATATTGGGACTAACCAAATACTTTGAGTACCCAGAACACTCAGTTTACATAATTTTAATAAATGGGAGGGGGTGGGGGTGTTAAAATACTCTACGAGAAAGAACTAAATGTATCCTTCCAAAGACATTTACCTTCTACTTTATGCAAACTCAGCCATTTCAAGATACCAAAATTTCCTCTTTTTTTCCCTCTCTGCTTTTATGGCAATCAAGGGAACTTGCCTCTGACAGAGGTGATGTAGTATTCAGAGGATAGGAGGCTGGGGACAAGATTTAAAACAGAATCACAGAATCACAGAATCGCTGAGGTTGGAAGGGACCTCTGGAGATCATCTAGTCCAACCCCCCTGCTCAAGCAGGGTCACCTAGAGCACGTTGCACAGGATTGCATCCAGGCGCGTTTTGAATATCTCCAGAGAAGGAGACTCCACCACCTCTCGGGGCAACCTGTTCCAGTGCTCTGTCACCCTCACAGTGAAAAAGTTTTTCCTCATGTTCAGATGGAAGTGTCTGTGTTTCAGTTTGTGCCCATTGCCTCGCGTCCTGTCACTGGGCACCACTGAAAAGAGTCTGGTCCCATCCTCTCGACACCCTCCCTTCAGATACTTGTACATGTTGATAAGATCTCCTCTCAGCCTTCTCTTCTCTAGGCTAAACAGGCCAAGCTCTCTCAGCCTTTCCTCAGAGGAGAGATGCTCCAGTCCCCTAATCATCTTTGTAGCCCTTCGCTGGACTTGCTCCAGTAGTGCCACATCCCTCTTGTACTGGGGAGCCCAGAACTGGACGCAGTACTCTAGATGTGGCCTCACCAGGGCTGAGTAGAGGGGGAGAATCATCCCCCTCCACCTGCTGGCAACACTCTTCCTGATGCACCCCAGGATACCATTGGCCTTCTTGGCCACAAGGGCACATTGCTGCCTCATGCTTAACTTGGTGTCCACCAGCACTCCCAGGGCCTTCGCTGCAGAGCTGCTTTCCAGCAGGTCAACCCCCAACCTGTACTGGTGCATGGGGTTATTCCTCCCCAGGTGCAGGACCCTGCACTTCCCTTTGTTGAACTTCATGAGGTTCCTCTCTGCCCACCTCTCCAGCCTGTCCAAGTCTCTTTGAATGGCAGCACAGCCCTCTGGCGTATCAGCCACTCCTCCCAGTTTTGTATCGTCAGCAAACTTGCTGAGGGTGCACTCTGTGCCTTCATCCAGGTCATTGATGAAGAAGTTGAACAAGACTGGACCCAGTACTGACCCCTGGGGGACACCGCTAGCTACAGGCCTCCAACTAGACTCTGCGCCACTGATCACAACCCTCTGAGTTCTGCCATTCAGCCAGTTCTCAAGCCACCTCACTGTCCACTCATCTAACCCACACTTCCTGAGCTTGTCTATGAGGATGCTATGGGAGACAGCGTCAAAAGCCTTGCTGAAGTCTAGGTAGACAACATCCACTGCTCTCCCCTCATCTACCCAGCCAGTCATTCCAGCATAGAAGGCTATCAGATTGGTTAGGCATGATTTCCCCTTGGTGAAGCCATGCTGACTACTCCTGATCACCTTCTTTTCCTCCACATGCTTGGAGATGGCTTCCAGGATGAGCTGCTCCATCACCTTTCCAGGGATGGAGGTGAGCCTGACTGGCCTGTAGTTCCCTGGGTCCTCCTTCTTGCCCTTTTTGAAGACTGGGGTGACATTGGCTTTCTTCCAGCTTTGGCTTTCTTCCAATCAAAGAATCCCCATTATGCCCTTCCAGCATATCCCAATTAATTTCCTAATGTGAGGGTCTCTCAGAGGAAAGTGAACAATGAGTTCAAGACAGTGTTAATTTCTGTTCCAATAAAATGATATGAGCTATAAATGTCCCTCACATTACCATGGGCAGATGAGACTGAAGTGCATCTCACTGTCACTGTGCAGCAGCTGAGATAAAGTTTGGGTGTGCTGAGAAGTGAAGTCTGTGCATGTGTGATCTAATCTTCTAGTTATAGCACCACGGAGTCATGTGATGGAGTTTAACACATATCCATAACTCCCATGAGAATTCTGTAACTAAAACAATAGTTGTGTTTTATGTTTATCTGAGAATGCACTAAATCCAGGGCTCAGTTACTGAGAATAATTTTTAATTTTTCATTATGATCTATCTATATGCCAGTCATGAGGAGCACAACATTGAACTATTTTGAGTTAAGCTTTGAACAGTTTTTAATTTTTATTTTATGCAATTTTTTAAAGGATCAGCAAATTGAAAGAGCGCCAAACTAATTCTTTTCAAATTTTCCACAGAAATGTACCTTTGTGTCATATCCAAGCATGTGAGGTTTCAGACCAAACAGAAGTGTGTCAGAAAATTAATGGAACAGAGAATAGGGAGTTGCACTGGATAGATACTCTCAGGGTTATTCTCTAGCTATACAGCAGTGGAGCAATGAAAATGAGTTTTGCAGAATTCTATAGCTGCACGTATGATTGTGTTATTAAAACTGAGTAAGATCTTCAAATGTGCATGTGTGAAACCTGTTTTGTAATTACTCAGATCAATATTTTTAAACAAAGCTGAAAGCAATCAAGAATCAAGAGCAGTTTTATCTTCTGATTTCTGCATGCCAGGCAGCCTCACCAGGCAGAAAGAGGTAAATTTGCCCATTTGAAATGAGTTTCTGGGAACCTTTGTGCTGAAGAGACACAAGCAGGGAAGTTTCATGATACTTCTAGTAGCCACCTAAATCTGGACAATTATTTCTGGTCCTTTTGCTAGTGAATGTTAAAAAGCAAGAAAAGATCTTGAGGAGAATGAATAGCATGAAAGAAGACTGCACGGAGGATCAGGGAGAAAGAAAATGAAAAACAGAGGTTTTGTTAGGATTCTCTCGTGCAGTTAAAAGTGGTGCTGCAGCTGCTCACAAGGGGTTGGCATCAAACTGTTGTATTAGATAGGAGATGGGGACATGGTTTAATTACACTGTCTGTAATTTTGAAAATAACAGATAAGCATTGCATGACTCAAGGTAATCATCCTAAGAGTAGAAAATCACTGCAGAAAAAAGTTCCAAGCCTGAAAAGCTCACAAGCTTTGCAGAAAAAACAGATGAGGACAAGGAGAGACAAATTGCAACCCAGCGGTCATGGTTGATCATGGTTGGGCATAACGTATATGCTTATATGAAGCTTTATTTTAAAAAACAAAGAAGTGATTCTGTAGTTTTCTATTTATAGTAAAGGGTAGGATCAGAATTTGAGGGAAGTAGGGGAGGTCATAGAGGTGACTTAGGAAAAAAGGGGAAATTTGTGACGTAAGACAGAACAGAATGTAAAGAGATCAGAGAGAGCAAATAGCTGGAGACAGGTTGAAATAGGACAGAAGCAGAAAAATTATTTTGTCAGCACAAGTCTTTGTGTCTTCAGTGCCTGTGCAGTCCCCATAATGTTGCTCCATCAGAGCTTGCCAGAAAGATTGGGACTGAGATCAGTTCACCAATTTCTCAAGACTCTCACAGTTAACAAATGCCCTTAGTCCCTGCAAAGGCAGATCACCTGTGACTGTCACCAAGGAGTGAATTTGAAGTATTGTAAGGCAATACTTGCTAGAACAGAGATGCAAATGGATATTCTGCTTGAACTTCAGTGCAAGAAAGATGAGAAAAATAGAAACAAAACCTCCAGAATCCAACCTCCAGAGATGAATGATTATTTATGCCAAGAGGTTTTTAAGTCTATCCTTACTAGTTGATGCTTTTTCCTTTGCAGCATGCTAGAAAATGGTACAGGGAGAAATCTAGACAGAAAGTGCTATTAGATTATGTAGCTGGAGCACCATATATCTGGAGAAGAGGAAGGGAGTGCAGCGACTCAAACTCTTGTGACCTTGCCTGGACTTTTTTTTTGCTGCTTGGCAGAAGGAGCACTGAACATTCTGGATTTCCTACAGCCATATTCCTGCAGTCTGTTCCCACAAGGGAACAGCTTTCCATGTGCATAGGGAAGCGGGTAGCAGAAGAAGGCAAGGGGGAGAAAGAATCACTTTAATCTCACCCTGTGCCACAAATTTATGGTCTAGTCATGTTTCCTTCGCACACTCAGACCTCCTTCTGAATTCTGTAGGAACTTTAGTTGTGTTTGGTATTTACTGACTTTGCAAACAGACCAAAAAAAAAAAACCCCAGAAAAAAAAAAGAGCTTTAATTAGCAAAATTTTATATGAGGTGAAATGCAACAGAAAAGATAGCAGGTATGAAAGGGTGTCTTCAAATGGATTTTATTGGCTCTTGGTATTCCGACCCAACATAGTTAAGTGCATTTTGAAATAAGTGATGGAAACCGATGTTGAATAAAAAGGTTGAAATCATGGCCCCACTAAAGTCAGTGGAAGTTTTTCATTGACTTCAATAGGGCCGGGACTTCAACTGAAAGGCTTTTTCACCAAGGTCAGAGACAGAGAGCAATAAAATAACCACATGGACTTTTTGCAGTAAGTTTAGGAACAGAGAATAGGAATAGAGGAGTATTAAAACAATTGTAGAGCAAGCCTCTCAAACCCTGCAGCATTTTAGGGTCAATTTCTATGGAAACAGTAAAAGAATTATGGTATGTGACACATCTGAGTGAAATGTGGCATATTTACATCTGTTAAACTTGCAAATTCCAGCCCCCCAGAACGCACATTTCCATTCAAGAAGGCTTAGCTTTTAATAATTCCAATGTCATTGCATTCACCTAGCTGTTCTGATATTCTTGGACGCAGAGATGGAAAAAGAAATCACAGAAAGGTTTAAAACACCAGAAAGTCACATCTGTCATAGCTATGGAGCAATTTCTCCAGATATGTACTGGGAAAAGGCTAGGTGTGTCCTAGTGACTGTGCAATGCAGAGCTGCCATCTGAAGTTTAACATCAGAGCTCTCTAGCCAGCACTGGCTGTGGATAAGCTAGCATGAAGAAACCAAATGATGGTTCCCAACTGTGGCAGCATTTGGGGAGCTAGAGACCTAATGAATGGCTGTTGCATATGAACACAGGGTATCACCTGCTTTATTGTATTTTACCAGTAAAAGAGGCAATAACTGGGAGTAAGGCTCTTCTGCAATTAAAATGCTTTTGGTTTTATTATGAATGAAATCAAAAGCTTTTCTGGAAATAACTCTAGAAACTCCCAGGTTTCAATAGGGAAGAGAACCCTTCTGGTTTGGGTTATCTTATAACTTAGCAGAGAGATTCTTGCATGTTACAGATGTCTAGAGGACAGTTCCAGATTCTAAAGAACAAATGATCATTTGTGATAGTCCATTCTGACTCTTCATATGGGTAAGCTTGATTGCAGCATGTGTACTCTGCCTTCAATGAAAATATTGGCAGCCAGTTGAAGAATTAATGTTATTCACTCTGACTCTCATTCCTTCCCAAATAGGCACAAAGCAACGGAAAAAAAATAGGGCTGCCAAAACAAGATAGAAAAGACTAGTCTATCTTTCTGCCACAGAAGGATTGCAGCTTACAGTGCATTGCTTCTGCAAAAGTAGACCCTGGAAAATGTAGCAAGGCCCTGATGATACTCTGTGAAGGAAAATAAAAAGCTCTGCAGTAGAAAAAACATGATCTAACAGAGGAGCTGAGCTGATAATAAGAGATTACCAAGGCAGGAGGCCAGGCAAAAAAGACCAGCGGTCAGAGAGCATGAGGATATGTTCATATACACATCTGCTACATCTGCTAACAGTGGAAAGTCCAAGTGTAGTAGATTAAGTGTGTAACATTGACATGCCACAATCACTACTTGTGCAACACAGTGACTGTGCATGTTTGTAGTGCTAATTTCTCTGGATTTATTTGCATCCAGCAGCCCTATGGACAGTTCTATGAAAGTCTGACAGATCAAGACTCAAAGCGTGTCTGTCTGTGTGTATGCCGGGCAGATGGGGTGTAATAAAGCACCACTAAGGATGTAGTCCAAACCAGTAGAGTGGTTAATGCAGAAATACAAGGCTAATTCTGATTTAATTAGCCTGAGCATTCAGTATAGCTCAGTTCTTCCCCTGGTCTAAACAGGTCTGGTGAGACGGGCTGAGCCCCACAGATATGTACTTGGTTTAGGTAAGAATGGGATGAGCAAAGGAAAACCAGATTTGTTTATTTCAGGATGACAAGATAGCATTGTGACTGCGAGGAGGTGTTTCTCCAGAGAGGATGAAAGTAAGTTTGTTTTTAAACAGTTATTCAGTTAAAAAAAAATGAGGTTGCCATAGGTTGCTGCAGAAGTGTGGGGGGAGCAGGAATGAAAGAGGAAAATGGGATGAGATTGTCACATTCTTGCATCAAGAGTTGTAGTCAGGGCACCGAGAAATAATTTAACATTAGTTTTCTGTTTTGACTGGATCAACCTCTGCTTTCCTGAATCAAAGATAATAAAAATAGTATTTCAGCATCATAAAATTCCCATTAAACAAGCCCAGTAGCAGTATGTTTTTGGAAGAGGGTTTGCACTGAGAAAGCTCTAAGCCTTCAACATATCAGGTACTTTGGGAATGATTTACCATCCTTTTTTCAAAATAAACTAAAACTCAATAAGATGTAGACAGAAAACAGACCTCCCTAGTGAACTCTGACACAACAATAATGAAACCATCCCTAATCCATATTTCATTTGTTCAGGAAGGTTTTTTTTTCTTTCCATAGAAATTACTAAAAAATAAATAAATAAAATAAAAATGCCAGGGCAAAAGAGGAAAAGGGCCCAGTCTTTAAATATTTCATCATTCATCTTGGTTTCTAGATAGCATCTCTGAGGCCTTCCATAGGGATGTGATCCAAAAGCTACGTACACCAGTGGAAAGACTCTGACTAAACTCAGTGGAGTCAAGGCTTGCATCTAAGCCAGACCCTTCATCCAAGGCAACATTTCACAGAACGTTGCCATCAACAAGGATGATTCAGTTAACAGAAACAAGGGCAAACCTCCCAAGAGGCAGCAACAGGGCATTCTCAGTGGAGTCT
Organism: Apteryx rowi; assembly: GCF_003343035.1. NCBI lineage: Eukaryota > Metazoa > Chordata > Aves > Apterygiformes > Apterygidae > Apteryx > Apteryx rowi. Next base: position 501,855 of record NW_020450823.1, on the reverse strand, counting down.
CTTGCCTGAAAAAACCCTTGCCACTGGAAATGGACCAAGAGAGATTTCCTGCTGCATTTGGAGCAGAGGACACTGTGCACTGAGTATCCTGTGGCAAAGACAGCTGCTGAACCCAGCTCCTGCATCCTATAGTGACATACTGACATACAGGCATATTAGGAATGTGCGGACTTCATCTGTAAAACCAGAAAATAGTCATAGATCAAGTAATCCATTTTAACACCTTTTATGAGCTATTGCTTTTCTCCCACCCACCTCTCTTCTGCTTTATACCGATTAATATTCCATGCTACTGCCCTGAAAGCTTCTCTAAAACTTCTCAAGAGATCCATCATACCTTTCCTGTTTTATCATGTTTCTAAAATTAATTTAGATCAATTATTTAATATATTCAATCATTTTCTTTAAGCCATTTACTGCAGATATAGCCAATCATTCAACATAAAATACAGCCAGATCATTTCATCACAACCAAAAATGTGATTTATCATCACATTTAATTAGAACCCACTGAAGTTAGTGGCAAAAGTCCCATCCAGTGGAATAAGGATCAAGCCTTTAATTTATAGTGTCATAGGAATAAGCGCATGGTAATGGAGAAGGCTGAGATACATACGGGATTCCAATTTCAAAGAGATTGTTTTGAATCAGCTGTTTTCCAAGCATAATGATGCTCAGCTGAATGCAGAGTTCCATCAAACAGCCTCCTGGAGCACACTGTAATTAAACAAAAATGCACAGTGTGAAGGGAGCAAGGTAACACTTAATATGTTTAAAAGTACCCACCTGGAAGATCTATCTATGTGAGCTTGCAGACCCTGCTACTGATTCATGCAGGAACACAGAACTCATTGATCATTTCAATTCTTTCCTTAACAAGGTATTTCATCTCCACTAATAAAACCACATTATGAAAAATATGCAGAGCTCTGAAATTACTTATTGTGTCCTGGAGCTACTATATTTCCTTTTAAAGTATTTACTATATAATCAATGTAATAAACATAATGCAGTATCCCCAATTCTCTTCCAACCTGATGTCTCCCAAGGGAGGAGAAAATCTTCGATCTTGCAAAGACTTATGCATATGCTTTATTGCAAGCCCTTGAGTAAGTCTATTGATTTTCAAGGGAATACCCACATCAGTTAAAAGGAATTTTGAAAAAAATTATTTGCAGGTTTAGCACAAAATGGCTACAACTTTTTAGGCTGTTACAACTGCGAGTCTTCTAGTGATCCATAGTACAGAATAAGAACCCAGATTCAAGCCTCAGTTTTCTCATAGGCTTCCCAAGGGCCTTGGTTAAATCATTTAATCTGTTTGTGCCTTAGTGCCCATTTGTAAAATACAGAAATTGTGAAGCTTCACATATGAAGTGCTGTGCTTCACTGTGAAGTGCTCAGAATTACAGAGAGAGAGAACATATAGGTACCTCAGAGAGAGAATTTGGGTTTGACTATTTTTGACTATTTATGTTGAAAATTTAACATCTTGGTAAACTTATTTTTAACTTGTTGTCTGTTTTTCCCTTGTTGTCTGTATTCCACTGAAACACACTGCACATGTCTCTTTTTATTAAAGTTTTTTTTAATTTTTGCTTGTTTGAATTTCATGTGTACTTGCCTCTTCCATTCGATAACCATCAAACACATATACATAACGACCAGGGCGGCCAACAAATCTGAAAGCAATAACAATATATGAAATAATTAAAAAAAAAGAAAAAAATGTTAACTTTAACAACATATTCATTCATATTCATGTTCGTTCATATTAGCTAAAATATTTCAGAACTATCATCTACTTCAAAATAGATTTGAAAGAAAAAAACTAGTCAACTTTAATTATACAAAATGATTTCCAAGTATAGCAAGGCTGTACTTGTGCTTTCCTACTACATCTTAAAGATATATTTTTAATAATATGTTTCAAAAAACCCCCAAACACCTCTGTCCCTTGATTACAGATCACAAAAATGGGAACACATATCCTAAATCAGATCCTCTTGTATCTGAGAAATGCCCTGAAGACATTTTTTTACATATGTACAAACAATCAAGGCTCTTCTGACTAAACTGAGAGGAACAGTGAAATTGACTTTACTTAAGAGGTTTATAACCACACAACAATAAGAGAGTGTTAAAAATGAGAGAAAACATATTTTTCATTTAATGTCTTCTAATATTTACAACTTCTGGTAAAATGTGTCACTAATTCTTCAATCAGTGATGCTGACTAGGATTAGAGAAGAATAGAGATCAGCAAACTTTATAGCCCCTAAAAGGAAAAGCAAATTGGTATGAAACAATCCAGACAATGTTTTTAAACATTTTTGCAAAAGTTTCAGCAAACAATCACTTTTAAGCTCTCCATTCAAAAGCATGTGCAATACTGCAGATAACTGGGTCCCAAAAGACAATGATCCTGAAGCGACAGGAAATCATACTTATTTAGCAGAACAGCTGAATTAGCTTTTTGGTCAATCAGCTCATTTGCCAAAACATGCAGCTTCCAGTTAACTATAACGATTTCTTAATTTAACTTGATATGGGCAAATAATGCAAAACATGGAGAAAATAATAAGGAAAACAGTTCCATAATTTCAAAAGAAACAAGAAAATCTTTCTTTGTCAAATGATGCTTCAAGAAAAATTTACTAAAATGTGGAAAGCTTAGACCAATAAGCAGTATCATTCACTAATAAATGAAACTTCCTTTTTTAACTGAAAGGGAATAATTTTCTGAGGTATGGTTTATACTTATTAAAAAAACAGTTTCATTTCAAGTCTGTGCTCTACTTAGGAGAGAAAATGTATAGGGCTCCACATCAGGCCCTACCTTTCCAAAGCAAACTCTAGACAACTCTGCTAATGGTGTTTTTTCATATCTGGCAAGGATGGCCAATCCCAAACTTTACTTAAGTAGCCCTTTCTGCCCATTTTTAAACATGGATCCACTAATACATATATAAAAAATGTATACCATGTGTATATTTAAATATATACATGTGTGTGTATATGCATATGTATATGTATAGATAAAGGACATTTAACCTACCTTCCTTTAAAAAAGGCAACATAAAAAATTGGTGCATAAGAATTCACAAACTTTAGTAAGAATGCCTTCAAAATCAGTCTCTCCTCAAAGGTTTTCTCTGTTTTCGGAACCTCTGGAAGAAAAATTTAAAAAAAAATGAAAATCACAGAAATCAATTAGTAATTATGTAAACATCCCTGATAAACCCAACTAACTAAACTAAACTGCACTAAACTAAACTGTAAACTTCAGGCTAATACTCTTTTTTCCTTTGTACTTTCACTTTGCACCAATGGCCACTAGTTCCTTCAGTTTTTGACTTCTGATTTCCAGAGAGTCTTTCCAAATTTCCAGATAGAAATTAAAAAATTCTTTGGTAGAAACAATAATAAAGACAGTATAATGAACCTGGTTCTCAGATAGGTCTCTGACAATTTATCACAAATGGCTGTTGGCTGTCTATCCAATAGCTTGGTCGCAAAATAAAAACAAACCCTGACACATGGCCTGGACCTGACAACACCTCAGTTCTTTTCCTGGCTCTATCACTGCCCTGCTGAGAGATCTGGGCAGATCACATCACCCTCCTCTGCTTCAGGCCACGTCTTGAAATCTTGGAACAGACCTCCTCTGTCATGTACTCTGACATCTACTATGTCATCAAATATATAGTACTTTTAAATATATATTTTAATATATATACTAAGTATTATTATGTCTACATTTACACAGTTCTGTTAGCTATCTGGAGTTTGAAGAAAAAATTAATTAGCTCTTGATATTCATTTGCATAAAGCTAAACTAGTATAGAGGGTCTTAATGTACATAAGCATACGCAGATGTGCATAAGTTAGCCTTTATACAACTGCAATAACAAAGTAATTCTCAGTTCATGAGTGGAGAAACTGAAGCACAAAGACTTTCATTCAGAGAAAAAAAAAACTAAAAAGCCTGCTTAACTTAGTGTGCTCAAGCCTTTTTTTCTATAATGGGTTTGTTTATGTATTTGATGTTAAACTCAAGCTCAAGTACCTTTCTGAATAAGGCATTAAGTGACCTGCTAATCATAACCCAAAATAAATGCACATTTTCTCTAATGCTTCTCCAATCACTCTACATGTTCTATACTTTTAATCTTCTTTAAGCAACTTCTAAAAATGTTTCTTGAACATTTTCAGCATATCATTACTCCGAACAGGCAGCCTCCCAGGATTGTTTCATTTCCATGGAAATTTTCTAGGAACAGATCTCCTAAGTATAAGATAGAAACTTTCCAATTTGACAGAATGATTTGAAAAGTTCCATTTTTAAGGATTTTGTCTGGGTTAAATTCTTGTACTGCCCATCATGAGCTTTGACTATTATGACAGCAGTTAATTTTACTGTGATAAGCTCTTGACTGAGCTTCTGTTGCAGAATGAAAGTATGACATAAAAAGGTAAATCCAGAGAATTAGTTTTAAGAACATTATTACAATTTGGCTGAACTTGTGCATTTTTGCAAAAACTCTCATATGTCCCCACTGCACAGCATTATTTGTGACACTTGCAAACACATTTTCATTAAAGGTTAACACAATCTGCTGAGCCCCTGAAGTTCTGCTCTAAGTCATCACTCATCTGTATGTACAAAAAAGTTTAAATAAATCTTCATAAGGAATTGAACAATTTGAAGATGAGCCTGCATGCTGGAGAGATCCTCAGGGCAACAGCACAGGGCAACAAGAATATCCAATAAAAGCAGTATAGCTTTGAAGTCAAGAGAGAAATATCGCAGCCTTTGTCTTATAGAGAATTTCCACAAAGATGAGCTCAGTCCCTGGATGGAAATTTGCACACCATGTATGGTTCCACAGACTCACTCACCTCTTCCCTCCCCACACTCAGATTTACTATACCACAGCAATAGAGGCATGCACAGGATTTGTTCTCTTGTTAGTGGGGTCTGCTATAGAAGCAATGTGTCCAGCCAGAATAGATACATTAGTAAGGGAGAAAGCTTTCGAAACAAACAACAACAAAAAAAATCAAATATATGGTAATTTGTGCAGCAGTGTTGAACCTTTGCAGGTATAGAACAAGTTGATAAATTTGTGATGTGGGCCTTAGTTCACCAAGCAATTGTTGCTTTTGCAAGACAAAAGCCCAGATAATTTTGATTTCTTCTCTGTTTCACTTGTTCTTCCTTGACCTGCATGAAGTTACAAGTGAGCAAATGAGTGGTAAATCAAGTTTGACACCTAGCCTCGGAACACTAGGATATAATTTGCACTTCTGCTGGTCATATCTGCAAGTATGGGAAGGTCAGTGGCCCATGTTGATGTTGCATGAACGCTTGTGCTGGGCCCACATGCATGGAGTCCTTAGGGCATCCTGTGCGAGTTCTCCATATTAATTACAGCTAAAGTATTACTCCTTTCCCCAAAGCACTGGCTTGGCAGGTATTGAAGTGGATGGCATTGATATCAGTGGTATTATTCTTATGCTTACAGACTTACTTAATTTTCTACCTGAATAAAGCTTCAATTTTGGGGTTGTAATGGGAACCTATGCTCCCTAAAGTTGTTTCTACCACCCAATAAGCATGTTCCTCAGCTTGTCTATAAACTGCAGTGTGAAAAGAGAATTGAGCCCATTTTGCTCTGCTCAGCAAAATGAAAGTTCACAAGGTAAGGAGCATTTATCAGCATGAATAAATTGTAATTTTTTTAAACATTGTAATTACAGTTTGTATCTCAGCCTAGCACTGGAGAAAGCTACATGAATGAACTTTGTAACTTGTGTAATTTGTAGCACTAGAGATTATTCAAGCTAGGTCTTTCTTAAATAAAACACCTCATGGTTAATTAAGAATGATGCCTAAATAGAGATGGCAGGATTGAAATTAAATGCAAAGTGACAGGAGAAGAATAGCCTGCAAGTGAGAAAGAAATTCTTGCTTCTTTCACAGTTGAGAGTGGTGCACCTTTTCAAGGATGAGATTTTCCTTCTGGGCTTCTCCCATTGAGGCAATGACAGTGAATGGCACTTCTCAGCCCTTGGTTATACTCTGCCAGAGAGGACAAGCCTCACCTTCATCTCTCTCTACTCCTTCTACGTAAGAGTTGTGCCGTTTCTTATCTGGGCGGGTGCAGTGGACAGCATTGCTCAGGTCACACACAGCTGGCAGGTTGTCGGTTGCATAAAAGCTGAAAAACTGAGTACAATTTTGGCTTGAATGTCAGTAAGCATTCAGCTTGCTTATGCCATTGGAGCAGAGTGCATTTATGCAACCCTGCTGCATTCTGCCTAAAGCCTGATGCAAAACAGAAACAAACAAACAAACAAACAAAGCCCATATGGTGGCATTCTGTGAAAATGCATTGCTTTGCCTTTGTTTCTTTCAAAAACTTTTGGAATTTAATCTAAAATCACAGGATTGTACTTCAAAAAATCAGGACTGGGCCTCTATTGTAACAACTAGATAAATCTGTAGTTTATGTTGCTCTTTAAAAAATAGGACTAAAATAGATGGTTTCACTTGTGGCTTTCAAAGTGTTTTCAGGAAGTGAGAATAAGAAGCACAGGTCTTAGAGTTCCTAAGGTTTTAATCTGTAGTCAGCTAGGTCCAACTAGCTTCGCATTACTGTAGTTTTACAGAGAAGGAATCTAAGGTTTAAGTGAATGAATCACTCTAAATTTTTAAAAAGCTTCTAATTTGGATGCCCATATTAGACACTCAAAAATTGACTCACAGACAGGCAAAGCACTTACTACCGTTAAAGACTTCTGTGGTTGCTGACGACTTTCAGTGTTTTGAATAACTGTGTTCATGCTCCTAGCCTTTGAAACATATAGAATTAGAGGTGATGTATAAACATGTTGGAAGAAATGATTAATGACAGCTATAAGAACCTCATGTTAGGACCCTATCTGTGAACAGCTTTGGTCTAACTGATATAACAATGCAAAACCCTAAGTGACATAGTAGTAGAAGGACTGACTTGCCTTAAAAAGACTTGTTAAGTATATTGCCAGGCTTATTACAATAAAAAAAAAATTTTTTTAAATCACACCCTTAACTGAAATAGCTGTTATTATCAAAAAGCCCAGCCCAGACAAAACACTATAATAGAAGAAAAAAAAAAAATTGAGGGATAGGCACCTGGTAAAAATCACACCAGAGAAATAACTGTTTTAGCATGAGAAGGATCCACAGGTGAAGCTTTACCAGAACCAGCAACATCTTTACAACAACTCACTGACTTTCAGTGAACCAGGGCCCTAGAGGCATAATTGTGTATCAAAATACATAGCAGGTATAAAATTCTCAACTGGCAATTTTGGCACCGAGCCAGTGCAATGCAAAATACTAGCTGAAATCCTGGCAATAGCACAGCTGCATTAACATGGCATTATGGCTCAGCTAATTATTCCTATTAGTGGCAAACTGCATGTTGTGGCTTAGACCCCTTGTTTACAGAGGCATGTCTGAGCATCTCACCCCATAGGCCTGAATTTTTTCACTGGCAGTCTTCAGTGGGAAATACTCCTACCAGAACCTCCTTGCATACTCTCATGTCAATACATGCAAGGTACTAATGAGGAATATGGTCAGATAACTTTACCAATTTCTGTTAGCCATTTGGCAACAGCTCCATAAATTTCATCAAGGATAAGTATCACAACCAGGTTAATGATGACAGCAGTTGCAGTCACAGTCACTCGAACATTTGACCTGGTTGTCTCATTTGTGCTGAATGACAAAGCTGCTGCTGTAGTAATTCGGTACACGATCACACCAAACACTGCTGAAAATGTCAGCATAATCTGCAAAGAAATGTATAGATTGATTAGTTCAAGCATGAGACTAGCATTTAAACAGAAGCATTGACGTGTATGTTGGGTTTGTTCCATGAATTGGTGTTGTGTGGTTATTTCTTAGAGTAACACAATAACAAGGGGATAACCAAATTAAAATGTGACAATTTAAAGCTCTTTAACAAGGGAAATAATGAAGAAAATAGTTGCAAAGTCCTGAACTGGCATAATAATTCCCAAAGAAGTGCAATTCCTCCGTAATTAAAAGCTCCACACATTAACCATGCAGTATTTATGGAACTAAGATAGTTTGGGCTCAAAGAGGATATTAAGCAAGGACTTTTATCTGGCAATAGGTTCTGACAGCTTGGACCAAAGGGCCTACAGGTACATACAGTCACGTAAATAGGCTTCACTGGCTGGAACAACTCACCTGTGTGCTGTGTACTACCGAAGGGGCACCTGTGTTTGCTCAACTAGTGCCACAAATTAAAAACCATTTTTCCCCTTTAAGTCTGACCTAAAACAGTATTTATAGTTCTGTCCAGAAATCAGTTGGTATCCTGGGGTACTTCAGGGGCTGGCTCTGACCCATGAGATGAGGGAAGCCAGCCATGCTACTGAAGGTTAAGTTCTCACAAGAGGAATCTGAATTTCACAGGGCTGTGTTATTCTGGTTTCAGAAAAAAAAAAAAAAAAAAAAAACAATACTTATACAGCCATGAAGAGGCTTGTACTTTGTATAGTTTTCACAGCATTTCTCGTTTCCAATTGAGAAACTATTGGATAGCTTTTCTNAAAAAAAAAAAAAAACAATAAAAGAGGAATAAAAAAGCAAAATTTCATAGCAATAGCAGAAAACAGAGAGCAGATATATGTTTCTCTTTCATTTTTGCCTTTGGCAAGAATTCTAATGTACATTCATTATTTTAGGTAAAACATCTTGAGATCCTCAGGTGAAAGAGACTATCCAAATGTAAAGGATTAGACAATTATAATTATTTCAGTGGGCCTAAGGGCCCAAATTCACAACACAGGTCTAAGGAAATTTACCACTTCATTTTAATGACATAGCAATGGTTTGCTGGATCCTTGCATACAGGGGTAGATCATCTTATGAAACAGCACTATTGTGAAAGAACCAGAACAAGAATCAGAGCTATATTAAAGGTTGAAGATGAAAGCTGGGCACTTTTTTTTTTTGACAGAGAAATAGTAAACATACTAAAAATAATGATTTGGAGAAACTACTGGAGAAATCAGATCAAGTTCACAAGCACTTTTTGTGAGAAAATTGTTGCAAAATGTAAAATCTAATACAACATCTTATTTTGATTTTTTAAAAGAAATGTTTCATTCATTTAAAATGAAATGTATCTGAATGATGAGTTTTTGTTTCATTCAAATGTTGGTCTAAAGAAAAAAGTTAAAAGTCTAAACATGCAACACTGAATTGAAACATTTACAAATGGCATAAATATGGTTTCCTTCCTTTCTGTTGTTTTCATTGTGTTGAGAAAACAGTTTGATTGACATAAGCTAATCTTTTTGCCTGTTTTCTCTTTTTATTTTTCCTACCAAACAAGCACACAAAAAATCAACTATCTGCCCAGCTCTTGCAGTGACATAAGTAGTGCAGGAACACCAAGTTCAGAACTTTTATCTAACTTTTATCTGACTGACCTTTGCAAGTACTGATCACTACAGTATAGGGTAATCTCCCTAATAATGAAAGAAAACAAAATAGCAACAACTTGGCAGTGATCTAATTCTCCTTTCATCTCTAGAGTCCACCAAAATAAGAATAAAAGAGCTTCAGATCTTATTTTGGTTCACAGATTCGTTCTTCTTAATAACCTTTCAAATAGTCTTTTTCTGTCTCTTTCACCTGTGGTTTTCTTTGAAGCTTTTGCTATGGTGCCAGTAAAGCAAAGCCAGCAAAGCAAGCTTTTATGCATCATTCTGGAGGTGATGAGACCTCTGGGCCTCCAAAAACACCTGTCTCCACTGCAAACTTCCACCTAGAAAAGACAGCTTTACAGTTCAGAAAAAACAGAGTTGTCAAGAACGGTCATTGCTAAATAGGAAGCAGAAGTCTCGGGTCATGGAAGATGAATATTAAGATATTAAATCTGATCAAGTACTATGGGGATTCATATCAATGAGGAGAGAGTACTGGGAGAGGAGATATTATCAGAGGCTGGCACGTTGAGGCCTTGTCAATTCATGCAGTTCCATAGCAAGATATATTAAGTTACAACACTGATCCCTCTAAGTTATATAAAAAATAAAAGTTTCACTTGTTTAAGGAACAAAAACATTGTTTTTGCCAAAGCACAAAGGCTTCAGAAACTCCTCAGTCGCCTACCTGTTTTTTAAGCATCTGCTTAGGCACAGCTGGAAAAACACTCCTTCAGGAGTCTTCCTTATCTGTGCATCCAGCAAAATGAAAGAGCTGAGGAGGGCTTATAGGACTGATAACAACTGACAGCACAGTACTCACTCCTCAGATGGTAACTGGGAGGTACAGTCCTCTACCTTCACAGCATTGCTCCTATTCTGAAATTATACCTCTTGCCCAAATTCCATATCAGCCACCTTTCATTCAGGTACCTGTTCTGTTTTTTGTTGTCATTGTCAGCTTTTCATCTAGCCAGTTTTAAATCTTATGGTAGACCGTTTCTTCACTGAATACTTAAACTACTCTGACATTGACTAAATTGCTTAGAAACAGAGGTGGAAATTGGCTGCAAAAAAGGTCACCTACTGAGCCTGGTATGAATGAGGACAAACAGGAAAGCATACTAGATTGCAGAAGGAAGCTATAAAACTCTGTGGGCTAGACTGATACCTTCATCTAAGTTGGATAATTTTTAAATGTCCAAATACTTCTTTGGCTCCTCGGTGGGACTATTTGAGAGTCAAATATTATGCCATGTGAGTAAGTATATGGCAATATGGTCCAAAAGAAGGAACAGACTGAACTCTTGTGCCATGACATACTGGTTTTCTTCCTTCTTCTGACTGAGCCAAACACAAGGAGCACAAAGGAAGGTTCTGGTGATGCCACTGCCCCATGCCATCCTGCTCTCTTGCGGCAACTACCAGTGTTTTCACCATTAACTCAGAAATCTTTGCTATAACGTGTACTTTCTAAATGTGGAGGTTCTGAACTGTGATATATGTAATTAATAGAGATAAACAAGCAAAACTTGTATATGGCCAGGAAGAGACCCTAGGGCTCCTGCTACCATTTGCCTTACTGGTGATTTGTGAACTGCTGTTCTAAATTCTCTTAAAAAGGGATTGCTTAAATCAAGGTTGCATCTTGTGCCTACTCTGCAGTCAAAGGGGGTTTTGTGTACATCAGGAGAGTTGTGAACAGATTTTAAAGCATCTATAAGTGTGTATAATAATGGTTGGAATTATTTGTTGGTGTAAAATATAAAGCATGTGTAGAAACTACAAGGGGATTCAGAGTTAATGAAATGAAAAATAAAGACAAAAAGATTTACAATAAGAAAACTATCAGCAACCACAAGATTTATCAGGGAAAGTATGCCATGTAAAGTTAGGGGAGGGAGGAAAAGCACATGACATCATCATTCTATAACAATGTAGACATTTTTAGGGAAAATTCCTGTGGGTTTGTGCTGCCAGACAGTGTGGGCCTGGAAAAGGTAGTGTTAAGAATTCAACCATCACTTCTGCAGCACTAGAAATTGCAGCATATTCATGTGTGTGTGTATATGTGTGTGTGTTGTATGTGTGCACACACACACATAAACTTGAGGCTTTCATCGCCTGTATCTATGTGCTGCTCACAGCTAAAAAAAATAGTCTCTGTGAATTATAGCAATAAAGGAGGTTGATGAAGCAAATTTTCTTTCGCCAGTGTAATTCTGCTGCACAAGCTGATAGAAAAATTTAGCCTGGTGTTTCCAATCACTGTTTAACTAATTTAGCAGAAAAAAAGACAGGCCACATACAGTAAAGAGCAGATTGTAAACTCCACGTGGGAGAGACGCTGGCTCTCAGCAAAAGCTGACTTGAACTTCTTGTATGGTTTGTAAGCTCTCTCCTGTAGGTGCTTATGCCTTGTTAATGCTCCAGATATTCTAGAAAAATCATTTTGGCCAACTTTCCAAATGGTGTAAGTCAGCAGAGTGCCGCTAGCCATCAGCAGGAGTTGAAGAACCGGAGCTCTGTGTTTTACCTTTATAAATGTCTTTGAGATGTTACAGTAAGCTGGGGGTGGAATACATAGGCTATGACCCAGGAAAGTGCTTTAAGCTCATGCTTAGGGGAGATTTAAACATGTGGTTAAAGTCAAGAGCATGTGCAGGCATTTTATCTGCAAAAGGATGACCTGTTAAAGTTAAATCAGAACTGTATGCTTAGTCATACTGAGAAGTATTGTAGTTTGTCTGTTAACAACATCTGAATTTGTTCTGAGAGTGTAACTCTCTCCTAGCTTATTTATTTACTTTTGAATTTTCATGGGGCTTCTTGTTCTTCTTCTTCTTCTTCTAGCTAGGATTTCTCTTCATTGGCCAAACATTAAAAAAAAAAAAAAAAGAGTGCTGGTCGTCCATTGATTCTAATCTGAACTAGTGAAAACATACACAAAAATCAAGGTTTGACATATTAAAATGCAGATAACTTTCAGTTATTTGTGCCGAGCTGCTTTAAGCAAAGTCCCAACTGACACCAGTCAGAAGATCTGCCTAAAAAGCAAAGGATTTCTATGGCCTCTGGAAGCTAGCACTCATTCAAAATTTTGTAAATGCATACATATAAATATGAACGACATACTTAATATATACTTAAATATATTTAATATAGTATACATATATATATATACACACACATATATTCATAAAAATGCAAACATGAATTTGACTTGAATAAGAACATAAAATGGTTTTGAATGTCAGAAAATAAATGCAATTTTCATAGGAAATCAGTTGCAGTATATGCAAATTCCAGTAAATTAGATATACAACCACTTAGGTATTTTAAAAGACAAGGCTGGGAGTAGATTGTGAGCTGGATCAACCTTCCTGGTAGGACGTGTATATCTCATGGACTGTTGGTTATAACCCTAGCTCTCTTCAGATCATTATCATCCTTGAAAGCATTCATTTATGATTCCTTTCAGGATGCTCATCACAAAATTTCTCACACCTGATAAATCAGAAAAATACAAATTACATTACCATAAATAAAATCAGTGAAAAGTTTGCTAGATATCCAGGCATACGGTCTCTCCATGTCAGCTTCTCCTCTTCATCCTTTAACAAAACACAAAGATTAAAAAACAGACATTACAGAACTGTGCAATAGCAAGTATTAGCATTCATAAAATCTGTTATTGAAAAACATCATCAGTTTCCCAACTCCTGCTTTAATTTTGAAGATTACAAAATTTAGAACACTGATATTTTAAAACAGGCTCTATAAATACGGGAAGAGAGGAAATGAAACAATATAGAAAATTGCTGCAAAATCAGAAAATTTCATACATAACTATGATTTTCATATTTCAAAAATTGTATCCAGCTCTCACTAAATTTCATAATATCAGCAGAAAGCCTTTAAATTCACTTTAATCTACTTCTAGTGAAAAGCAAGATTCAACCATTTATTTTAAAGTGATTCTTGCAAAACTTCAGAAGAATAGAAATCATTAAAATAATTTCTTTTACTATTGGATCCAGATTTTTTATCTAAAGGTTACCTCAGTATGGTAACCTTTACTCAGATATAGCCATTAAGATCATTCTTGCTATAATACCCTAATCCTCTTCCTGGTTCTCTACACCAAGGTGTAGAGAACACAGAAATTACAAAGGCAGAGAAATTACACCTCTGTGTGGTATCCACCCACCTGCCTGTTTTCCCTGCAGGTACAAAAGCTATCCTCTTCCCCATTACATAATTTAAAGCTACTGTGAGTACTTACTGATCAGTGAAATATAGTATACTTCTACTCTCCCCAAAAACTTGGCTCCATCTCTAGCAAGGCATACCTCTAAAAAAGGTTTTTGAAAATGGATTTATATAAGAAATATGATTCTCTCCTCTCAAAATAGGGTTCTTAAAATAGTAAGGAGGTCATTATTTTGTTCAAGTTAAACTAAAACTGTGCAATTAAATTAACTGAGGACCCAGAGCCAGCTGCTGTTTGCATTTTTGTGAACCACTGTTGCTATCCCATCAACCAGTATTTCACTTACGTTGGAGTAAACCCAGAGTTATTCTGAATTTCTTTGAATTTAAATCAGAATAGAATTCAGGTCAAAGTCTCAAATAAACCATTTCTAAGGCACAACTGTCCTCAGATAAACAAATCCAGGAGTATTTTCCTTTTGTAAAAAGCTCTCCCAAAACAGCAATGGGAGTACAGGATATACTCCAATTGCACAGAGGCAATGTCATAGATTTTCTCATGGAGTTTGCTGGGATGTGGAACTAGGCCAAAGGCATGATCCTGCCTACGCAACCAATACCATTTGGTGGTGCCTTAAACACTGTGGGAAGTATTATTACTCAGCATCCCCTCTTCTCAGCTCAGCTGTTCAAACAGGAAAATTAAGCATGTCTCCTTTGGGAGAATGCTGGCAGGACAGGATCATAGCAAACCCAAGCAGGAGCATGAATAATTTGGCCCAATATATAGAGTCCATAAATATATTGAGTCAACCTTTCAGCTGGAAGGCTGCTTTAAAAAGCATTTCTGTAAAAGCACAGATGCATTTCATTTCATTTTGGCATTTACCACTCAGCAACTATACAGGACACAAAAAAGGTCTAAGTTAGTACACTTTGAAAAGGCATGAAGGACACCGTGTCTAACAATTCCACTAGGGGAAAAATACTAAAGAGACAAAACAGCAGAATACTAGCCAAAGAGGTTAAAGGGAATAAGAAAATCTTTTATAACCATAGTGAGGTGCAAGGAGAAAATGTGACTTGTACAAGAAAGCCAGGAAAAGCCAAAAATGACCAAGAAAACCACTTCAAAAATTTCTCAAGCATAAGAAATTTTTAAAAATATGAAATTATAATATCAAGCTCAGACATTCAAATACCATGAACCAAGCTCTGCAAATCATGGGAGTGGCAAAAAAAAAAAAAAAAAGTGATTCAAATAAAATAAGACCAAGGTTTTCCTCTTTTGTCTTCTTTCACAATATATATTCTTTCTCTGGAGGTATAAGATACTTACCATATTTTGAAATGAAAGCCAGGATTCTGACATGATCTACTGACTTTAAAAGTCAAGAAAAATGTGTCATGTTGGTACACTCCTATCAAAATCTTAAAAACTGATTTCAATCTTACAACTTAACAAAAGTGAAAAATCAAGGAATTCCTTTAGAAACAGTTGTCCATTAAGATCAAGAAATGCAATATGTAGAAAACTGTACAAAATATCCAGTCCATGTTATTTGTCCTATTATTAGTTTGTTGGGTGGGTTTTTTGTACCCTGAGTAGGTAAAGGAAAGAAGGAGAAAGCTAAGGAAACTGAGAAATGATTGACATGTAGAGATGAGACACAGAAGCTAAGGCTTTAAAAAGCAGTGTCTAATCTAGGTGCTAAAGCCAACATTTTCAGGCAATAAGAGAAATTAGGATTAATCTATTCAAGGGTCCCAATTTTGGGAAAGTTTAAGGACCCTGATTATTAGAGTATATTGAGCATGCCCTCTGAAATCTCAACACACACATTAAGAACTAAGAGGCAACTAGCACCACAAGTCATTTTTGGAAGCCCTAGGTTTAGCACCTGAATACTTGTTTTACATAAATTATTGCTTTCCAAAAGCACTTTGCACCTGGTGAGTTCAATAAAATAAATTCCTGAAATAAAGATTTAGAAACATAACTGATTCTTAAAATTTCCATTTATTACTAAATTAAATATGGACTGCCTCCCAAAAATACCACCTTCATGAACAGGGAGAAAATAGCCTGTTCTTTCCGGCTTTTGTGCAGTGCCGTATGGAAAACACTATTTGCTACCGAACAAAGAATAAGGCAATGTCAGCCTGAACAGAGTTCATAGAAATGAAAGAGATACAAGCTGATATTTGATATATACTGGTTTATGGAGGAAAGATTAAAAATGACAGGGCCAGATCCCTTGTGAAAGTATTAAGGATTTGATAAATCAATAAACATTGGAAAGATGTGAAAACTAGCAACATGCAGTTTTTCTATAACAGTACAAGAAAGAATAACTGGTATTGAGGGAATAAAATCAGAGAAGAACATGAACAATAGTAAGATATATCTTGATAGTGAGATGTACTAAACTATTAAAGCCTCTTGCAAAGAAAGTGGTGGGAGCTCTGTTGCTTAGACAATATGTCTGTCATAATAGAAATTTTCTTTTTCTCTGGAATCCAGTATCATTGAATATCATTTCCTTTCTATGTTTAAAAGTTCAGAAGGGAGTATTTACTCCTTTATTTCATGTATTTAAAATCTAGTTTGTACTCCTGTTCATCAACTTGAGCTCCACAGTTTTGTGCACAGTTAGCCTACAACAACCCAATTTTTTTGGGTGAAACCCAGAAACCTGATGCTATCTGAATGCAATATCAAGACTTCTCCACTTCTCTTCACTCTCCCATACAAAGTGTACTGCTCAGAGTGTCTTCATACCATGGCATTCAATGGTATTGTCCACACCTCTCTATACTTGCTCTCCCAGTATATCTGAGAAAGTATAGTCTTTAAGCAGCCACATCTTACAGTCAGTTTAACCACCAGTCAATGCTCCTCTAACTTTGATAACCCTGACAGTATTTTGACAGTCTTCTGGCAATGTAGGATACAAATGGGGAAAATCAAGAATAGCAGAGTGTGTACAGGGGAAAATTTAGCACATGGATGAAGGAAGGAAGAGAAGGTTGGCATACCAGGTAGTCAACTTCCTCCTTCATGTATGTGCTTCCTTTAATTTTATGTGGCTTTGCTAAGAGTTTGGCCTTCTCTCTAGCATTTAACCAAAGGGAGATACGGACACCATGACTGAATTTATAAGAAGCAAGAAAAAGCTTTATGAAAATATTACTCAGCTCCTTAGCATGCATGCCACAAATTGCAATACCAAATCCTAAAATTCAAATTAATACAGTAGGCAACAGAATGCTATTTTCTCTTATAGCACTTGCTAAGAGACCCAAATCTGTGAATTTGCTTGGTATTTTATATTGCACCTGATTCTGCTCTCTGGCAACAGTGCCATCTAGCAGCTAAAAGCCTGTACTGTGAGGTATCATGAACACCTTTTCTGCGAGCAAAATGTTATGCTTGAATGCTACAACTAGTAAGAGTACTTCATTCTGAATTCATGGAATTTATTCATAGATTTCTTACAGGTTATGGCACATATCCCATTCTAATCTATAACATGTGAATTACAGAACATTGCCTGGACTGCAGGTAGGGGCACAGAGAAGTGGGACAGGCATCCTTTACCGATGATTGATGAAAACTCAGCCAAACAGGCAAAGAACCTATCTGGAGCAGTCCAAGAGGTGTATATATTTATCGAAGCAACAAGATGAAACGGATCATCTGAAGAACAATCTCAGTGTCAGATATATTACACTGCAGAATATTCCCCAAGGGAAATGTTATTGCAGGGAATATCTATACTCAGACAAAAAAACACTCAATAGAAATTATATTTCTGTGATGAATAAACTGAACCAATAGATCTATTTTAAAACATTTTTTCAAATGCTTTAAATATAATGCTGTATTTGCAATCATCTTAGACAAAAAAAGGGCAGGTAGCTGCTGTACTCTACGTAGTGATGTGTTCCTGTTTTAATGTAGTGATGAATATATTTCTTGAAGGAATACAATTTTTTACCAACAGGGAAAAAAAAGCAAAACAGAATGCAAAAAAAAAAAAATCAGAAAGGAAAATTTTTTAAGCACCATCTAGATTTTACTGGATGGTTTATTTCCTTATGAGTTACCTAACTTGGCAAAGATCCAACATCTGCAGCTCTATATCCTAAGGTGGGCCTCTGAGCCATGGAAGCCTGGAAATATACTGCATTTGGACAGCACCAAGTGACTTTCTGAAAACAGTTCTATGTTTCTCTCAATTAAACCACAGCCAGTTAGCTCAGATCACAAATATTTCAGTTATTTATTTATATTTTCCTACAAGAGAACACTTCCTCAAAGTAGGTGTTTCTCACAATCAGCCATGCCAGCTCAACCTGCACTCAGGGAGCAAAGCAATATATTTTCCTCCTTCTGCATCCTTCTTTGTACCTACAGTTCTACAGTTCAAGCTCTTCAGATGTTTACGCCTGGGCAACCCCAATGACTTTACTGGACGTGCATAGAGCTGCAATAATTGACTGGAACTCAGTAAAAGATGCACAGGGAAGAATAGAATCCTTCTCTCTTGGCTCCCTAAGCTCTCGGACAGCTAACATCAGCAAAAAGCAGTAAATTTTTATTTCCAATGCCAAAATCCACAAATTCATCTCTAAATATACCCAGAAAGCATCAAACAAGAAAATGCCATTTTTATATCCATGCTTTTCTTAGTAGAAACAAAATCTTTAGATTGTGTAAAAAATGTGGGGTCAAAACAAGCATCAAGAAAAGAGTTCTAGTATCAAATACAGCTCTATATTTGATAAACACCCAAGATATTGCATATGTGAGGTTCAAGACAAGGAATGAGATGAGCTTCTTCTGAAATGAAGGATCCCTAGAATTTTACTCTAGGCATAAAATATGATGAGGACAAGGAGCAAGTGATACTCCAGGGCTTGGTGGGTAAAGGAAGCTAAGAACCAAAAAAATTCTGTGGCACAGGCAGTTTTCCAAGACAGGGGTAGATGCAGGTGGTGACACAAAAGGAGGCACAGTCAAGACATACCGGGATTTCCACGTTCTTGCAGTGGTTCACAGTGGCAATTACAAGCAAGAAACTGTTTGGACAAGTTCACAGGGCTGTTCCAGCCTGTATTTGGGACCAATGGCCCTCAAACTTCTGAGTAGACAGATGAAACTACTGCCACTCTGACCTTCTGCTAATGTCTGTATCCATCCCAGCCTAAATCTGGCACTAAAAGCTCTACCTTCATACTCCCACAAAAGCAGGAAGACCTGTTGTTTTGAGACACTTTAAAAGAGAGAGAACAATATTTTCTATTCTTCTCACCTAAAAAGCAGTAAGGGCATTTTAGCAATAAGGATGACTGTTTTGTGAGCAGTCTCCAGGCTTGTCCCAGGCTTGCTCATGGACAATGCCAAGATTTTTTTGGAGCCTGCTGAAGGACTGCAAAACTTTTAATTAAAAGCTTTTTGATTGCTTTGAAACATGCAGAGTGGTACAAACACTCCAATAGCTTTCAGTGGTGTTTAATGGACTCATTCTAAAATATTCATGGTAGCAAAGAGGAATAGTAGCTATGAGAACTGCATGCAAGACTCAGTACGAGGATCATGAAAATTAACACGACTTAAGGCTAAACAAGGCTTTGTTAATCATCCAGTCTTGGTCTCTTCTATAACGTAGGCCATAGAACTTCCTTGAGGTAATTTTTATTATAAGTCTAATAATGTCGTTGAACTAATCTATTTGTTAGAGAATCCTCTAATCATGACTTGAACATTTCTGTGATGAACAGTCACAAGCCTTTTTAGTTCATTCCAAATGCTAATTATCCTTGTTGTTGAAAATGTGCATCTTATTTCCAGGCTGAACTTGCCTATCTGCATCTTCCAGTCTTGTGGGGCATCTACCCACAACTTTTTCTGTTCAAAGCCTCTACTGGCCGATTTTTGGTTTTGGCCCTAAATTCTTCCAGGTGGTGATCAAGTCAGCTCTTGGCTTTTCTGTTGGATTATACTATTTGGTATGGAATCAGTCAGTCGCACATACGCCTTTCTTCCCCCATGATGTTATTTGAAATAAATCTGTCACAAACTACAGATCTGCCCTGACATGGGCCACTCACACACCCTTTCCCATAACAATTCTTACAAAAGGATGCATGAGTAGCAAAAGGTCCTGTGCCTCAAGATACCTATGTGCACATCCTTTCCATAAGACCAGACATATTACGTGATGGTTGCTGTGTTAAGGGTTGGGCATACTTCTAATCAAGGGGCTCAGGGAAGCCTGGAGTAAAAGAATATGCCAGTCTCTTCTGTCAGCCCTGGAGAAGTCCTGGCAGAATGGAGGAAAGGATCAGCTAATCCAAACGCTTTCTAGTCTGTATCAGTCTCAATATTTTTTTTCTGAAAACCCTGCCTTAATTTCAAAGATAAAAAAAAACACTCTTTACAGTAGTTTTATTGAAGTATTTCAAGCTGCTTCATTCACTGATGAATAATGAGAAAATGCTGAATGCCTGCTGTCAATGTAATGTACATTTATAAAGCTAAACTTGGTTAATTTATTTCACTTTATTTTGAAATAACAAAAGTTTGTTACTCTGCTATATTTAAATCTTACTTTGTCTTTGATACACATATTAATGCATCTAGTGCTGTGTAGTATATTGTGATCATCACCATGTAAATGGCATTAAGATGCTCAGTCTTTACATCATGTTTAAAATCAACTTCTTGATATTTACATATGATTCGGCTGAAAACTGGCAGCACTTCTTTTTTTTACAATGACAGTTTAGCATATGGCTTTACAAATATGAATTATTTATGTAAACTTGAAGTCATTCAAAACATTACCAGAAAACCAGTATAATTTACACAAACAATAGGGTTACATCTGTAGACATAAATATTCATTACTTATCAATCCTCTTTGAAGGTGATTAATAAATCATAATGAGTTGGTCCCGAGAAGGCAAAGGGACAGATGTACAAAGGTACTTAGACAACTGATGGGGTTTCCAAAGCAACCACAGACTGTGGTACACAGGATTATCATACTAGGAAAGATGGTAGTGGAATGTCACAAACTGTGGCATGAGGTGATATCTTCTTAGCTGGTCAATTTTTTTTAGCATAACTCCTAAACACTCTCAAATATAAGGAAATGTCACACATAGTTTTAAAATATGCTTTACGTAACTATAGTCATGGACAGAGTCATATGTAAAGTAAACAGATTCTGAGCCAGATATGCCTAACTTAAAGCACATGATTAGATAAATTTAATACACTTTAAAATTGACTAGAATTGCACCTATATGGTGCATTAAACAAAAAGAAAATGTGGTGAGCTTCAAAGAGTGGCTTTAGAAAAAAATCATTTATCAGCAATACTCACTATGTTACATTGCTCTGGAGTTAACTTGTTTCACTGCAACCACTTTGTACTCTGACAGCCAGAGTGCCTTTACCCTAACATTCAATCTGGTTTTATGCCTTCTCCTGTAAGCTGTGAACATTTGATGGAGAAATTATTGAAGTAATAAATGCAGCATGTTTTAAAATAATTTAGCCAGAGTAATTTTTCATTATAAAACTAACCTTTGATTAATCCAGAAAATTTGTTACCTTTTTAATACTGACAGGGATTTTAAAATAGTTTCTTTCTGGAAGTTATTTTAAATATGGGATTATCTTTTCTGTTTATGTCCCTTGATAAGGTATCAATTACACATTCAGATGCCCAGCTATTTGCACTGCTTCTCTCTAAGATCTCAAAAGGGACAAAATTACTTTATCTCTCATCACTTCAAGTCTATTTGCCTTGGACAGATAACAGTTTACCTTAAATTTGTCTGTAAATCCCTCATTCAACCACCACTGTACACTTTAATATAATCAGCTTCAGTCCAATGGAACTAAGCCAGTTGGCAAATTTGCAATTTGCAAAGATCAAGTTACAATTCTTTATGTGGGAGTCTCTTAGCAATATTTAATAGTCTTGTTACTTCTCTAAACTGCACGTATTAGTCCCGTTAATGTGAAGGGAACTCAATTTAAAAATTTAACTAAGTACATGATTTCAGTTCTGGATAAGATGTATTTTATGCTAGACTCTGAAGCAAGGGGTGTGACAGTGTTCTTTCTGTATTTCCTTGAACTTTGTCTGGCCCAACTCTGGGCCAGTGTCCTGACTATGAAGAATCCAGGGTGAAACTCCTGTGGAATCAATGGCAAAACTCCCCATGACCTCAATGAAACAGAATCTTATCCCAAGTCTTCAGTACTGCACACTTAAAAACAGATTCTCCATTGTTTTACACCTTGTGAAATCATTTACGCCTGCACAAAGGGAGAAGAAAAGGCACACAAAACATTATCATTTTGCTTTGATTGCAATTTTAGGTTTAGTTTACACAAACTGTGAATGATTGCACCAAGATCAGAGAGAGCAAAGATGTGGTGTGAACTTCAGTAACATTTTAAAGTTGGTAACGAAATGTTCAGAAGCAGGCAAAGAATTGAAAGTGCATGTGTCTATACTAGATTTTTCCCCTGACACCCAGGCACTTGGTTAAAAAAAGTAAACTGTTAATGAAGTTAATATCCTAACATTTGAATATGCTATGCAAATTGATACTTGGCTGCAAAACACAATCTGTCAAGGCAAACCTTTGCCAACACACAGCCTTTTGGCTCTGACTTCAGGGAATCAGAACCATCAGTGTTTGTACCTACTTTTATTTTTTCAAAATGTAAATGCCTTTATAAAAAGAGTTCTGTAAGTTATACTTCTAACATTAAAAATTGGCAGTTACTTATGAGTCACAGTGCTTCCTAGTGTTCCCAAAACTGGAGTTTGAAACTGCCAAATCACAATGTCTGGCCACTTGGATTGTTTTTTTTAAGACAAGGGCATAAAGATATATCAGGCCTATGCTGACTGACAGGCACATCTTATCTGCTTTCCACTAAGCCACTAACACCTTCCTACCTGGTTGTTAGGAAATATGCCAAATCTAAATATAAGATGTAGAGCAAAGGATCCTGGCACTTTTATCCCAAATCCCTTCTGATTTCCAAACATAAAAATAAAAACTATCATGCACTAGTCTGAATTAGGTAATATTTTTCAAGTGATACAGATGTGCTAAAACCGTACCAAAAGCATGAAAAGTTCTATAGGGAGCTACTTCCCATGAGCATCCCAGTTCATTTGCATGGTTTTTTTTAAAGAAATAGTTCTGTTTGTAGTTGGCACCAAAATGTACATCTAAAGAAAGAGGTGTCCTGAAACACCCAGCCTCATTTAATGTCAAGCAAGATGTACAAAATTGGAAAAGGAGGAAAATATTGTTTAAGACTTAACTCTTTTGAAAATGTTAATCTGAGCCTTTCTTATCATTAACAAAAACAGAGTAGGGCTTATCAACAGAAGAAATTTCTGTAGTCCCATACCAGAAAAATGCAAGAGTTGGAAGCAGTAGCAATGTATGCACGAAACTGCGGTGTAGTATCTAGTCAGAGATCACTACATAGTTTCTCTTATAATTAACATAGTAATTACTCTGAAAGGCATGCCAATTGAAATGGCAGATGATACTAAATTAGGAGATGTTGTGAACTGTGAAGAGGACAGAGAATTAAATACTGGGCTGTAAAGAAGTCAGAAACACAAGCATGAAATAGAATGAGATTCACGTAGGACAAATGAAGGCCAATATAACCAGGAAAATAATTAGAAACAGCAATAATGCTCAACAGAGAAAAAGTGGTATCCAACTCTTGGAGAGCAATGAGTTACAGTCTGAAAATGAACCTGGAGAGAATAGAAATGGTGGTAATTCATACTTGTATCATCCTCACAGGTAGTGAACACACCAATGGTTTAAATAATGTACCTTCTGCATGGGAGTAAATTCAACATACTTGAATCCCACAGAGGATTGAATTAAGTGAGCGGCATCCAAAACATCAGACCTCTAATGTCTTCGGTTAAAAAATATCTGGCACTTACACAGCAAGGAACTGGGCTGAGTCTATAGCAGTTGTTTACATGTGGCAGAGAGCCAGAATAGTATGAGTAGATCAAAACCACTGGGAGAAGACAGACCTGAGCTGACCCTACCTGTGCTATTTCTAGAACTAGAACAAGGACTCCTAAACTGATTGCATATGAAGCTGCTGAGAGGATTTCTGGAAAGAGTTGTCATTCTGATAGGATCATTTGGGATGTTTCATTTCCCGTCTGAGACATGCTCAAGCTTCTCATACCACGCTGCAGATTTTCTGAATTTCTGGTGTTGTCACAGAAATTGAACAAGATCATCTTACAGCGATTACTCACAAACTCGACCACATAATTAAGCTTTGTGAAGAGGCACAGGAACACTTAGAGGAAATAGACACCCGACAAGTAGAGGAAAGGCCACAAGGGAGGAAGAGATCTTTTCAGGCCTCTCATATAGTGTTTTGTTGCCATGATCCCCCTGTAGTTTTAGACTGCTGATATGTCTTTTGCATCCTGGGGCATTATTATCCCCTGCACTGGCCTGTGCAGGTGACTCAGAGATCTGCTTCAGTGTGTAAGAATGTAGCATTCCCATGTAGGCAATGTTTATCTACATCTCTTCCTGTCCCCCAACACTGTTCCAACTATATCCCAGTGACCTCAAAGGGTTTACAGTGATATGGAATCTTGCATTTAAGTCCCATGTTATAACCAAATTTCAAGAAAATTTAAGGAAAAAAAAAGTTTCTTCTGAAAAAAGCTTTCAGTGTGAAGTCATCAATGTAGCATTTCCTCACAGTTCCCAGAAATATGTGGGCTGATCCTCTCATTCGCTGCACCAGCTTTGCACTGGACTTCTGGAAGACTTTCAAGGTACACTTGGTCGAAGGGAAAATTGCAGGGTTTTGTTGGGAAGGCTCTGTTGACAAAAATCTGTTATACAGGTTTCTACTACACATCCCATTGCTCTGACTAACATAAGGTCTGTGGCTGAAATGAAGGTGACAGGTATGGCTCAGGCCACCTGCATTGGTGGTTTGTCTTTGGACGGAACTTGGACTGACCAACCTGTGATTTGGGCAACCAGACTTCTGATGGGCATCCACAGAAATGTGGAAGCTTCATATTATCACCACATAAGCACACACACAGCAGTTATGTGTTTCATACTTTGCTTTCTGAGGAATTCATCAATGTCTCAGGATTTAGCCTGTGACATTCAAAGACTTGCAATTAATTTATACGCCTGGGAGCATCTAAACAGTACACGTATGAAGCACTCACATCAACATCAATAATCTTCGTTCTCAGAGAAAACAATTCTGATTGATTGACCCCTCCCTAATGAAGATCTGACAACTCCAGTTCAAATGCCTTTTCAGAATAATGAATGATCATAGCAAATGCTTTGTGGCACAAAAACAACTGTATGAAAAAATGTAGACAAAGAATTCAGGTTGCTTTTGGCCAGTTTTTACTCAGTTGTCTCTTTTCATGCTATTTAGCATTTAAAGCTTATTCAGTTATAACCATCATAAAATGAGACTTCTCTATCATTTTTCTCTGTTATGGATAACATGCTTCTTTATAATTTCAGCCTACATGACTGTAACATCTTTTTTAAAATTTTTACATTATTTTTTCTTGATGTAATTAGCTGTAAAAAGCCTCTTTTTTCCAAATTCCAACATATTTTGTTGTTAAATAATAAGAACTACAGCAACTCAATCTACTACCTAGATGATTAAATCTTTGCTTTGTTTCTTCTTGATAATTTCTATAATATCTATATTGATGATGTTAAAATATATCCTCTAAGAATAATTATAAAGAACTATTCTGTTGAAATTAATCTGAAACAATTTGAGGATTTTATTTTTAATCATATTTTTTAACACATTTACCACTAAGGCCTTCATTTTGTTTAATATACCAGTTTGCAATTGCTTTCCACTTTCAAAGCTGATCTAAGATTTTCTTTATTTCATGACATGCCTGTCCTGTGTTCTGGAGATTTACAATACACCAGTTCACATTTTTCAGCCATTTAAGCAGTTTGCAGCTGGGTAGAAATAGTAAATATGGTGAATATTTTCAGCAACTAAAATTAAAATTTTAAATTATGCATGGAAACCTTTCATTTTCTTAACAAAAGTGAAAAAATTAGCTTGATACAGTATTAAATTTTCTTAGCTTATGTTTAAAATTTGAGTATTTCAGAATGCAAGATTTAAATAGAAATTCCTTTGAAGGGATTCTTTAATTAAGAAATGGTAATAGAACACTTTGGCTTAATTTACATATTAGACCATTCTTGTAATCAAGTGATGATATGCAGTTTAAAAGCAGAGAGCTATGAAAAATCTTTACATCTCTGCATCCTGAACTTAACCTGGATTAGATGATTGAACTATAACAAGGTTCCACCTCAATCTTAGATTAAACAATCCATCATTTGTAGGAGAGATTTTAACAATGCCTTTGGAACCATGCTAAAACTGTGGCTATTTTAGAGTCTGAAGATTGGTCAGGCTCATAGTTCAGCTGTCAATTCTGCTACAAAATGCTCCAAATTTTATACAATGAATGGCACTGCATTTGTAAAGAGATGACCGTCAATTCTGTAGCTGTAACACAGATAACACTTTACAGTGCCATGATTCAACTTCAAAGCTGTAAATAACAACACATTTGCATTACAATTACTTTTACAATAATAGTTGGGGTAACTTCTTTTTATAAAACTTGCAATTGTCAGCCCAAATTTATTCCCTCTTCTGCATATCAGGGGTTACTAACACTATATCCTTTCAACGTTGCTAAACGTTTATTACAACTAGACTGTAATGGCAGTAATGGGAAATGGATGCTAGTAATGAGAAGAGAAACCCAATGATAAAACACGAATATTTATAGAGGAGTTATTTGGTAGTCAAAGTAACCCTCATCTGAATTCAGGTTAGAACTGTACCATAACTAGCTTGAGAGGCAAATTTAATAAAATAAACAGCATCTCCAAATTGTCTCATTGCGTAGTATGGACAGTCTCTGAACTTCCCATTCAACCATGAGTCAATGGAAGGAAAGGCAGTAGAGGGGGAGAGAGAGAACTTGTGTAGAGATCTCTCATCAGTTTTTCATTCTATGGACCTGGCCTCTTTCAAAAGGCAAAGGGCCTTTTACCTTTGACAGAATATGCAGTGTTCAGTGGTACACTTGCACAGACAAGGGAAAGAGAAAATTCATTAGAAGATCTTTGTAATCTAGTAGGATTGGGGAATTCTCCATTATTTGTAGTTTTGAATCAAGTCCATATGCTTCTCTACATGTTTTCTATCTGTTTTAGTTCAGTCAGTTGTTACAGAATTGTTGCAGGACTCTCTAATGAAATTCTATAACTTGGATTATAGAGGAGATCAGATTATATCAAAAATTTTAAAAAAGTATTTTAAAAGATACCTATGTAAAGGAAATAAATGAGCAGTCTTCATGTCTATAGCTGATAGAGGTAAGAAGTAAATGGGAGCTTAAACTACTGCAGGGAAGACTTAGATTGAACATCCAGAAAATACTTCAAATTTTCAAAATTTTCAAATGAGGAACAGACTCTTTTCTGGGACCAGACTCTTCTCAGTGGTGCCCAGCGACAGGACGCAAGGCAACAGGCACAAACTGGAACACAGGAAGTTCCATCTGAATATGAGGAAAAACTTTTTCACTGTGAGGGTGACAGAGCACTGGAACAGGTTGCCCCGAGAGGTTGCGGAGTCTCCTTCTCTGGAGATATTCAAAACCCACCTGGACGTGATCCTGTGCAACGTGCTCTAGGTGACCCTCCTTGAGCAGGGGGGTTGGACTAGATGATCTCCAGAGGTCCCTTCCAACCTCAACCATTCTGTGATTCTGTGAAACAGTAAATTCTTCAGTCCTTTAAACAGGTCTAGGTGGAACTGGAACAGTTTTCATAAGGAGACTATGGAATCTCCACCACTGAAGTCTTTTAAAAATAGGTTAGAAAAATGTCTGGCAAGGATGATATCGGGTATAGTTGTTCCTGATTTGGAACAGAGCAACGAGACTAGATGGCTCCTTGAGTTTCCTTCTAACTTTAGTTCTTTCATTTTTTTCTGTGATGTCTATGACTTCTGTGGTCTTAGACTCAATTAAACTAATCAACTTAATTAAACTAAGCTTTTTCTAACTTTAAGTTTTTCTTGTTCAGAATAATAAATAAGAAAATAAGAAGAGAGAATAAGAGATGTGAATAAGAAAAATACCAAATGCTGCTAAATTTCCTATACTTTCTTCAAATTACCAGTAAGAGAGATTAAAAACTGGAGTAGTTACCAGCGGTTACTGAGAGGAAGTGGGTTGAGGTACTATCACTCAGAAATGAGTAATTCTTTTATCATCTGTCCAAACACACATCTCATCTCATGTGAGCAAATACAACAATCTCAGGACCATTTCAAGGGAACACTGGTTGCTGAAGACCTGCTCCTTGTTAAATTAAAGTGGGTATTACGTAATGCTTACCTCACAGAAAACTTTATCCAGACTATAGTCAGGAAATTTAGATATATCAAACCAGTGACTTCACAGCAGCCAGTGCCTCGGCATGAAACAGAAGAACTAGAGAAACTGCTTGAGTCTCTTTGCCTCACAAGGCTGTTTTCACTTGTCCATGACAGGGCAGCCCAACAGAGCTGCTAACTCTAGATCTTCCCAGGGAATTCTTCTACCTTCACATGATTTAAGTAGCAAACCCAGCAGTGGCCTGTCCCTTGGCCTCCATCTCACAAGTATGACTTCCTGAGCCAACCATCATATAAACTTGTGTCCTTGACACTGACGGAGAAAGCAAGAAGGGCTGACGTGTAGACCCTACAGATAAGCAAACATGCCTTCAGATAAGTCCAGGTTCTGAATCAGCAATCTCAAGGGAGCCTGTTATTTGATATCAGGCCAAAAAACAGGAGTGCTAAGTCTACAAAGTCTCATGACATACTGTTCAGAGGCCTCAGAACTCAATGTCCTAAACACAAACATGACTAGCCAGATGTCCTAAACTAGTAATATCAGCCCAACATGCTAGGGTCCATCCAAATCAGCACTCTCACAAAACACTTACCTGACGCTGATTGAGGGAATAAAGGAAATGTCTGTTCCTTGAGGGCCTGAGGAGATATGTATTACATAAGTGCCTCTTTCTCAGAGTCTGTTTGGTTGCCTTTGCTTATTACTTGCCCTCTTGCTTTCCTTTTTTTTGTGAAATTGGGCCATACCACTTTACACAGCTCATGTAAAGCTGTATACATAGCTCCATGTACATAGCTCCAAATACTATGTACATAGCTCATTATAGCTGTGCAAAATCCATCAACTGCAAATGGATGGCAGCTTAGTAATTGCATCACCTATTGCTTAAATGCATCAATGCATTCTGATGTGTCTGCATAAATGCCTAACTGTACCTACTGAATTATAACAGATCAGATAAAATAAAAATATAAAAATTGCAGAATTTCAAGTATAAGAACATTTGATCCTTTTAGTTTAAGGAAGGATCTGAAAGATATTTGCTGGTTTAGAAAACATGCTACATTTTCTTAAAATGAATGTCTAAGAACATGTATTCATGGGAACACAAAGATGGAGTCATTCCTTCAGACTTAAAGCAACTTCATTTAAATACAACTATGAATGAACAAATTAGCAACAGATTAAGCATCTGGAACCTTTTAAGTAATTTAACTAAATGTGCAGGGTTATTAAGAAAAGATGTGTTTTCTTCTGTTGGGATTTATGTCTAACATTTATTTTGCCACAGATGAGCTTCATCAGGCAGCAGGAGAAACAACCAACGAGAAAACAGTTTGCTTGTTTGCTCAAGTAAATGAACTATCAGTTCTGTATTTTAAAGAAGGTGAAAGCTAGCACTATGCTAATCTTGCCAGACATGGCATGCATGTGATTGGTCAACCAAACCCTGAAATCTGTTTTACAGGCGTCTGGAAGTGATATAGCCCCAAAAGGTTCAAAAGGAGACAAGCAAACTCAGTGAACTCAAACTTCCAAGGGAACATTCCACTTTGGGGCCTCCAGGGGCCCATCAAAGTATTTCAACTCCCACTTTCCTACTACTACTGCAAAACATGGAACCTAAGCTAGATGCTCTTTAGAGCAATTACACCTCCCACATCCACCCCTTTCTCTTTTGCTGAATTATCCTATTGTAAGTACCTCCAGGGATTCCAGGTGGCTATTCTTTATGCAAAAAAAGTTATTCAGAGATACTATTCAGTATAGATTGCCAGTCTTTGAATTCAGAATGTCCCTTGGGGACAATGAGTGGGTGGGTTGTTTCCCAGCACTTACAAAAGAAGCTCTGACATAATTCCTAGCCCTGTGGATTGGTGTTAGCCTAGAAATAGCCCAGAAACCATATGACACCTTTATCATGGAAGTTCTGGAGTACACATTTTTTTCTTTTTCTGCCTTATTATTTAGAGAGACAAAGCAACTGTGGATATATCCTCTGCCCTGCTCTCCCACTTGAAGACTTCTCTAGAATGAGGAACAGGCATCTATGCAATGATGCCTCCTAGAAAACCAACTGGTGACTTGTCTACCTCATCACTTAGCTTTCTTAATTTGGTCCCATTTCCCCATATATACTATGTGACCTCACCTTAACCTCCAGCATACCCCTCACTTCCTTGTCAAATCCTGCTTCCTTGTATAACATTGACTTCTGCCTTTCTTTGCCAACAGTTCTGCCCTTGTTCTCTCTTTCATCCAGTAATCCTTCACTATTAGATTCTGTCTTACTTTTCCCCATTATATTTGGAAAAACACCACACCTCAGTTTACTAAGTCCTGTCCTTATCTTGCAAGTCCCTTCTTAGTATGTACTTTTGTCACGATGGCTATAAATCACTCTTATGTGGCACTGTTTGGTTCATTCTGTTGATCACAGGCACCACTCATTCCACTAAGACACACAGACATTCTACTGCTGTTTTCTTTCTCACTGCTTCTCCTCACATTTCCATGTTGTTCATCTGCTTTGTTAAGCGTTCCTCTTATACTAAATCTCTCAGTGAATAGGATGGCAATTTCATACAAATTTATATCAAATGTTTCTTTTGTTTCTAAAGTATCTGTTATGATGAATCTTAATCTAGGGACCTCTGCGAGTCCTACCATAACCATATCATTAATGCTGCTGACGGTGATGGTATCAAAACTATTGCCTTTCTTTTCCTGTAACCTAGGTGAAATCATAAGGATGAGAAGAATGGAGTTGATGGACCAGAGAGTCAATTTCAATTTAAAAAGGGATTAAAGACCTGTTCTGAAGAGGTGCCAATGAAAAGTTAATAATCATAGGTACTCAAGAAAGATAAAATGGCAAAACATGAGTTTTTTCTCCTATGGAAACTTCGTAGGATTTTAGAAAAATAAAAAAAAATTAAAAAAGAGGGTGTAAGTCCCAAATTGGGATGAAAAGCTAAAGTGTTCCTTTTCAAAAGTGTTTTTAATTACAGTGGATCAAATGTTTTACGTCAACAACTTGAAATCTTTTGATTTATTCTATTTTTTTAAATCCCGTAATATAAATTTCATTTTGAAAGAAAAAGTACTTTAATAACAGCAGCTGGAAACTCCTCATTCTATAAAAGTTGACCTAAGATATTTCATCAAAATCAAAACATGTTTCACATAAGAAATAGCATCAGTAAACAGCATTTTATGGTGCAAAGGGGTTTCAACACTACAATTCTTTTGAATAGGTCTGCTCTCAACGTTCTTCCAACACAGTATCAACAGGTGTCTATATAAGGAAAGTGTCCTGGGGGATTTCTAGAGTTTCATGCTCTGAGAATATACTACAGTTAAAGCTTATCATGAATATCATGCTTTGTAGTGCTAAATGACTGCTACTGATAACAGTAAGATTCTGCATGGTACACACTTGCTGGGCTGAAGACACACACACAAAAAAAGCTGCTTCAGCCCTCTTCACCCAGCAAAAAATGCTTTCCAGAACTGCATAGTCTATGCTTTCCTGAGTGCAGACACACTGCGCTCAACATACTCCATTTCAACAGCCTCTGACAAGACAGCCACTTGAAAAAGAGATGAGGAAATGTGAGCTTCATGTGTGCTCTGTGGACTGCATCCAAGGTAGTTCCCACCTGAACCCCACATCAAATCACACTGGTACAGCACCATGTCCTCCCATACCTGGAAACTTTGAGAATGACTGTCTTGCCCCTGACTAGGTCTCCCAAAGGTGGAGATGACATAGCACTGAGATGTATTAACTTTGATGTTTATATCTGGATAGAAATGTGATGAGACTCAGACATTAGGGAATGTCGTTCAGATGTGTCACTGCTTCACAATTTCTCCTTGCCTTGAAAAGAGCATTTGGTAAGCAGAGAGGGGTGAGAGGAAGAGAAGAAAACTTGCTAAGACTTTCTTCCAAAACTGTGAGTGTAAGGAGGCAACATGCTGAGTGACAATCCAGCATTTACAAATACAGACATTTTTTCTAAGAAAATTACTATATTCAATGTTTTTCTGGAGAATAAAAATGTGAACTCTGCACCAACACAGTACATTTGTATATCTCCATATTTGTATGGAGAAGCTTGGGAGAAAAATAGTAAAAATTCAATCACATGCAACATTAACAAAATCACAGAATCACAGAATGGTTGAGGTTGGAAGGGACCTCTGGAGATCATCTAGTCCAACCCCCCTGCTCAAGGAGGGTCACCTAGAGCACGTTGTGCAGGATCACGTCCAGGCGGGTTTTGAATATCTCCAGAGAAGGAGACTCCACAACCTCTCGGGGCAACCTGTTCCAGGGCTCTGTCACCCTCATAGTCAAGAAGTTTTTCCTCATATTCAGATGGAACTGCCTGTGTTCCAGTTTGTGCCCGTTGCCTCATGTCCTGTCGCTCAGCACCACTGAAAAGAGTCTGGTCCCATCCTCTCAACACCCTCCCTTCAGATACTTGTACACGTTAATAAGATCTCCTCTCAGCCTTCTCTTCTCTAGGCTAAACAGGCCCAGATCTCTCAGCCTTTCCTCAGAGGAGAGATGCTCCAGTCCCCGCATCATCCTTGTAGCCCTTCGCTGGACTTGCTCCAGTAGCTCCATATCTCTCTTGTACTGGGGAGGCCAGAACTGGACGCAGTACTCCAGATGTGACCTCACCAGGGCTGAGTAGAGGGGGAGGATCACCTCCCTCCACCTGCTGGCAACACTCTTCCTGATGCACCCCCCCAGGAGACCATTGGCCTTCTTGGCCACAAGGGCACATTGCTGCCTCATGGTCAACTTGGTGTCCACCAGCACTCCCAGGGCCTTCTCCGCAGAGCTGCTTTCCAGCAGGCCAACCCCCAACCTGTACTGGTGCATGAGGTTATTCCTCCCTAGGTGCAGGACCCTGCACTTGCCTTTGTTGAACTTCAGGAGGTTCCTCTCCGCCCACCTCTCCAGCCTGTCGAGGTCTCTCTGAATGGCAGCACAGCCCTCTGGTGTATTGGCCACTCCTCCCAGTTTTGTCTCATCAGCAAACTTGCTGAGGGTGCACTCTGTGCCTTCATCCAGGTCATTGAGGAAGAAGTTGAGCAAGACTGGACCCAGGACTGACACCTGGCGGATACCGCTAGCTACAGGCCTCCAACTAGACTCTGCGCCACTGATCACAACCCTCTGAGTTCTGCCATTCAGCCAGTTCTCAAGCCACCTCACTGTCCACTCATCTAGCCCACACCCTGAGCTTGTCTATGAGGATGTTCTGGGAGACAGTGTCAAAAGCCTCCCTGAAGTCAAGGTAGACAACATCCACTGCTCTCGCCTCATCTACCCAGCCAGTCATTCCAGCATAGAATGCTATCAGATTGGTTAAGCATCATTTCCCCTTGGTGAAGCCATGCTGACTACTCCTGATCACCTTCTTTTCCTCCACATGCGTGGAGATGGCTTCCAGGATGAGCTGCTCCATCACCTTTCCAGGGATGGAGGTGAGGCTGACTGGCCTGTAGTTCCCTGGGTCCTCCTTCTTGCCCTTTTTGAAGACTGGGGTGACATTGGCTTTCTTCCAGTCYTCAGGCACCTCTCCTGTYCTCCATGACCTTTCAAAGATGATGGAGAGTGGCTTAGCAATRAYRTCCGCCAGCTCCCTCAGCACTCGTGGGTGCATCCCATCAGGGCCCGTGGATTTGTGGGTGTCAAGTTTGCTTAAATGATCTCTAACCCCATCCTCCTCGACCAAGGGAAAGTCTTCCTTTCTCCAGACTTTCTCTCGTGTCTCCAGGGTCTGGGGTTCCTGAGGGCTGGCCTGAGCAGTAAAGACTGACGTAGAGAAGACATTCAGTAACTCTGCAGTCTCTGCATCCTTTGTCACCAGGGCACCCACCCCATTCAGCAGCGGGCCCACATTTTCCCTAGTCTTCCTYTTGCTACTGAYGTATTTGAAGAAGCCCTTCTTGTTGTCCTTGACATCCCTTGCCAGATTTAATTCCAAACGGGCCTTAGCCTTCCTCGCCGCATCCCTGCATACTCTGACAATGTTCCTATATTCCTCCCAAGTGGCCTGTCCCCCTTTCCACTTTCTGTATACTTCCTTCTTCTGGCTGAGTTTTGCCAGGAGCTCCTTGCTCATCCACACAGGTCTCCTCCCCCCTTTGCTTGACTTCCTACTCACAGGGATGCTCTGATCTTGAGCCTGGAGGAGGTGATGTTTCAATATTAACCAGCTCTCTTGGACCCCCCTTCCTTCTAGGGCCTTAACCCATGGGATTCCTCCAAGTAGGTCCCTGAAGAGGCCAAAGCTTGCTCTCCTGAAGTCCAGGGTCGTGATCCTACTTAGTGCCCTGCTGCCTCCTCGCAGGATCCTGAACTCCACCATCTCATGGTCACTGCAGCCAAGGCTGCCCCCGACCTTCACATCTTCCATCAGTCCTTCTTTGTTTGTTAGTACAAGGTCCAGCAGCACACCTCTCCTTGTTGGCTCCTCCACCACCTGTGTCAAGAAGTTGTCACCAATGCTCTGCAGGAAGAACCTCCGGGACTCTTTGTGCCTAGCTGTGTTGTCTCTCCAGCAGCTATCAGGCTGGTTGAAGTCCCCCATGAGAACCAGGGCCTGGGATCGTGAGGCTACTTCCAGCTGTCTGTAGAAGACCTCATCAACTTCCTCTTCCTGATCAGGTGGCCTGTAGTAAACACCCACCACAGTGTCCCCTATGCTAGCCTGCCCTTTAATCCTTACCCATAAGCTCTCGACTCGCTCTTCAGCCACCCCTAGGCACAGCTCAATACATTCCAGTTGCTCTCTCACAGAAAGAGTAACTCCACCACCTCACCTTCCTGGCCTGTCCTTCCTAAAAAAGCCTGTATCCATCTGTTGCAGCATTCATGCAAGCTATCTCACCATGTCTCCATAATTCCAGTGATATCATACCCCTGTGACTGCACACAGATCTCTAATTCCTCCTGTTTATTCTTCTCCAACAAAGCTCTAGCTAGGTGTAGCTGCTGCTAACAAGCTCTGTTGGTTACCCCTTGTCAGAGGGAGCTGGGGCCTTTATTCCAGCTGACCCTTGATTAGGGTTGGTCAAGCACCCTGTTAGTCAGTGCTAGGGAGAGGCTATATAAGGGCCAGACCTAGAACCCAGCTAACAGAGGCAGCAGTTTGTATAGCAGTGTCTATGCTCCACTTTGGACTTCTGAGAACCTTGTTGGAGATTGTGGGGGCTTTCTGGGGGCCCTCTGAGGGACTAGATGGTGCTTGCTGCTGACAGGTAAGGATAGCTAGGCAAGGACAGCTACAGGAGGCCTTAACTTCTCCTGGGAAGCTCTAGCTGGGTGTAGTGATAAGAGGTGTGGCCTTATAAATACATGGCTGTGATATAGTTACCTAAGTATATGCAAGTATTTGGTATAAAAAAAGTATAAGCAAGTGCCAGACAGCTGTCTTTGAGATGATCATTCATAGCTCTTATTAACTACAGATAGGTCTTTTCTGAGACAGTTTAAACACAAATTTAGAAAAATCTTAAACAGAGGAAACAAGAGTGACTGATGACAGATACAGAAATGTAGTACTAGAAAATCCAAACTCTCAAAAATTTCAAGTTAATTTTACAAAACACTATAAAACTTTGACTTTATCATTTTTTACTTTAACTTTTCTTCTGGGTTTTAAGTCTTTACAGTTTTTTCCTTTTTCTTTTTTCCTTATTGTGATATCTAGAAAGTAACAGTTTAACAGAATAGAATAATTCTTAGATATTCACATGACTTCAGGAAATAGGGCTTTTACAAAGTATTAGATATCCTGAGGTATGTGGTAAAACATCAAGAGTTGACAAACCTGGAAACTTATTGGAAGATTTTAGAGATGATGATCCTTCATGGGCAGGAGATTGGAATATGCTTTGGGTACAGTGTTGCTGCTTACACAGTAGCTCATCTCACCCTATTGGCTTTAACAGTGCATAGGTCTTATGAATGCTACTGGTGACATAGTTCTGGAATGTTCAATGTACTGCTCTCCATGTTCAAGCCTTGAACATGGGCCATGACATTTATAAGAAGTGAAGTCATGAGAATGGAATTGACTTTCTTCAGCCCAAAGTCTTGAATTAAAAAATTGTGTTTCACTGCTGTACCCAGTGCTACTATGCTTTATATTGCTACTTGATTTGGGTGTATTGTCCAATTCTATACAAACTATTGAGCCTGATCTAACCAGATGGTCTTCAAAGAGATGAACTGGAGGGAAACTGAGACTGAGGTCCCCTGTGCTCCAGGAATACAGACAGAGGAGTTACAGCTGTTTCCTAAAATCAGAGATGAAAAGCAGGGAAAGTTTCACTCTAATTTCTTCTGCTCTGCATTCATACTCTTGGGCAACAGAAATTATCTCACAGATTGCTGGAACTCCAAATCCTTTGATCTCCAGTTCAATATACAGATCACTACATACTCCCCTGAGTTATGGAAAATGGGGAAAGGCTTATGCCACTTTTCTACATGTGGACCTGAGGGTAACATTGTGCTTCTAAATGCACATCAATTTGTTTTGTATAATTTCACCCTTACTACTTTATTAAATATAAGTAACACACCAGAAACTCAAATTACTTGTTAATATTCCTTTCCTGAAGGAAAAAGTCTGGGCCATACAGCACTCTGTTTTCTCTGTTTCATTTTGCCAAAGGCTGCTGTCAAAATCCTTGTCATCTTTGTTACAGCAAGAGCCAACTACTCTGAGTAAAGTATCTGTAATTGGTTTATATTTTATTTTTAAATATATAACAAAAGAAAATTATAAATGTCTTATGGCATTTTGTATTGTTTTTGTTCCAAAATGTACAATTCAGTACTGTTCACTTAGTTTTTAAATGTATCTGGTCTTGGAGGAAATTTCAATTATTCCAAGTAATCATAAAGTTAAAACTTGGTTTGGTTAAGTGCTGAACATGGAGCTGAATGCTACTGAATATGGCGTTAGAGTTGGTCTGTGCTTCTCCTTCAGTATTTGAAAGCATTACTGAAACTAAAAACATAACACTGTAATTAGAATATAAGATGGCACTTGTTTTTTCTTCAAAGCCATTTTATTCTGCTTGGTTCTAAATGAAGAGAAAGAAGTACTTATCCTTCCCCAAGAACTGTGGAAAGAAGCAGGACAAGAACTTCTCCAGGAATAGGGGTTCTCCAGAATAGGGGTAGAACAGTTATCTGAAATAAAAATCTCACAGCATAACAGTGACTGCAAGCAACAGCTGAATGGTACTGAGAATCTCTGTTCCACAGTTCAGATGTGATACTTGCTACACAAACTTCTGAGAATCTATCATTTTGTATAATATAGAGCAGACTGATTATTTTTCCTCCCAAATGGGGAGACCCAGCACAGAAAATTCTCTCCGAAGAAGCATTTTGCAACAGCAGGATCACATCATAACATAACTTATTCATGAGTTCCAGGTGTCCTATGGCTATCTAAGTATCTGATCTAATGGTGTAGCCACAAAAAAACACTTGCAGTATAAAGCAAACAGTAATAAGAGACTCTTTTGTAGGTATCAGATCTGCAGCAATAAGATTTCCTATAAAGCACTATATCCTCTCTTACAATCAGCTAAAGGGCATGATTTCATGAGACAAAGTTATGGTCAGTGAAAGCAAAACACTGCCCCTGCTAATGATAGCATTGTGTGTGAGATTAATTGATTTAGATTGTATCATTATACTGCAGAAATCTAGATATAGACATGCTAGTATCTATCAAAGTATATACTCCTTGTACATACTCCTTGACTTCCATTAATGTGACCCAATAAAACCAAGATATTTAAAAACAGGTCACAGTGCAAAAAAGACACAAGGGGCTATCACCTAATCAGATAGAGGACTGGATCTACTGGCTAAGTACACTATTCCTGATAGAGGTAACCAAACATACTTGTTTTTATTGAAAGAACACCAGAAAAGCATCCTTGACACACAAAGTGAAGCACAGTATTTGGGTGAAAAAATGCACTAAGAAATAAACTAGTGCAGATTTCTGAGCTGACCCCTTCTATCAGAACAGCTCATATGTACCAAAATTGATGGAATTGTATTGGAGGAATCACCAAATACTCTACACAGCTGAGTGTTTCTCTGAGAAAATATGCTCTTAAGAAAACTGATTTAGGGAACTTTTAAAAATCTAGAATTTGTTTGCCTAAATATTACAAAAAGCCTGGTTATAAGTGAGGTATTTTGATCTCATATACTTTTCCCTCTATCTCAACATAGTGCATTAGGAAGACAGTTATTAAAGTGACATCCTTTTCAAGCTTTGCAGGATTATGTATGACAATCTTACCCTTATTTATTAGAGAATTGCTGTAGATGAATAGTATTTGGCAAATGCCTGCTAATGAGACCTAAATATAAAATGTCTTACTAAAACTTACTATGTGAATCTCCAACATCTTTTGGGGAGCTTTGGATCAGAAACTCTTAACTCCACTGGATTTTTATCAATGAAAAAGCTAATATGCATAACATTAGTTTAATTAAGAAACCAAAAATGTTTCATTCAAGATATTAAAATATTTTACTAACAAGAGATCAAAATTTTAAGTCTTCATTCTCATACAAAAAAAAGTCTGGAAATCCAGAACTGAGTTTATTTGCTTTTGGGTTTTTTGTAAAGAAAACCATTCCCCCAGAACATGAAAACTGTAGAATGTAAGGCATAAAGTGTAAAGATTATATGTGAAAAAAGTCTTCTGTGCTCACTGATGACTTTGTTTTGCTTTCCTTTCCTATAGTTCAATATATACAGTGGGACAGATTATGATATCAGTTGCACATATATAAATTAGAAAGACCTTCAGTTAAGTCTTGTGAATTACTCCAGATTTATGCTAGTTTAACAGAGGTCAAAGTCTGGTTTAGAAATTTTGGCTTGTATCAGTCAGCAACAGGCTGTAATAAATGGGACGGTTATCTTATACACACACATATAATGTCTATGACAATAGGAACCTTGAATTTCAGGTAAGATAGTATATTCCTCATATAATTCTAAACTTCACTACTACTGTATTTTATGTCTAGTGGAGAACTATGTGGTAAACTGGTCATGGTTTGAACAAGCAGAATGAGGCTGATTACAGGCATGAAAAGCTAAAGGAGAAAAATAAATATGTGTTTAAATATGTGTAGAATACAAACTCCACTTGACAGAAGTAGGAATCTGGAGACCATATCTGGATCCAGAGCAGTACATATAGGTCTGCTACAACAGCAGGGATGGTCTTAACCTCAAGCAAAAACAAGTTGTTAAAAACCAGGATCTTCTGCCAACTCTGAATTCATAGGCAATCACTTTCTCCTCTTCCAGGTAAAGGATCAGAAAGAGCTGCAACTTGCAGCCTGATCCCCCTTTGAACCCCATTAGTCATGTGTCTGGCCACGCTATCAGTATTTTGTGTACGTTTTTACAGGGATTCATATGAGGAGTATTTTGATATTTTAAGCACAGGTTAGATTCAAGTGCCAAATACTCCCAATTTCCCTGAAAGGAGTGATGTTTATAGCACTGTGAGTTAAGAACAGTATTAGTCTTAACTTTTGAGTTTCCTTTCTTTTAACAACTTTAGCCAGACCCTTAGTGCAAATCTAACATGAACAATGCATGATATCCAAGAAAAGGGATATAGCTCTCACTTCCAGAAATACACAGCAAGTTTCATTCAGGTTGTACTTTATGCCACCAAAAAACCCTCTATAAACCTCTAAATCTACTGCTACACTGTAGAAAAACAACACCCATCCCAGGCTTCTCATGCCTGAGTGTTTTCAGCCATAATAATGAGGACAGTAATTTTTCATGTTAAATAATGGAATGTAACCATTAGATTATACACATTCATTTGGGTATTGCACATAATGAATGGTATTGTACACAAATGGGCAGACTGGAAAGTGTGTGTCTTCCTTCTCCTAAGACAGCTGCCTCCCCCTGCCCCCCCAACACTCATGCATGAGCACATCTACACATATATTTCTAAAGGTATCCCAATGCTGTTTACATATGATAGAAAGACCTTTTTATATCAAGACCAAGTTTTCCATGCAGAGTACAAAAGCATTCCAACGATGGAACAATGTTTTTGTACTCGGTTTCTTGAGTAATGCATTTCATACCTTAGCATAATAAGTGATTTTGCTTGCATCTTCTACTACTGGCATACAGGGTACCTAGCCTTGTAGGCAGCCCTGTTTGGTCAGTTAGCTGGTACGTGTTTCCAAATCAAAAAGAAAAGCGCAAATAGCAGACTGACAACAGGTCCCCAGAAAACTGTTAGCTTTGTTCTTGCTGTTTGCAGGAGGTAATGTGAATAAATAATCACCATTCCTACTCACAAGACATGCAAGGTTGTACCAATAACCATCATTTTTATCTTTTCTTTGCCTGCTAATGAAACTGTAAGCTTATTAGTGTCTCTTTCTATGCTAAGTCATACTTTGCATGAAAGGGCTTTGTGGTATCAAAATGATTGCTATAGTTGCACTTTAACATTAGACTTTTTTTTATGACTTTCACTGCAACATTATACTTTTTCTAGATTTGAGCTCTGCCTCTCTCATAGCAGGTTTTACCTTAGTCTATATTCCTTCTGAAATCAGCAAGTTTGCTTAAACTACTAGGCATGACACAATGTAAAAGAGTCTTGAGTCCTTGGTGCCTGAGTCACAGCTCACATTGAAACCATCCCTGGACCTCAAGGAGGAGAAAATGAAATGTTTCCCTCAATATTAAAACAAAATTTCCTTCAGTATGGAAAGTAACAGGCAGATTAGGTCATGAGTAGAATACCTCCTATTTTCCTTTTCATTTCCCTGCTGTTAAATTCACCACAACACAAGTAAACTAGAGCTGTATGAAAGTACACTATTGTTTCTGAAGACAACAACCCAAAGTTGCCCCAATCACAGATTTGTCATTTTTTGGCTCATTTCTACCTTGCCTTTTAATCTTCCTATCATCACCTCTACTATAAGCCAAATTCATCTTGTTCTTGTATCTGCTACAATTAGTACATATATCTCCACTTCTTACTCCGAGTTTTATGATTCCCATGGCAATGGTCTCCCCAAATCCCTATACTTTAAATCACAAGCAAATCCAGAAACTTCTGTTTGGACATCTCTCCAAAGAGGC
Organism: Apteryx rowi; assembly: GCF_003343035.1. Taxonomy (NCBI): domain Eukaryota; kingdom Metazoa; phylum Chordata; class Aves; order Apterygiformes; family Apterygidae; genus Apteryx; species Apteryx rowi. Next base: position 460,364 of record NW_020450823.1, on the reverse strand, counting down.
AGAAACATATCAACAGGTGCAAATTTGCCAAGGGAGGACAAGGCAGGCTCTCCCATTAATGCTGCCTGGTGAAACTCCTGTGTTCACTGCTCGTGGGGAACATGGGAGCTCCTACGTAGCTCTCTGTATTCAGACAGCACTGTACCAGCTCCTACAAATCATCATCCATTGGTCATATCCTAGACAGCTGGGCTCCCTTTCAGTTCCAAATACATCCAGTTTTCCATGGATTTACCCTTCTCTTCCAACCAGCACCACAAGTAACAGATGCTCATTAAAATTTAACTGGTCTTAAAACTTTTCTCTAGGCACAGAGTGATCACTTGTCATGACCCACAGGGTTCCCCGCTGTTCCACACAACAAAAAGCGTCCTACTTCTTTTCACCAACCAGTACTGGCTGCAGAACAACACGGAGAAAGCAATTATTACTGCCCAAGGAAAATCTGACTAGAGGGAGGCATGTTAGTCAGATCTTGGCAGCAGAGCCACAGAGAAACTCCATAACCCTTATTGCAGATCAACATCAGAGACCACAAGCTCATGTGCAGCTTCAAACTCACCAAGAGGAACAAACCTTAGTCATTCAAAAAGGCATCCTGAGTTATGACCAGCCTAGAAGAAAAACACATGGCCTTTCTTCTGTGTCTCAAATGAATTAATAATTGGAAGAACACCACTACTTATGCCCCCCCCATGTTTTCATAACAAGTAAAATGGAAGCCAGCACAGCATATAAGATAGTAATTTTTTTTTTTTTTAATGGAGATCAGGCCATTTAAGAATCCTCCTAGGATATAAAAGCCTCATCTCCAAGCTACATGCGCCTGACTGCTTATCAGAAACTTGTTATCCTCAGTCTGCAGGGCATGGCAAAATTAGACATAATGGGTAGTGATAGACTTAGTGGTAAAAATCAGCTATACTTTTTCATACTTTTATGTAGGTGTTAGAAAATGTTAATTTTGGGGTAATTTCAAAAAAAATTTTCAGACTTCAGACTGAGGGAGAAATCCATTTCTGTTCACAGAATTTTGTGGTATCTCTGTTCAGGTCCCCTAGAGCAGAAGCAAAACAGATTTGGAATGTATATTTTCTTTAAATACAAGAGGAGGGGAAAACCAACCAGCAGACTAACATTTGACTAAGGAGTGATACCAGTTTGGTGTTTTTGCCAATTTAAATACTCAAAGCCAGTTCTTATTTGTTGCCACAGTGCTTATTTGTACCATACAACTCAAAAATACTATTAGCATCCATATTATAGAACACTATTTTCCCAAGCATAATCTTAGCTCAATTTAGCATAGGTATAGGTGTACCTTCTAACAGTCAGAGATCTTAATGTAGCCAACAGGAGGAAATAATCCTCCTTTTTCAATATGAGGTAATTCCCTGGTGTAAAATAGATGTGTTGAACCTGAACAATAACATGTTACCCAATTTGTCTCATGATCTTGGCAGGAATATCTGAAAAAAAAATATACTGACTTAATACTGTGTTAACAAAAATGGTAATTTTGTTGAAAAATTAGTAGTTTTCTTCTCAGCTGACCAGCATATTAAACTTAGGTAAGAGGCAAGGGTATTTTTGTCAGTCCAGTCACAAAACCCTTTCCTAGAAAAACATTTAGTTAAATTCCTTGGGTTGAATCAACAAACAGTTAGTGAACTTTTAGCAAGCATTTATTTACAGAAGAAACAAAATCACCTAGCCTTCTTGTAGTCTTCACCATAAGTCTGCCTAGAGTCTGAAATATGTAACCTAATACATGAAGAAGAAGTTTCAGTTTTAACCTGTGAGGATATAATGAGACCAAATAAACTGTTGCAGCACATAAATAAACAAGTCAGTTTACTATGACAGTATACAGATGTAGCATTTATTTTGTACTGAGGTAAAAGGAAGATGCATTGGGTGTTCCAGAAAAGGGTAAATGTATGTTAGTAAGAATTTTATATTTTGTAAAGCCGTATATTCAGCTTTGCTGAATATTAAATATGTATACTAATTATTCATCTTTAGAATACGGTATAAAGTCAGATTACTTCAAATTTCTGGCACCCTGACATACTCTTTAAGCATGAGTTATGCAGCCATTCACTGACAGAATGTCAAACATTATCTTGCCTAACCATTAATACTGCCTAACCTTTCCAACAGTAGAATCATCTAAAGGAGATTTCAGTGCAGAAATGGAAAACAAGACTCATGACATTAGGCATTATTTGGCTTCTTATTACTGTTCACTTGTACTATCTAAATGGAATACAATGCTTACCAAGTTCTTCATTAATGTCCACTTACAGAAGAAGGTAATTATGCTCTTTAACTCCAGGATAATTCACTGCCAACACATTTTTCACATGAAATATTTGAACACATAAATATAAAATACTAGTAAGAAGAACTAGTCCTTCCCATGTACCTTCCACTGAAAAATTCCTCGTTTTCAGAAACAGTCCTGTAAAGGAAGGTCATTGAGTAAAAAGCTTATTTAACTAATCTTTAAAGGAAAATCTGAAATCAATACATTCCAAATGAAATGCTTATTGATTTTGCCATTTTCCTTTCCAAAACTAAACTGATTCGATGAGTTATGTAAAGCTCTCTTGAGTCTTGACATAATCCTTAAGGATCTCAGCTCCAATTCCATCTGCACCCGGTTAATGTTACTACTATGAGTAGTCCCCAGTTTGCGACATTACTTCTGGTGGTAAAATTAAGTATTTGCAGAAGCCTTTTGAAAATCTTAAATTTTTACAGTTCTATTTTTGTAAACTATTTTTGATGGAATTTAGATGAGATTCTGTAAAACTTTTGGCAGCTGTGCAATCACTGTCTCTAACAACCTGATTCAAAGGCAAGTGAAATGATACAATACCTTTCACTTCAATAGACTTTGGCTACAGAATACTTTCTACTGAACCATTAAGTAAGGTAAAGTTAGTTAATCTTAATATATGGATAATGATGTTTTTAAGACCCTGAATGCTCCTTATAAAAATCTAATTTTAATAACTTGACAAATACAGATTGTATATGTCTGTTTTCTAGGATGAAGCTTTCCATTTGTAGCTCTGTCATGCCAGGACCCTGTCTTGCAAGCTTTCCTTTTGCAGTGCTCCCTTTGACTTCAGTAAAGACTCTGGAGAGAGGAATAGCATAATCAAGCCCTTGATCTAATTTAGTAAAATCCTGATGATATACAACCCAATTAAGGATTATCTCTTCATTCTGTGGGAGTTTTTTACATTTGCTATAAAACATTTACTTCCTTACCATATAAAACTTACAGTACGTATTGTCTGTCAGTATGAAGTACTGATATTAGAAATGAAAATGGGGTAATTTAACCTACAAGCTATTTCTGATTTAATAATGAAAAGATAATGTTAATTGGCCCAAGAACTTTCTGATATCTTTTAACAATGCCATGCAACGTCAAATCCACAGCAATATTGTGCTGTCATTTTCCAAAATCAGGGTAAGGTTCCTTCCTCATCTCATTTGCTGGTACAGTACTTTCCTCAATTCATTTCTGCCTGTTTTGAGATTTCCTATACGAAATCAAGAGCTTTCCAGTTTTACCCAACAGTAAAAAAGCATACCATATTTTGTAACTATGTAGCATTCTACATTATTATAGATCCAAGGTTTGTTTGTTTTTTCCTGCTGATTTATGCTGCAAGTGCTTTGTTTAAAAATCAAGGACTTTTAATCATTTCAACTGCAGTCCCATACAGTGAACATTATCACCATATCACTCTTTGAGATACATATGACACATTTCACTGCACATCATCCCTGCTTCTGTTAAGCTGAACCTTGCAAGAGGCAGCTCCCTAATTCCATCATGATCCCTAGTCTTATGGAATCAAGGCCTATGGGCCTGGCTATGATACATCTCCCAGGACAGAAAATTGTTTCCAAGAACCTAAATCCAATCATCTGGATGATCTACCCGGGTTTTGCAAGTTCATGATACAGCTCTGCTTCCTGGAGGAAACAACAACAACAACAACAACAACAACAACACTACTTACTTAAAAGTTAAGGTCTGCATTGTTGGAAATCTGAGATTTTCTATATTTACATAATCTTCCCTCTTCTTTGTAAGTACCTCTCCTACCCATGTTCTTTTATTTTGTCATGTTTTCAGACAGACCACTTCTGCACCTTTGAGTACCAGTTCGATATAACTCAAAATGGAGGCTATCATGGGCTAAAGTACACTTAAATGTTTTAACACTCCCATTTACGTGTCTCTTAAGCCTGTTTCCCCTTATGGGACTAGGTTTTCCATTGCGATTATATCCAACTGGATTTGTGTAAAGGCAAAAGTACTGTGAAAATGGTAGCAATGCGCACTTGCTCTACTTGTATATTTGTAAAAATAGAGGTGAAAGGCAACAGAAATGTGTGTTCCTAAGCACTAGTCATCCACACAAAATTCTCTTCAATAGTTCAGAGAGTTTTCTAGAGAGATTCATCTTCCTTTGCCATCGTGAATGTAAAATAACTTCCATCAGGAGCTTCATCAGGAATTCTGCATTTGAAACTCCACCAGTAACCTCCTTTTAATACTGCCTTTAATAGCACCACACACTTTACAATTCCCTATTTCTGTAGAGCTGTTCAGTACTGTGATTTCCCATGCAGCATCATATCAAGTTCAGGTAGATGATGTTTCTCAAACTTTCTTTGTTTCTAAATGATACCTGTTTTTAGTGAAAGATACCAGGTAAGTTAGGCACAATCTACCTATGGTAAATTAATGAATTATTTTGTTCCTTTTCTCTTTTTACCTCTCTATATTTAATCATTCTTTGATTTAAATTTGTTCTACGTCTGTGACTATCACTCAAAATATGCTCAGAAGATTATGGTAGCCTGGGTAACTCCTGCCACCCCCAGGGTGTGTGTGACAAGAGAGGGAGGAGAAAGAGGTACTAACTACTGTACAATATCACCTTGTTTTGACAGAGTTACAGGATTTGTGATTTGGTATGCTATTCTTTCTTAATTCTGAGGTGAAGGTTACCTGGTCCCTTCTTTCTTTCTGAATGCATAAAGCTCTTTGCGCTTAGTTTCCTCTTCTGCTGTAGAATTTCCATTTCCTCCACTATCAGCCATCCTGTGTTTGCTTTCAATTCAATTTGTTCATAGTATCTGTATATATCCCCCAGGATCCTTACAGTCAAACTGGGCAGATATGGACTGGATACGTGAACAAAAAGGAGGGCGGCAAATTGGTTGGATTGCCGACTCGAAATGTTAGGGTCAGTAGTGGTGTCCCTCAAGGGTCAATACTGGGGTCATTGCTATCTAATATATTGAATGTTGGGACAGAGGGCACTCTCAGCAAGTTTGCAGATGATACCAATTTGCAGTAAGTGGTTCATACACTGGGGGATCTAAGCTGCTATTCACAAGGATCTCACAATGAGGCTGGAGTAATGGGCTGATAGGAACCTCATGAAATTCAGCAAAGGTAAACACAAAATCCTGCACTTGAATGGGATGCAACAGTAGCTTGTGGACCAAGTGGATAGAAAGCAGCTTTGCAAAAGAGAACCTGGTAGTCTCAGTGGTGACAGTTTGAAAAGAATTCAGTAGTGCACCCTCGCAGCAAATAAAGCCAACTACATCAAGGGCTGTATTAGCAAAATAACAACCAGCACGTTGAGGGAACTGATTCTCTCACTCTATTTAGCACTCCTGAGACTACATCTGAAGAATTATATCTGGTTTGTGCTCTTCTGTATACGAAAGATGTTCATATGCTGGAACAATTTCAGCAGAAAGTCATCAAGATGGTTATGGGAATGCAGCACATACCTACGAGGAGAGGCTGGAAGAAATGGGCTTGTTAGATCTTAAGAAGCAAAGACTAAAGTGGAAATCTTATTGCTGTCATCAACTATGTAGTCGGAAGGTATAGGGAGGACTGAGCCAGAATCTTCTTGGAGGTGCAGAGTGATAGGACAAGAGGCAAAGGGAAATCCCAATCAGATATCAGAGGAAAGCTTTTCAAAATGAGGTCAGTCAAACATTGGAACAGATTTCCTAGAAAGGCTGTGAAATCTCCATCTTTGGAGACATTCAGAACTTGACTGAACAAGGCTTTAAGCAATCTGCTGTAAAGTTGGCCTTGCTTTGAGCAAGGTAGTGGGCTGGAAGACTGCCAAAGATCCCTTCTAACTTATGTCATTCTGTGATTCCCTGATAAATCTTTATACCGTAACTAGATTATCTTTAATTCCAGACCCATTAAACAGTGCCCCACTTCTTCATTCATTTTTATTTATATGTGCAGCTAGAAATTGCTCTTATTTGTTTTTGGTTTTGTTTAATTTGCAAAATTTAGCTCAGCCTGACTTTTGGCAATTCTTATTTATCCTTGCTCTTTCTGTCCCCCAAGGTACAATTTTCTCTGCTGATCAATCTCTTTTCCACTACTTTATAGCATTCCAATTATTTTCAATATCCTCTTTCAAGTGATATAGTCATTAACTCATCTCGGTCATCTTATTAAATCATATACCAGTGCTTTCGTCTGCTTGGGAGGCAAATTCCAGAGAGTTTTTACAAATGTAATTTTAGGAAAATTGAAGTTTTGCCCACATTTCAGTCCCTGATCTCTTCAGACCAGTTAGCTCTGAAAAGAAGTTTCCTGCACTTCTCAACCGTGCTACAAAAATTGAAAACCTCAGCTATTTTTCCTTCAGCTACCATTTAATTTAAGACAAAACAACTGAGTTATTTGATGCAAGGTTATCAACTTCTTGCTTTACAAGATTTTCTACAATTCACATAGGTAGATATTCTTAGTTGTGGATATCCATTTCAATGTAAGAGATGTTTGTTTATAAAATAACTGCTAAGGAAAGCAAAGGGACCCAAAGGAGGAACCAGAAGTTGGGCACTAATATATAACCAGGTCAGCAATAAGTGGCAGCTCTCCAGGTGAACAAGAATGACAAGAATCCAAGAAATAGAAGTATGTTATGAAAAAAAAAAAAAGCTTCCTGCAACTTGAATAATCTTAGATGATCATTAGCATAATTAGCTACTGTGTTACTACTGTCAGTAAATGGTTGCTGCAGTCCTTCTCCCAGTTATTTCCCAGAATGCACCTGGGGTTATTCTGTCATGTTGCAACAAACAAACCATTCTGCATTGGTTGTCTGGAATGGCATTATTCCTTTTTTCTGCATTTTGACAGAATCATTCCCCTTTTCCACAGGACCAGATTATGTATCTCCTTACCATATCTATACTTCTTTTGAAAGCATACATCATCCTTAGGCTGTGCATTTACCTTCTGCAAAGATGTAATGCCTGGCTTGAGGCTATGGATGATACAAACCCTTGTGTAGGGATACCTCAGGTCCTCGTAGAGAAAAATGTCTTACTGTGCTGTTATTTCAATATTCTCAATTTATGCATTTTCAGGAATGAAAAAGAATCCCAGAAACTTTCAATGACAAATCTTACCAAGCTCATATTTGTCCCTTGATACTATTTTATTTGGTCCATAGTACAATTTCCTATCCTTATCCAGCTAAACAGTATTCTGTTTATCATCATGCATATTTATATCTAAAGAAAGCTGAGAGGTATTCCTCTAAAGCAGGAATTATGCAACCTTTTCAATATGTAAACCACTTTGTAATATAGAACAAAACAGCATCATACCTCCCTAATCTTTCCAATGCTTGATCTGAAAATATTTTTAATAACCATCAGTTGGACTACATTGACAAACTACAGATGTTCAAGGAAACAAAAAATATCCTGGTCTGATGTTGGGGTGACTGGACCATTTAGAACATTCTTATGGAACATCATATTTTGGAGACTTTCTGTGCAAATGACAGTGCAAGTTAAGGCAGAATAGTGAGGAAGTAATCAGAGGTCTCATCAAGCAACTGTGAAGCTGAGCATCCCCTAATGTTATTTTTTCCCTATAATATCCTTATTATTATCTTTGTGCTTTGCTGTAAGTTCTGGCTGCTCTGATACACCTCTTCATAAAATGTTCATTATTGATTCATTAAAAGGCCAAAATGGAAGTAGAAAACTTCTGAAAAATACTAAAAAAATCCCCTTTTAATCCTGGAAAGTAAAACAGCCATTCAGCACAAGAGTTAGCTAGCGCCTGCTTGGCCCATTCCTTCTATAATTAGAGGCAAGTAGATGGTTATATATATATATATATATATATATATATATATATAAAATTCTGCAACCCATAATCAATGAAACAAGAAAAAAGAAAACAAAAGGTCTATGGATTTGATTTCTTCAGTGAATTATCACTTCCCTGCTACTGTGGTGGTGCACTGCTTTGAAGAATCTTGAATGACTATTCACATATCCCATATCTTACCCTCCCTGTATGGTCTCAGTGGAAATAGCAGAGCCCTGAAATAGGGCGAGAAGACGACACATTAAGGCTGTCTGTGTGAGCTGTTGACATTGCACTTACCTATGGGACTAGGAGAGTTGATAGTTCATCCCTGAAAATATCTGAACCATCTCTGCCCAATGGCTCTGAAGTCTTTCAATGATGCGGGCATGTTTTTACGGTCAAAGTGTCCCCAAAATGGTCATTCTCCACTTGTTACCCCCTCAGGTCCAGATCTTTGAGAAGGTCCAGATCTTTGAGTAGAGCTGCATTCTTTTAGTACTTACAAAGGAAAACTTTTGAGGTGCTTTTTACAAAAGGCACAACTGGATAGATTTCCAAAAGCACTCAGCTCTCAACAGCTTTTACTGTTCTCAGTGGGGGCAATTGGCTGTTAAGCCCTTTTGAAATATATATATGGCATAGCCATATATAAAATTAAAATGAATCGAATTCAGTTTATCCTCCGGCCTGTGTTTCTGACAGCCTTACATTTGCAGATTAGTGAGCAGCATCCGTCCCTGAGAACAACCCAAATGTAGACCCTCTGAGACTTGATGAGGTATGTGCCATCCTCCACTACAACTCAGCTGATAGCATCCACCTCCACAGTGTGCCTGGGCTCCACCCACACCAGAACAGTGTGTCTGGTAGTGACCCAAGGTTTCTCTTCCTCAAAGTGCTGCAGCCAAGACACTCAGCTGGCTTGGCAGTGAAATGTTTTGGCATGCTGTATGGACTCCAGTTATTTTTCAGCTGAAATAGAGCATAATCCTTAGTGAATCTCATTTAGCATACTGCTAAATTATTACACTGGGCTACTCCTAAGAGCTGTTTCACATTTAGCTTGAGTGCATGCAGAACAACACCGTGTCTGTACAAAGCTCCAGGAGAAAAATGGGAAATGTGGAGAAACTTGCTTGTTGTAAACTTGGGACTCTCTGGATTTTGTGGGTAGGCTTGCCAAGGTTCATTGTGCAGGTTCCACTTGGCTCATTTTTATTTTACTTGCCTGAAATTTCTACCTCCTATACTTTCAACAAAAGCCACGCAGCCAAGGGACTCATAGCAGTCCCTTAACCTCAGTGTGGTTATATTTTCCCCACCAAACACTTCAGAAAGCAGCTGGCTGACCCACTTCCCATTCTGTTACCTACAGGAAACAGTATGCTAAGATCGCTTCTTACTCTTGCCATTAAGTACCAAATGAAAGACAGTAGCTTTCCTTGCCAACAGCAAGCAGTTAGGCTGGTTTCTGACTGTCCTGAAGGCTTTGTTGAGCAGCTAGGAACCACAAAAATGAGGAGCTGTTCTAATAAATGCCTTGTACTCTTTTGGGCATGACTTGAGTATCAGGTGGGACAGCAGTGTACCACTTACAGTTTGACTCCTCTGAGGCCTTTCTTCCTTGAAATTCTTCTGTGCTATCATAACTGTTTCTTCCATAAAACAACATATTTAGACAAATGTAAATGACTCATCAGATCAGCCCAAGTAAAGCATTTCAGTGCCTGTAGGCAGTGGTGCATTCAAGTAGAATGCATTTAACGCCACATCCTACTACCTTTGCTTCCCTATACTGATTATCCCAAAATCAATAATAACTGACTCAAGAGAGGGGCAGCAGGACTTTCAGAATGACTCCAGAGCAAGGGTTGAACTTGTGCTTCTAAGCCTATCAGAAAACCTTTACACATCACACTAATAATTACAGAATTTAGCCCTAAATTAGATAAAGTGCTACAATGAAATTGTTACCTCCAGTGACACCCAGATTTTGAAAGCAATGTTTCAATGAAGTGTTTTGCCGCTTCAAGCAAATAGAGAGAAAAAGGAATGTGAATTATACATTTGTTTAAAAGAGTAATAAAGGGCAAATGCAGTCAACATCATTGTTAACATTTGCCAGGAAGTTTAAAGTTCAGCTGTAACAATTTAAGCCTATACAAAATGCTTTAGGACTCCTATTTGTTTTGAATGACCACACCAGCATCTAACAGAGTAGAGAGAAGCAATATGTTACTTTATATTTGGTAACAACTTATGGACCAAAAGTTTTGGTCAAATGTTAAAAATGCTATGGAAACAGTTTGGAATTGCAAATAGTCCTGCACTAGGATTGCAATGATAGCCTCATTTTTCATCAATGGATGAAGTTAGAACTGCATTTTGGAAAAGCCTAATTTCTGCTTTCTGCTTTGCAGCAGTTATGAACCTTAGAAAATGAAAATAGTTCTGTGGCACACATTCCAAAGACACATGGTAGACCCAGGCCAGTAACAACCTATGTTGCAGCAATGGTCATGAGGAGAGAGTGAAGTTGCCCTTATTCTTTATAAGAACTGGGGATAGGAAACTCAACATATGCATGTTTAAGACAGAGGGGTTCCGTATAAGGACATTATTTTGAAGCTTCTGTCCAATGGACTACATCAAAAAGTATGTTAAGGTTGAAAAATTGGGCACTCAGAAGTTAGGAATTCCAAAATCAAAGCAGCAATACATGACAGAAAGTTCTAGTCTGAAGAGTTAAGGTTTTATACAGTTGTAAGCAACTAAAAATAAACCAAACAACTAGAGGAAACATTAGAAATCCCACTTCTAACTAATGGCTAAGATGAAAATTAAGTGTGATACTATGATGAAAATAAATGAAATGTCTAAAGAAAAAGCACATACATTTACTATGAACAGGATGGATTTTTTCTTGTTGCTTAGGGTTTATATTTGCTTGGTACAGTTTATGCAATTCCTACATATAACTAGTAACTCCAGTGGTTAGTTCATCTTCACTCCACAGAAAGGTAAAGTAAATGGCAAAAACTGTAAACTCAGCTTAGCCAAACTGATATCAAAATCCATGTTGCATAGACAGAACTTCTCAGGTCCGGGGAGTGTTTCATCATTGTAACCAGTGATGTGATGTGTATCTGCTCTATTGACTGTACTGCTTCAGGTCAGCATATCTTTGTGAGGCAGTTTTTTTATTTAATTTAAACATTATTTTTCTTGCATTTCAATCAGCAACATGTAAGCAGCCTTCACAGCAGGTCTATAATCATAGCCTCTCTGCCAGGAGAAAGTGAAACTATTTATAGTAAATTTTAACACTCTTTTACTCAGTGCTTTCTAAACCAAGACCAAGAATCTAGGGCTTTCTAAACCAGTTCAGTAAATATTTATGCACATGCATAGGATTGAATGCATGCTTAACTGCTTGCACGACAGAGATCTGTGGGGTGGGGTGGAGTGAGAGTGGATGAAGTGCTTGCCAGTGAAAACTCTAAAGCTGAGATGGAAAGGAAGTACTTCTTCCTAGTGAATACATGAAAAATCCACGAAAACAAAAAAGAAAAGGGGGGGAGGGGAAAATTACAATGTTTAAAACATCAGAGTCACACAGCTTAACAGCTCTTAGACAAAGCTGGGTTTTGGAACCATTAGTCAAGACAAAATATATATATATATATATATATATGTGCATATATATATCATGCTTTGACAATGCATCATGGCATGGTGGCAGAATCAGTTAATAACGCAATTTTCTTCATGCACAATCTCCTCTTCTCCTCCCCACCGCCCAATCTCCACTATCAAATGTTTTCTTTTGTTCCTTACGAGAAGCTGGTACAAGAAGATGGGGTGGGAGAATGCAACAGTGCTCTCTAGAGGCACAAACGTGTGCCTTCTGTAGCAGTTTTATTCCCTCCTTAGCTGCTACTTACACAACTGTGGTTTTTGAACAGTTCAGTCAATATTGCTGTTGGCCTTCTCTTTGATTGTTAAATTGTTAGCAATGAAGTTCTTTATAATTTTCATAACTATTGTTTTCCTCAAAAGCCTTTGATTACTTTAATTCTCTCATCATATCCTTTACTTTTCTGCCCTTAGTTTTTAGTCCTGCTTCTACTCTGCATTTTAATTGCTCAAGCTGGTAACATTCCAGCTCCCATGCAAGCCACTTAGTACAAATCTATGAAAATGCGCATTTATTTAAAAGAAATCCAAATGTAGTTTTTTAAATGAAGCTTAAATGTCCACTAGATTATTTATTCAATCCTAGGCATTCTGTAAATCAGCCAAAAAATGGCAATTGTCTGCTTTCTTTCTTCTACCACCTGTTAAAAAATCCAGTCAGATTTGTGCTTGACTTCATTTTCCTGATTTGGTTTTGCCTCTTTGAATCTCCTCTAGATTTTCTATTTCATAAGGAGAAGCTGAACAGCAAAAATGATCTTAAAAGTCTGTGACATTCCCTGGCATGGCACCAGAGTGTTATTTGAAAAGGGGCCTAAATTTTCATCAACAGAAATCCTGCCAGTCACTAGAGTAAATGAAAGCCAATAAAAACTTGTTTTTATTTACACAAATAGATTCTAAATCCTGAGGAACAGAGTGGGGGAAATAAGGAGAATCTGGCCATGCCATGCTTGGTAAATAACCAAACAAGCCTGGGCTAGGAATAATTAAGGGACAAATACTTTTGTTACGTCATACCCACTGGGAAACATTATTTCACAAGAGCACAGTTTATCTACTTTGCTAAAGCTTTAGATCTTGAGACATTTTTGCAGTGAACAGACCATCTGCAAAGCTTCCCATGTCCTTTTGTTCTCTATATTAGCTTTCTTCAAGAAAGCTACTCCAAACCCTATCTCACCTTTAAGTCCCTTTAAACATACGGAGGAGAGGAAATATGTGTTGAAGTTCATACAAACAAAGTCAGTGTGACACCTTTTCTACTACATAGCCTGATACTTTTAATCCTATTTTACCTGAATGAATCAACAGGTATGCACTTGGACATGTGGAAAGAAAGCATGGAAAGAAAAAGCAGCTGTGCGGTACACCCAGAATGACTTAGCTGCAGCATTGTATGGCAAAAGTAGATTGAGGGGAAAAAAAGAACCATTAGGATCAGGCAGGGCAAAAATATAAACAGAAAAAAAGCCCTATGGTACCACCTGAAATGCAAACAACTAAACAAAAAAAAAAATCACAGAAATAAATTGGACAAGATTAGACTGGCATGAACCTGAGCTCTAATTTCATCTCTCTTACTGATGGTCCTGCAATTTTTTTTTTTTAAATAACAAGATCATCTCCTCTGCCCCTGTAATGATATGCAATGGTCCTCTTACAATATGCTGGGAACAAGAGTAGAAAGGTTTACAGAGTGTGCAGAACTCCCTCTCTTCAGGTACCAGTAGAGAGAATCTCTTCTCTCCCCTTGGACTGGGTAAGCAGTCACCCTGCTTACTCACAGCACACAGTGGACAAGGGATCCCTCAATGCTCTACATTTGCTTCATAAAAAAAGACAAGAAGGTATAGTTGAAAAGCCTCAAAGGAGGGACAGCAGAGAAGAATGAGGCACGAAGCACCAATGACAGTGGCTGGAAGGCACTATAGTGGCATCTCCAAATCAATTATTTTCAATTCAGATTTTCCTTTTTTTTAGTGAAAACTCTAATAAACATTTTCCAGTCAGTTCCAGTGAAACATATTGCTTTATAATCTACAAAATCTGTGATATTACCCTTGTGGCATCATACTACCTTATTTACTGAAGTACACTACATTTCCCTTCTTTAGCAAATTAATTATGTTATTAAAGACATCAGATTAGATGGCACAATTTATTAATCTGACTTTAGTAAACCATGTTTGTTCCATTTCTCAAGTACTCCTTCTAAAGCTCAGATTATGTTTTCTTTCAAAATTTGCCTACTGTGGTCAAACCAACTTGTCTAACTTGCATCATTTCTTTCCTCCATTGCACAGAATCACAGAAGAACAGAACAGCTGGGGTTGGAAGGGACCTCTGGAGACTGTGTGGTCCAGTCCCTCTGCTCAAAGCAGGGTCAGCTAGAACAGGTTGTGCAGGACTGTTCAACAGTGCTTTGAATATCTCCAAGGAAGGAGACTCCACAACCTCTCTGGGCAACATCTTCCATTGTTTGACCACACTCACAGTGAAGAAGTGTTTTCTCATGTTCAGTGGAATCTCCTGTATTTCAGTTTGTGCCCATTGCCTCTTTCCTCTCACTGGGTACCACTGAGAAGAGTCTGTATCCGTCTTCTTTAATCCCTCCCATCTGGTATTTATACACACTGACAAGAGCCCCCCCGGAGCCTTTTCTTCTCCAGGCTAAGCAATCCCAACTCTCTCAACCCTCCCTATATGAGAGATGATGCTCCAGTCATTTAATCCAGCTGGACTCGTGCTGATATGTCCATATCTCTCTTGTTCTGGGGAGCCCAGAACTGTACCTGGCACTCCAGATGGGTCTCAGCAGTGCTGGAGTAGAGGAACAGGATCACCTCCCTCGACCTGCTGGCAACACTCTTCCTAATGCAGCCCAGCATACTGTTGGCCTTCTTTGCAATGAGGGCACATTGCTGGCCCATGTTCAACTTCTTGTTCACCAGGACCTCCAGGTCCTTTTCTGCAAAGTTACTTTCCAGCTGATTCAGCCCCCAGCATGTGCTGGGACAAATGTAAATATAGACTAAACAGCTGGTATCCTCCAGTCCATGTATTTGATCTTTCCTAGATTCATTAAAATTCCTCACTACTAAATCTGTGATTTAGTGGTCCACTTCTTTCACTATTTTGAGATAAAGATTATAGAGCCTCCAAATTTGAGAACACTGAGTTCTTAGACTTTGCTCTCTGTAGTTTCTCATTGCCTTTTTCCAACTAGTTTTCCTGCCTTTGTCTCTCATATAAAAATCATCATCAGATTTGAGGCAAAGTATTGTGTTTGGCAATTAGAATCTCACTTTCACTACATAGATGTGTCAGTTATTTTCTGTGCTTTTAATGAGTATGTTTAACAATCTTTCTTTTAATTGTTTTAACTTTAATTTTTAAGGCCTAATTCAAAATAGATTTTGACAACTTTTATTTTAATTTCACGCTTTTTATTTCAACCTTACAGTTGAAAAAATACTTTCTTAATCTTTGTGAGCTGTCTCCTGAGTTCTAATATCTTTTTTTGAGGTGATTATGCCTAGTAATGACCAAAGCCCTTTTCTAGCAGTTTTTTTCATGCATGATTTGGATGCAAACGCATAATAATTTTTAAAATTTTGAAATATTAAGCCTCTTCCGTGTTCAAGTCGCCAGCATACTTCACTAATTGATTCCTTTCATTTCTCAAAGATTATCTTATTGCAATAAAAAACATTATTTATAGACTAGTTTTTGTTTATCAGATATGGCATATTTGCTGTCACTCTTATTTCCAGAATAGCAAACCATTTCAAGAAGTATATCTGAAGCAGTTTTTTTATCTAAAGTTTTGCAATTATGCTTCTTGATGCCTGGCATTGTTACTCACTAGCTTGCAAGGATACTTCCATAAACACAGTGGATTTTGCTTTGCATATACCATTAAGTTTACAATGGATCCAGTGAAAAGAAAATAAAACCACTAATTTCTTTATGGTCAAAAGTTTACAGAAAGAAGAGTTCTTTGAAGCTCCTTTAAGGATTTGCTTTATCTGAAAATTAAGAATTTTTTTTTTCCTTATGTCTGGATTTGATAACATCTTCCCTTTAAATAATGCCAAGGAGATCACATGAATTTTCTTGTTATTCAGTGTCAGTTTTTTCAAGAGAGACAAAGTCTCTTTCCATGAGAAAATGACCATTTGCATGGTATTTGAAAGTCATCCTTCAGACAAGCATAAGTAAGTTTAATAGCTATTTTAAATAATAATCTACAGTAAATAAAAGCACAGTTTTTCTGTATTAGTAATTATATGGAATGATTGATAAGACAGTACACAACAAATCCATTGTCCCAAAAGCCCTGATAAAATCTTCTTGGTGATCCACCCAGGACAATAAGCAAAAAAATAGTAACACAGAATACTTAGGCCCCACAACAAATTCATGTAGAAAAAGGCTCTTCACTTATACAATGTGTTTGGAAACTTTTCAAGCCTAAAATTTCACCACTGTGCTGCAATATGAATCACAGAGACTGAATTTAATCTGTTCCTAATGTTAGATCACTGGCTTCGGTAGAGTTGCACCTGAAATCAGTAGAACTCGGTTAACTGAGACCTTCTAAGGAACACACAGGTAGGCTGGACAATCAGTGATTGTTCCCAGGGCAAAGGTTCTCTCGCTCCTCTCCTTTTCTTGCTCCACCAGCGTGGCCACTCTACCTTGCTATGTTGTCTGCCCTTACTAAGAAGCATTTGTCATTTGTAACTCCTCTTCAAACAGTTGTATACCACAAACTAAATAAGCTCAGCACTTCCCACTCTTCTCGTAGGCCAAATAGACAGATAGAAAATATAGGCAGGGTCAGGAAACTATATGAGGTACAAAATGGTGATGGAGAAATCTGGAGGTGGAGTGGAAGACAATAATCTGGAGAGAGAGAAAAGTAAGATTAGAAAGGGCCATGGCAGGAGCTACAGAAAACAGGAATTGGTATGAAGGAAGGAAGGGCAGAAACCAAACAGTGAGGGAGTTACAGTAGAGCAGGAAACAGATGCAAGAACTGAATTCACTGGGTGGGGCCAGAATTCTGTGAAAAAAATAGCTTGCAAATCAGCTGACTAAAGGACTTTTTTTGTAGTGCATCCACAAAAAGACAGAACTGAAACTGTTTTTCAGATACAGCATTTATGAAGACAAAACACTTTGAGAATTTAAATAATTTCAAGCACTACAGTACATTATTTTTTAAGATCTATTTGCAGTGTAGCAAACCACTGTCAACACTTTCAAAACTGTATTTAAGTTGTTTCAATAAAGGAGGTCTGACCTATCTTCCGGGCAATTAATTTCTATAAGAAAATCAAGCAGAGAATATGAAAATCAGGACTGAAGGAAGCAAAACAGGGTGCATTGCTTGGTTCACCAAGTTGATTCTTTAAGCCACTGAAAATTATTTTGCAAGGGGAAGATGGTAACTGGTCTCTACGGGTTAGAAAAGATTCCAGACTAGTGTTGAGAGTATCATCCCATTTTAAACCCAATTGGATGATCTTCACTGTTGTAAAAGGGGGGGGGGGTTGTTGTTTTGGTTTGATTTGGTTTGGTTTGCTTTCCTTTTTCCACACAGACTGCCGTGCCAGTAAAGTGGGAATTTTAACCATGAGACCAATTTTAATCATAAAATTTGAGCAAAAGTTGGCAATTGGGCCACAGGTAGCAGTAAACTTTAGAACTGTTCTTGCACTCTGGCATCAGACAGATGTAAAAGCTCCCTGCCATCCTCCTTTGGTCATCTTGTTTTATTTCATGAAACATTAAGAACAGAAGAAAACCATACAGATGGTTGGGTTATGTGTACCTACAAAGGATGAGATGAAGGCACAAACATACCACTCCAGTATCTTTTGGTGGCTTCCCTAACAGAAGAATGGAAGATGCACTGGAAGCCTCTTTTTAAAAAGGTAGCATTCCATTTTTATTTATGTCATTATCCATGCATAATGAAGCAGTAGAACTAGCATTGTGTGTTAATAATTAAAAGTCTGCTCATTAAATTCGGTCATATGGCTCCCAGGTGACCTCAACAGGAGAAAAAGATGACTTGAATAACCAGGTAAGTATTCAAGTTTATCTATTGTATGAAATACCATGGTGTGAAGGAGCTTTCAAACAGAATGCCATCTTATCCCTAAGTAAAGTGAATTAGGAATATCAGCAGATCAACAGAGCAGTGTTTTTCAGTTAAGTAAGTATGGTAATAGCTGCATAATTTAAGCAGTTCAAACTGACTTCTTTAGCTCTTTAAACTTGGAGTGTGTGGAATTTCAATCTTCCGGGGATGGATACCCAAAGGAATTTAATGCAAATGCAGTTTATTTCTTTAAAAATGCAGACAGGATTGCAGTATGCATCAAAAAAAAAAAAAAAAATCTTGGCAACTAGTTTAACTGACTGCTGTTTCCACAGTCAATTTATGTAAATTTTGTCCTAAATCTGGGCTTCCGTTTTGACCTTGGAGATTAATAGCATGAAATTTACCCTATAAATATGCTAAACAGAAGATGAAATATACACTCCAAGACACAAGAGTTTGCCACCAGCACACAGCAAAGGTAAAATACTCTCGTTTTTCTTATGTTCAAGTATCTGCATTAAATTAAAATCCAGCAGACTTCTGGAGATTTACTTTTTAATGTGAGACTTTGCTATAACCCTCTAACCTGTTATTATAGTCTCTGGCTGGGGACAATATGATAGTAAGTCATCTGCAGTAACTGCAGACATAAGAACTAATACTTTATTATTCACTTAGGCAGAACTCCCATTAATTTTGAGGACTGACAAACAGAATCTGTAGGAATAAATTTCTCTGTTCAGTTTAATAGGAAAGATACCTGCATCTTCTTTAATGTTGTCGGCAAAAAGCTTAGGCCTCAATTCAGGAAAGCATTTAATTGTAGTCCTGTTTGGGACACTGAGGTATGTGCTTAACTTTAATTGTATGCTTCAGTCCTAGTTACATGTTTAAACACACGCTGTGGTACTGCCCTAGAAAGAATGTTTCCTTGAGCCAGAACCTTAGTGAGTAACACAAATAGGAAGGCCAACAAGCAGCAGCCCTGCCTACTCTTGTTTCTAGGTTTAAAGTTCTCTTCTGGAAGAAACAGTAATTTTTATTTCTGCAGAAAGAGTCCCATGAGGATTAGATATCATTTTCTTAAAAACCTGGCTCTGATCCAAATTGTCCAGCCTCCCACAGTTGAATAAAAAAACATCCAGGATTC
>NW_020450823.1:337639-440967 GCF_003343035.1 Apteryx rowi | reverse complement strand
AAGGGGAGAGGAAGGGAAAGGGGAGGGGAAGGGAAAGGGGAGGGGAAGATGGAGGGAGGGGGAAAGGGAAAGATGCGGCAGGAGCAGGCTGATGTCATTGCAAGGCTGATCTCTATCATCTCTGGAAGGTCATTGGGATCAGGGAAGGTCCTTGACAACAGGAGAAAAGCAAATGTTGCACCCATCTTCAAGAAAGGACAAAAAAGATGATCAGGGGAACTACTAGCAGGTCAGCCTTAGTTTGGTTTCTAGGAAGACCATTGAGCATGTGATCTTGAAACACCTTTCTGATAAAATGAAGGGGAAGAAATAGGTGACTGGAAAGAGTCATCATGGATTTACCAAAGGTAAATCATGCCTGACCTATCTGATTGCTTTCTGTGAGAAAATGACTAGACTTGTGGACAAGAGGAGAGCAGGCAATGTCATTTACCTTGACTTTAGCAAATACTGGTCTGATGGTCTGCCTCAGAAAGTATTGATTAATGGGTCATACTCTACCTGGAGGCCAGTAAAAACTGGAGTAACGCTGGGGTCTGTACTGGGACCTGTCCTGTCTGACGTCTTACTGACCTGGAGGAGAC
Source organism: Apteryx rowi (assembly GCF_003343035.1). NCBI lineage: Eukaryota > Metazoa > Chordata > Aves > Apterygiformes > Apterygidae > Apteryx > Apteryx rowi. Next base: position 440,383 of record NW_020450823.1, on the reverse strand, counting down.
AATGGAGTGCTTGCTCATCAAGTTTGCAGATGGCATCAAACTAGGGGGAATCAGTCAATACACTCAAGGGCAAGGTTGCTGTCCAGAGGGACCTAGACAGGATGGAGGAGAATGTCTACAGGAACCTCATGAAATTCAACAAGGACAAATGCAAAGCCTTGTCTTTGGAAGGAATAATCCCTTGCATGTAGAGTCCTGACTGACTGGGGAGCAGTCGGCTGAAAAGACCCTCAGAGGTCTTTGTAGAGAGCAAACTAAACATGACCTACAGTGTGCCCTGGCAGTGAAGAAAACCAACAGTATCTTAGGTTGTATTAAAAGGAGCATAGCCAGTAGATCGAGGGAAGTGATCACCTCCCTCTTCTCAGCTCTCATTAGACTGCATTTGGAATATTGTGTTCACTTGTGGGCCCTCCAGTACAAGCAATACATTGCTAGACTTGTGTCAGTCCAGCATCGAGCCCTGGAGCACCTGCCCTGTGTGGAGAGGCTGATGGAACAGGGCTTGTTCAGCTTCTTTTCAGAGGTTATTAAGATGGAGCCAGCCTCTTCACAGTGGGGCATGGCAGGAGGAGAAAAGACAACAGGCACCATTTGAAACAAAAGAGGTTCAGACTGGATAAAACGAAAACTTTTCCACCATGTGGACAGTCAAGCTATGGAACAGGCTGCCCAGAGAGGTTGTGCAGTCTCCATCCTTGGAGGTTTTCAAGACCCAACTGGATAATGCCCTGAGCAATGTGGTCTCATCTCATAGCTGGACACTGCTTTGAGCAGGAGGTTGGACTAGATGACATCCTCAAATCCTTTCCAACCTGTATTATTCTAGGATTGTACATTTCTAAGAAGGGATTTCTTCCTTCATATCAAGAGCATAGGATGAGCTGCATTCTTCTGAAGGCTGCTTTTGATTTCAAAGGAATTATACTACTGCAGTATAATTATAAGAACTGAAGTACAGAATTGTGGCTATACACTGGGCTTATTTATTGACTACAAATGAGAAAATCTCTGCTAAGATTTTCAGAGGAAGGGGTAGCAAGTGGGACATTTTTAGCTGCATTTTTTACACCACTGTATAGAAAGATAGTCAAATTCCAGGACAACAATAGGGAAGACTTTTGAATACACATCATATAGTCAAACTCCCCACACATTTAAAAGAGAGCACACTGAAAGTGTGAACTGTCTGCTGAAGGTACAAATCCTGCTTGTAAATATTCTGGTATAAAACTGGTGTAACCAAAAGCAAAAATAAGAATTAAAATCATCAGAATTATAACATTTACCCTTTGTATGTGGTTGATCCAATTATTCAACCAAATATCAGTATAATAAAGTGAATGAGAGTGTTTTCTAAGATTATCGTCACAAAGGTAGTCATATGATTATTCATCTTCAATCTTTCGACATTTGTTATTTTCAAAAGCTATTTCAAAAGCTATAAATTTGTTATTTTTCAAAAATGCAAGGATTAAGTTGAAAAGGACAAAAAGAACAGTTCTTACATATTCCTCTTACCATCCCTTATGCTTGGAAAAGAAAGTTGTTTGTCAAGACTAAAGTAATGAAAGAGAAAGACTGGAAAAACATCAGCCATTGTAAGAAATACTTATTAAAAATTGATATTTTATCACATTAGTAATAAGGATAAATAAATGCTAATAAATACTCTTCTCAGAATTAGTGATTAAGGAATTCTGGGTTTATTCACATTTCTTTTACAGTTCTGATTGTTCAAATTAGTATTTCTAAGCAATTTTCTTGGTTTCCTCTACAGAGTTACACCTAAGGTAAAAAGAGATTAATATAATTTCTTTCTCTAGTTAGTCTTGGTCTTGCTTAATAAAGGGGTAGGCCTCCAACATCTGAAGCACTTCTTAGGCCTTGATGGGAGATTCACTTGTGAAAAACTGGATAAAGAATAATATTTTGCAATGCTGACAAATTTTAAAATATAGAGAGAGCTTTCATCAGTAGCATACCATTGTACTTTATATTTACTTGTATCGTCCTTATGCTAGAGACCTTCATTTTCAAAGCAGCTTATTTCAATTCAGCTGTTAATTGAAACAAAATGGTTTGGAAAGGAAGATTTATTTCTTTTTTTTCAATTAACAGCTGAATTAACAATTTAAATAATTTATTCTGCCACTTTCATATTTGAAATGAATTAAAAGCAAGAGAGAACGCCAGACTTTATTATTCCCAGGGTTTGCTCCAAGTAAGAACAAAAGCCAAGAGACAAGCCCTTTTTTCTATAAAGAAAGTTTTCCTTGAGAAATATGTGGAATGAGCTATTCGGTTTCCTGCCAAATAGGAAAGATAAGAAAATCTATGATGTTGCATCATGTTTGCCAGATCAGCTGGACACTTAATGAAAAGGATTCAGGGCCTGATCCATCACTCCCAGAAGTGACTGAAAGGCTTTCTTTCCATCAGCTGCTGTGAGAGCTGGATCTAGCCCCATCTGCATGTTTTCAGGCACAAGACCAATTTTCATTTCCTGACCTTGGTGTATTTCCATTCTGAATGTTAGTATTGCACAGAGAGAGGAACAGCTTCTCACAAGATTACAAATATCCAACACCTTTTTTATTTAATGTTCTGCAGATACGATAACTTTACACTATTAGTCAAATATTTCTACCCACACTTTCAATGTTGTAATTTATTAAACAAGGAGAATAAAAAATAAAATACCAATTGTTTTATTAAAACAATTACATGCCTCCTGTGCATGAATGTATTGTCAAACACATGCATTCACACATGCACACATGAACATTCATCTCCATTGTAAGGACAAGGAAATCTTTTAAGGTTCGCAAATTTAGAACCAGGTAGCTCTAAATTGTAAGCCATTATTTACATGTCCACAACAAATCAAACATTCCTATCGATTATAAACCAGATCACCTACAGGCTTCTAAAATCTGTTCCTTAGAACTTGTCATTTTTTTAATGAATGTCACAATTTATAAGGACTACCTGTTTATGCATATGCTACTTAACCTGAGGCATTTCAAGTAAGTGTTTCAACTCCTTTAGTTTTAAATGAATTCCCTTTTGAAAGGGTAGAGCCTTAGAGTATTATTGTAATAGTAACTTCACACCAATCTTTTGTAAAGTGCTCTGAGCCCTCACAGTTTCTTTTCCATTTTCATAACAACCAATAAAATATTTATCAAAACAGCCTGAACCATGCAGGATGGTGCAGACTGAAATCCTGTTCCTTGTTCATTACAGTAACTTAAATACCCTAACAAATATTCGTATGAAAGCTATACACTATAACACAAATACCATTGGGCAAGTGATACATTAGATCTGTAATACTTTTCATCACCGATATTAATCAAGCTGATTTGGAATTTGTTGTCTGGGCAGACTCATATGTTTACTGACCCTGACAGGTGCTGGGCATCTTCCACACTCATTACATTCATTATAGTTAATGACTTCAACAGCAGCCAGTGAAAACTGTACGTTGAGGAAGGTTTCCTCTTAATGGGTATCCCCAAGTTATCATTCAAGAAGGTATGCAACTGTTGATTTTCTTATGCAGTCACAATACCAGCACAGAAACTAAACCCCTATCACATAACTGGGGGGGGGCTTCACAGGGACTCCTTGTTAGGCAAGAAAGAATTGCACTGTACGCAGAACTTTTGACATAAAAACTCAGCTTCTTGCCATAAAATCACAGTCACATCCTCACCAGAACAGAGGAATTAACATACTGGAAACAACCAGTAATTTTATAGAAATGTATGCCTTTAAGTAAGCTCTAAATGAGTATTCTCAGAACAGCCTTAGCTTTGGCATCATTTCTATCCCAACAAGCCACAGCTGCTGAGCTGGAGACTTCTGACTTCATATTAGATAAGCAAAGGAGAAATTTTAGCCACTGGTGCCAGAACCTGTCCTTTGATATCAGCACAGCAAACTACAGTTGTTGACCAGGGACACCCAAAAGATATGCCTTAAAATCACGTTAGTTAGCCAAAAATGCTCAGGCAAGAACTTCACAGAGACTTATGCCATGACATCAGACTGTCGACCAAGATGTGATGAGACCAAGACCTCACAGGCATCTGCGTATTCATACAAAAAAAAGAAATTAAGAGGACAGAATCTTTAACTACAGAGAGACCTCTACTTTGATGCAAGTCCAGACAGTGGAAAATCTGCGCTATTAATATGACAAAGTCCTGTACCTTGGCGTCCACTCAACAAGATAGAAGTACTGAGCCAGAGACCTCACAGAAACCTGCACCTCAATATTAACCTGCCGTGAAAAAGCAGCTGAGCTAATGACCTTACAATGTGTATAACACACAGACATCTGAGGAGGAAAAAGAAAAGCTTAAAATTCTAAAAATTAGGTAGAATATCTATTCCAGACTCATCACTGTTAATGTCTAATTTTTCAGGATCTTCCAAAACTAAATATAAAAGTTCTGCATGTTCCAATAAAGAACCAGGCTTTTCTCTTTTCAGCAGGCCTCATACAAGCGTTCCTTATAATATCATTGAGGTACAAACTGCTGAACACTACACCTTCCAAACCCAGACTTACTTGCTGTTTGCTGGAGTGAGAAAAGAATGCCTTTTTTGAGGAAAATTGAAAAAGTGATTGCAATAGAATGAATAAACAAAAAATTGACTGACTTAAAACTGCTCACAAACTTGGAATATAACTCAGTTTTGGGAGAAATGGTGATCAGTAAGTTGCAGGATGAATGTATTTATTAGAGATCTACATTAATCAACTCAGTGGAAGGTTCTGCCCTATGAATATCTGTTTGCTCCCTATGAATAACTGTTTTGATGACGAATGTCAAAGTAATTTATTTTTTAATAACATTTAAAAACTAAACTGAGATTAATCTGGGAAGCATTTCCAAAAAAATACTTAAATGACTCAAGAACTCTTTTTCCAAAGTGACTTCGGAATTAAACACTGTTACTAAAAACCAAGGGGGTTGCAGTTTGAAGTGCCTGCATCAATTGCCAAAGTAGGATTTTATCTCCTATAAGAGCACTGCAGAAAGTAGTATGCATGAAGATTCTCAAAAGCTTGAACCAAATTGCTGGGACTAGCAGATGCAGAAAAATATGCGAGTACAGCACTCTGTTTAATAATGTACCTTCTCATTCAACAGTGCACATGAGACCAACTGGCATTCTGGGATAAGGCAGCAGTACTATTTCTGGCACTGAACCACCATGTGTGGTAAAATATAACCTAGGTCATGTTGCTGCCTTAAATATACTACCCCTCAGAATCATAATTTAATAAACATTATGTTTGATTCTCCTGAGATTCTGAAACTACAAGCTCCTGTTGGAGAATCAAAACATCTGAAAACATACACCAGAAAAAGCCAGTTGGGTGGCTGCCATAATAAAAGCAACAGAAGCTACATGCTAAGGAGACACCTGTGTATGTCCTACTATATGTAGCATAAGAGCCATTTTGTTAAGGCCTGAGAAATAAAGTCCTCAGTTAAACAAAAGTTGTATCTGGTCCTACTTGTATCCATTTTATGAGGCTTGGAAAATACTAGAAGTTACTTGACTAGATCTTGTAAGTACCTGCACCCAGCTGACAACAGGAGATATTATGCACACATTGGAGGGGATGAAACACTGAGCTTATAAATTCTCAGATACATATGATGGTGATAATCTGAAACGGTGTTACAGACTCTCTTGCTGCATGGAACATGAAAGGATTCATTTCCTTCATCTTGCAAGATCAGATCTATATTGAATGACAACAGAAACAAGCAGAGAGACAGTGATGCTCTCAACATAATCTGAGGGTGACCAAAAACAAAATCAAACCAAACCAAACGGAACTTAGCTGGATAGCAGCCAGTAGCATAGTAACACTAAGGAAACTTTTCTTTCTCAGTGTTATTTTTCCATCCACATTGGCACAAAAAGTAAAATAGTATGCATTAAATGAAAAAAAGATATTTCCCAGCTTGATAGCTGAAATCAGTTCTTCTCTTTCGTATAGTGCTGGGGTTCTTTACATTGCTTCTCAGTTTCTCCCTATACTCTTAGCATTTTTCATTGCTTTCTTTTACCAAAACTTCATTTTTAATCTGTAGCATTGTGAGTTCTCTGTGTCCAATTTAAGCAAAATAATCATCTCACTACAAAGTCTAATATTTTGTAGCATGAATTGATGACTTGTTTCCAAATTTCACTTATTTTAAATAGAAAGGGATGAACAGCAGCACCTTCTTTATTCATTTTGTAGTCTTTGATCCTACACTTGACATGCCTAGCAAACTGCTCCATGCCTAAGGAAAGACCTCTCCATACTGCTGTGTCAGTCGATGCTCATCCCAGGGCAGATCTGAAGCCCATTATAGCAACTGAGAATCTTTTCATTCTCTTCAGTGAACGTTGGATCAGGCCCATCCAGTCCTACTGAGATGACTGATTCACTGGCAACACTTCACAATCTTGGTGGTGATCAACAGGAGAATGGGGGAGTTAAGTCCTTTCATATGCTGTAAGATCAAACTTGTTGTGTCAAGCCTGAAATCTGGACTATTCTCCAATTCAGATACTGACTCTCCTCAATGTCTCAACAAAATAAATTGTCTCCTTCTAACTGGAAACCGGACATGCTTTTGGAATGGTTTGGCTTTGCCACCGCATGTGACATACAGGCAATAAGCAATGGTTAGCCAAGTCGAATGGGCAGAATTTACATGGACTTGAGAGTTCCTAGGAAATAGACATCAATCAACATTTTACAAGAGGGGATTGGGAAAAAGTTCTTGTACTTAGGTTTCAAACAGCTAGAGAAAGCCTAAGCACAATTCAAGCCAAAAATGATACATTGATTTATTTTTTCCATTTATAATGGAAATGCTGTCACACCTGCACAATTGTACAGCTGCAACGTGACTAGAGATACCAGTCAGCCAATGTGATCTATGCAAATGAAATCACTATAATAAAAGTTGCTTTCTTTATTGGCCACGAAGTACTGAAATTCTAGATCACTGCTATAAGAATTCCTGTGCTGATAATCTTTCCTTAATTAATCATTCATCACTCTACAGATTAGATCCTGAAGCACCTGTCTACCATATTTCTGTGCAAAATGCTTTACTTTGGAGTGTTAGCAAAGACCTCAAAGTCTTTCTGTAGCCTACAATGCTGCATAATACCAGACCTCTAGAAAGCAACCTACAAGACTGATCAAGAGATAAACAGCACCAAAAAGTGTTTTTTGCAAACCTTCCAGCAGAGATGGACAAGAAGATAATCACAACGTATCAAAACACAAATCAAATCTCAATGAAAACTGGAAGTCACATCTTACTTCATTTGTATTTTCTGTTGTTGTGTTTTTAATTTTGAGCTTTTTCTGTAGCAGTTTGGTTTCATACTCAGGTCTGGGATGCTCCTGAAAAAAGGGAAAATAAAAAATACGATTATGATTAAGAAAAAGGAAAAAAAAATTAAGTCCTGATCACTTACTCAATTTCTATGTGTGTAAATATGTGGTATTTACCACAAATACACCAGGATACATATCATCATTAGTTGGTGAACCATAAAACACAATAAAAACCACAGTGATTTGAAACCAGGGCACCTGCAGAGCAATCAAACATTTACTTAAACGGAAAATTCAGCAAACTTTTCTACCGTCCTTGTTGCATTTGTAGTAGTAAAAAGGAACAAAGAACACTGTGAAAAGAGTTCTCCAGAAGGCTGCATACTGAAGGTGTTGATAACCTTTCAAAGGTTGCCTCCCAAATTATATTTTTGTTTTCCAAATTAGAACCCAAACTAAGTGTGGCAGCACAAATTTATTAGGATTTTAAAGACAGCACCTCATAAAGAAGACAAATGCCATTAGTCACTTGATTCCTGACAGATTCTGAATTCATTCAGAGCCTGGAATTCGGATCTGATGCTTCCCAGAAAAGGCCTATTTCTACAATGTGCATTTCAGCATGGACCTTTGAGTAGTCTTTTGTACAATGTGTCACAGGTTGCTAACCCTGACAAAAAGACTAATTCTGTGTATGCAGCATATAAAGCAATATCAGCATTGCTTTGCAGATAACCACATCTGAATAGTCCCTAGCTGCTGTGTTTGTCTCATGACACACAAGCTAGCTACAAAAGCCATCTCATTGCAGCTAAATGTTAAAAGCAAACTTTTGGCTTCTATGGCAGGATAGGCCAAAGATATACAGAATGAATTTAGAGATGCCATGGCAAAAATGCTCATTGCTCAGAGCTTTTCAGAAATTCCATGTATCATGACTAAAAAAATTTACATTACTCTATCCCCTTCTTCTGAGCATTAGAATATCCTAATCACATGCATTTCAGAAGTACAATATCACTGATCATGCCATCCATCTTTATTACAATTAGAAAATTTCAGCAGTCACATAATCTACTTACTAACACTTTTTCATGCATTTGGGGTAATGAAGAGAATTTAAAAAATACTTTTTTTTATTTATTACTCCTCATGGGCAACAGAACAGGGTTTCACAAGACTGCATGGAGCTTTAGCAGCCTTCTTGGAGATATAGTTAACAGAAAATACACTGTACATATCTGCAATATCTTCACTGCACCAGATACCATCTTGAGCATTCTCTATTATACACTAATACATAGATGCAGTGAGACTTTCAATATATTGTTTATCTTGTTCTCTTCTCAAGAGATTTTCCAAACACTTTATATGACTGACATAGGTTGAACAAATATGGGAGCACACTGTCATTTAAACAACTAGATTAACTTAAATTAACATTTCCCCATCTTTCTGAACTCTGTAAACAAGTCATAGTTTTGTCTACCCTAATGGTAGTCCCACAGAAGACACTTGCATTCCGCTGCTCCCAGGGAATCCAGTGCTAACGTGGCAGAAGGCTTGAAGGAACTCTTTTCTCTAAAGTTCAAGTAGATCTGCCTCAGAGACTTTAGCATTATGACACTATAGTAAATAAATTTAAAGAAACTGCTTGCATGACAGCTTGTTTTACTCATTTAATCTCATGTACTATTCGAATCAATAAAACATATTTTAGAAGACAGCAAGAAAGACTATTGATGTTTTTATGTTCAATAGATCTGTATTTGAAGACTGCAAGTGAAACTGTCTATGCATCATAGAGTCCCTTTGCATTACTTAAGCCTCACATTAAAGTCAATTTCACAATGAGTTATAAAGTTCAGGAATCATTATAGCACTTCTTGGCATGAGGGTCATTGTTGTGATTACTTACAAAGCGCTAGGGGTATACATGGACCTCACAGAAATGGGCACCGATTATCCATGCTTGACATTATTAAAGTTGACTAACAGTAAAAATAGTGGCCAGCAGGAAGGGGAAGGGAAAGACAAATATACAAAATTAAGTGTTTACATATGTTAATAATGCATGTATCTTGACATTTCATAAGTTTTTGCTAGTCTGTTGGTTTGTGTTAATTTGTATCACACTTCCTTACTTAAGGTTCAGAGCTCACATGGAAGAAACATCTTTAGACTTAAAGAGAGATAAGACAAAGGCATCAGGCAAGGAGGGCTACGTGTGAAAAGACAACATGACTAAAGTAGGGAAATGAGATAGATGAAGCTAGAAGAAACTGAGGAGATTTAAACACACAATAAGCAGCACCTGCAAAAATGAGCTGGCTTTCTTTTTTTGTTTTTCTTTTTTTTGATTTTCTTTTTTTTTTTTCCCTTTTCCTCATTTTCTGCTAAGCAAAGCATTCTGGGACATTAGAGGCAGCTGCAAAAGACCAGAGCAACTTCGAAAGTTGGCTTGAAAGGAAACAGGGTGAGAAAATCAAAAGCCAAGCAAAACATGGCACTGTAAATTAAAATGACTTTTTTTGTTATTGTTAGTTTTGTTTTGCGTGCCCGTTCTGTTCAAATTTGGTCAAGTTATGTTTAATTTTGCTAGTAAGGTATTTCAGTGTCCTTTGATCTGCATTTCACACACCTACATCTGGGTTGGTAAATTAGTTGATCTGTCTTTGCAGAATTTGTCAAGTCATCTTATTCTTAATTGAATAGTCCACAGTGCCTCCTGGAATGTGTGTGTCTATATATTCTTTTTACAAGTATATTACATGAAACAATTCTTTAAAATACAGATTTAGAGACACTTGCTTCTGATTCTGATCATATATACATGGATATAAAGGAACAATCCCACTCTCTGCTGTAAAAAAAGTGTGATTCAGAATCAAGTTCTTGGTCTGAAAATGGGAAGAGTTCAACAGTTAAGACAATAAGCTAGAAATAGTTGTGATGACTTGAAGAAGGCCAAATGTCCATGTAGGGATAAATATGAATCCCATGATGCTGGAAGCATGCCAGTACAGCTGCCAGACACTTATTGAAAACCATGTGAGCCAAGGTACTTCGAGGCCAAATGAGTGCTCAGAGTAGAAAATGGTAATTCCCATCCTGAAAAGAAAGAGCCAAATGCTGGAATTTTTACTCAGACAAAACTCATATTGACGTCAGTGAGAATTTTGCCTGAGAACGGGCTCCAGGCCTCAAACATACAGCACTATACATTCCAAATTAAGGGTGCATAGGTAATGATCCAGTTAGAAAAGAAAATATAAAGAGAAATGATGTCTCCTTAATGTCTCTTTGGTTTAGGAAAAAAGTGATCATAGAATTTTACAAAGCATGCACAACACACCTCTGGTTGCTGAGAGAAAAAAGAACCTCAGAAACCATCCCAGATTAAGAGAGCAGAGATGTTATCACCAAAAAAAATAAGCCAAATCACTGCTTCTTTTTACATCTTGAGGAAAGTCAAAGAAACACTGAGAATTCACTGAACAGCCTCACCCTAACATGCTGAATGCAAGCAGAGCAGCAAAGCAGTGAACACCTATAAGGAAGGTTTCCGCAAATGGGAACTAAAATGACACAGCTGCTACCCCAAATCAAGATGGAAACTTGGAATGAACAGGACAGCGAGCCCAGCTGTCCGCCACTGCAAGAGGTGTAATAGTTACAAATCAAGGATAAGCCTTAAATACCTCTATTTCATATAATGAATTATGACACCGTGGGGGAAAAAGGTCTAAGGAAGAGGTTGTCATTTACACAAGAACACCCTCAAGACTGTCCTAGCAAAGGAATGCTCATGCAAGTAAAAGTCATTTTATATGACTTACATGCATGCATGAAGGAATCACTGGGAGAGGGCCACAGTCTTTTTAGTCCAGAACACTAGTCTAATCAGACTTTACTTACGAAATTTTTTTTAAAAAAAGTTTGAATAAGTCATCCAACATGATTAAATTTAGGGGTATCAAAAGACAAAAGCCACTGTGCAAGCACATAGGAACTCAGCTATCAAAGATATTCTAAAGTAAACACAAAACTGAAGTAGTCAAAACAAACCAAAGAACCCATTAGATATATTATGGAAACGTATTTGCCATACCTGTATAGAATCACAGAATCACAGAATGATTGAGGTTGGAAGGAACCTCTGGAGATCATCTAGTCCAACCCCTCTGCTCAAGAAGGGTCACCTAGAGCACGTTGCACAGGATCACGTCCAGGCAGGTTTTGAATATCTCCAGAAAAGGAGACTCCACAACCTCTCTGGGCAAGCCTCTCTTGCAGCCATGTCCAGCTCCTCCTCATCCTGGAGGGCACTAAACCTGTTCTTCAGCTGCAAGTCTTCAGGAGGATTAGGAGTTTTTCTCCTCCTATGAGCAGTGACCAGTTTCCAGCCTTCTTCTACGGTGTTATGACGTGCCATTTCACACGGCACAGAGCCCTTCGGCAGCTCCACTGCCATGGGGGGTTGGGATTCCTGAAGCTGTATAGTCTCCAAGAATACCCATCTCTTGCTCATCTTCTCAGATGTTGCACAGCCTACTGACTTCCTCCTGTAACTCCCTTACCTGATGACACAACTCGTCAACAGCAGCACACCTCCTGCAGGAGAGCTGACTGCCAGCCCAGGCCTCCCGGAGAGGCCCCAAGCACTCCCTGCAGCCTGAGACCCACAGAGCTGCATCTACTGTCAGAGGGTCGATCTGGGTCCCAGCCTCTGACACAGCAACTCCAACAGTCACTGGGGAGCGCTCTGCAGTGTGTCACAACCATACTTGAGGAAGCATACACCACAGGGAACAGAAACGAAGGTTCCTTTCGTGCACCCTTCTGCGCAAACTGCTGCGCAAACTGCTGCATCTATTCGCTGCCTCTGGGAGCTGAGCTCTAGGCCTGGCTGTTATATAGGCCTCTCTCTAGCACTGGCTAAGAGGGTGCTTGACCCGCCCTAATCAAGGGCCACCAGGATCAAAGGCCCCGACTCCCTCTGGTCAGGGGCAACTAAGAGAGCTCATTAGCAGCAGCCACTCCTAGCTAGAGCTTTTCCCAGGAGCTTTTCCCAGGARAAGTCAAGGCCTCCTGCAGTTGTCCTTGCCTAGCTTCCCCTTTCCTGTTCACAGCAATCACCTTCTAATTCCTCGGGGGTCCTCAGAAAGCCCACAACTTCCAACAAGATCCTCAAGTTCTAGTCAGAGCCCAAACACTGCTGCGCAAACTGCTGTGTCTGTTCGCTGCCTCTGGGAGCTGCGCTACATGTAGATCAACATCTATCCCTTTGTTTGCTCCCATTGAACAACAGCAGTAGTGCTTTGAGGAATCACTTGCAAGGCTAAATTTTGAAATGTGGCTTCAAAATTTAAGTGCCTTCAAGGTAAGAACCGAACAAACAAATGCTGCCTTTGCAATGTCGATATATTGCATTCTGTAGGCAACTATAGCAGAATAGAGTGTCACTTATTTTTGGTCATTAATTCAAATTGAACCCATAGAAATAGACCTACACTGGTAACTGGAAGAATGAAGCCAGATGTCCCTTGAACCATGGTATTGAAAATTTTGCTTAAAATTATTTATTCTACTACATGAGAATTTGCCACTGAAACAAATAAGCTGAAAATTTTATATAGGGTTCTGGGCAACATGCTTTAGGTGACCCTGCTTGAGCAGGGGTGTTGGACTAGATGATCTTCAGAAGTCCCTTCCAACCTCAACCTTTCTGTGATTCTGTGAAAAATGTAATGAAGAAACCCAGCTGTAAAGCTGGGTGATAGCCCATTAAAATGTGGCATCAACTTTTAGCTTACCTTATTGCTCTGACCTTCATGAAATATTACCTGGATCCTTCTGTATTTAAAATATCTGTGTATATCACTGCTACCCTCACTGTTCTTCACCTGTCCTACACTAGTACTGTGTAGTTACAGTCATGGCCTAGGACCCTATTGTTTTAGCCTCTATACAAGCATAGAACACCTTCTCCAAAGAGCTTATATAATACCATGAAATGTTGATCGATTTTTTTCCCTTTGGGTCACTATTTTCTTCTGCTTTCTGATAAGGTATAACAGCGGGAACATTTGCCTGTAGACGCACTCTTTAGGGGAACATGTTTATGGAAATTTTTCGCTGTCAATATTTAAGATTGAGAGCACTTTGGTTTTATTACAGATTTGCAGCTCTTACAAAGAGCAATACAATAAACACTGCAATGTGGAGGGTCATGACAGGGTTAAACTGGTGGAAAGTTGCAAGTAGCAAGCAACAGGAGCCTCAGACAAATGTACTCAAGGACACTGGTGCAGCTGGGAATGATACATCCTGAGAAAGTACAGATAAACTAGCAGAAGCCAGTGGGAACCAMGGTTAAGGGCAAGACAGCTTTTCTAAACAAGTAGCAAGGTACAAGGCATGACCGCTGCGTGCGTGATCGTTGTAATGATTGGCTACCTGTGACATAATCTGCATGATGATTGGCTTAGCAAAGTGTGTCTGTGAAACCACTGAAGCAGCTAACTTTTTAAAATAAATATGTGTTAGAATACACAATAAATGTCTCAGGACGCAAACCTTCCTGAGTCCGTGCCATTCATCCGCCACACTGCAAAATGTTTTAAAATTGATCTAAAATAGCTGTTTCCTAAATCATATCAGTATGATCTCAAGATTAAATATCTTATGAAGTAGCAAGGTTAGAAAGCAATACTTTATCCTATTAAAAAGGCATTATTTTTCAGTTCACTCCAATTAGAACAAATTTTTCTTTTAAGCAAGATCAAGATTCACACTGGGATTTGAATTTGACACTGGTCCAAGGCTAAATACTGCACATCATTACCCCAGTGACCCCCAAAAATTTAAGGAAGAGGTTAAAAGAGAAGGTCACTGATACATGAATGAAGAAAATATTTTGTAGATTCACCCTGTTATAGCTTGTCAGAGGTCATAGCTTTTAGATCCATGGTGGAATGGGCAGAGCGTGCAAGCAACTGTCAGGGCTGAATGTTAAATAATATCAATCCCATGGACAGAACTACTGCGAATGTCATTAATTTCTTTGTCTTGCCCTTACTTTATATTCACTTATCTATCTCTAGTAAAAATAGTTCTACCATTCCAGACCTCTAAGTCTCTATCAGGTACATATCATTTTAATAAGAATGCTTCATAAATAGCCCAGTTTTCTGCCACACCTGAAACTTCATTCCAGATAATATCAAACTGGATTTTTGTTTATGAGACATTATTTTCTCAACAGTGGCCACTTATGATATTTCTGAAATTTTCATTTCTCTTTAGTTCTCCTCCTTCTAGCCTCCATGCAGCTGGACCCCCTGACTGCGAGGTAACCTGACCTACTAGCTAGAAACACTTTCTAAAAGTGTTTTAAGGAACACTTTCTAAAACATTTTAAAGCATACACGTCAAACCCATGCTAAAAAAAGCTTAATGTCCTGCATTAATGGATTCTAACAGGTGTATATTCTGACCAACCAAAGTATTTCCAAACCTTTGTGAACTTTTCAAGTTGAACATGAACCAGAAGAGAAACTTGGCTCCTATCTAATATAAAGATACTATATCTGAACTAAAAATCTATCTTTGCCCAAAAATATTTGTTCAGTCTTTATTAAGTTTTTTTCTGCTATACCTGTGCATCTTCTGATTGTTTCCCATAAATGCCCAATAACTGGATTTACAGCCAGGAATGTTCATGAAACAATTTTTTTGAAGAAAACATGAATCTTGAAATTGTAGTCAAAAGCTTTTATACTTGAGGCTTGAGTTTAATAGTTTGCAACAGCATAAGCCAATCTAAGTGTGGGCTCCCATACCCTCAGGTTCAGTTTCATCTTATGCTAGCCCCACATTTCTATTCCTTTCCTTGCATCGACACCAGTGCACATGCAGCTGTATGGTAAGACATTTCAAGAAGATGACCAAGCTTAAAATTGACCTATTTTACTCCCCAGGCTAGTTTTCAGCTGGATCAGTTGTCTGAGCTGTTCACCACTCAGCTGTATGATGACCAGCATGAGCTTAAGAGGAGGAATAAGAACACCTGGCTGGGGCAGCACTATGGTAGTGCGGAGTTAGATTGGCTCAAATTGCTATGTAACTTCAACCTATACATGATTGCATGATACTGATGAGCTGATTTAATGGCTCACAGTTGCTAAAACAGGGAGGTCTTCCTAACCCACACATTTTTCACTACCCCTGCCTATGCCACAAAATTACTTTCTTTCTCTTCCCCTGGTTCTAGCCCTCATTAGACTTCTTTGAAAACATGTCCAATTAACTTGCCTCCTCAACCACAAACACTATTCATTTTTATCACTGGAATTACTTTTCTACAGCTTTAGTCAGTAAATCAGGTCATGGTTCAGACACCAGAACTGGTAATATGAAAGTAAGGATGGGACCTCTTTCTACTGGTAGCAATGAACTATTGAGTCATCTTATGCAGCTTCACCCTGAGAGGTAACTTCAGAGAATTTCAGAGAATAACATACAGATAATTAAAAAGTAGGTTCTTAATTTGCTTAATTTAAGTAAATAAATCCATAGCTAGTCACCTAAGCAAAAATCTTATGAATTGTAGAAAAGAGAGAAACACATCCCATTGAAGTCAAAGGAAGGTACTTGATTTTCACCTAGAAACTGGGACACATTTTCCAGGTGCCTGAACTTACATTTCAGATGCATTTTTTTATTAGGTCTAAGGAGGCTGGTAACCCAGCTTCTATGTAAGATCAAATGGAATTTGGATGTCTAACATTTGATACCTTTGAAAATCTCAGCTCAAGATGCCTATCTTACTGCACTCATATATGAAAATGCTTTAACAGGCATAAAATCAAAGATATTCAGAATTTGGTGTATACAGAATTTTTCATAGACAAGCTACAGATCAGAAGTTTTTCACACAATCAAACCTACACAAAAAAAGGGCTATAAATTTCTATACTGTCTAGAAAAAAAACCTTAATCTTGCAGCAGAAGTAGCAGAGTAGGATAAAAGCAGGAAGATGAGATTTTAGAAGAATTAGTGATGTTTTACTGGTTTACAAGATCCAGAAGTAGATAAAGTGCTTATGTTTCCCCAAGTGTTAGAATTATCTCTGTAGCTCTGACCGAGAAAGGCGTGAATGAATCTAGAACAAAAGACATACACACTTATATACTCTTGGCCAGTAATGAATAAAGTGAGGTCATCAATAAAAACCTTATCTCACAATACATCATCATATATTCAGTATAAGTGTGGTGTGAAAGAGTTTTTATTGGCATGAGTTTGCAATGACCTTGCCCTACTCACAAATAACTGTGTGCACTTGAAAAAGGAAGATATATTTATGCTTTATATATTGTACGTCTGACAAACAAAACAAAGAGCCTAAACTAAAGCAAAACTAGAGAATAACAGACAATTCTGACTGAAGAAATGTTATGTTCCTAAACTCTGCACTCATTTTAAACATATAAATAACTGACAATTTTGGCTGCCATTAAACAATATCAGAAAGTATTATTCTTAAATTCTAAAAGCCTTTCCCAAGTTCAAAAGTACTTTCAGAAATAATTTCCACTAGTTTTAGTGCTTTGTGCAGATTGAGAGGCATTTTGGAACAGCAATAGTGTAAGGAAGAGCTACTTCTCTTTCAATCTTATTTTAATCTGAATTAATGTTCCTAAATCAATGACTCCTTATGGGAAAAATTATAGACGAAATAATGTTCTAGCAATAAAATACTTTAGAAAAGAATAAATTACTTTTAGGTTCCTTTAATCTAGCTCATGAAAAGAAGGGTTTCTTAACACGTTTCCATTTGATTAACACATGGAAACTGGATTAAAAAAATGTCAGCTTCCAATCATACACCACAATTAGAATAAACCTAAAAAGCATATTAAATTGAAAGAAAAAAGCTAATTTCTTGAAAAAGCCTTTCTCAACACGAAAGAATATACAACAGTGTGGTGCTAGGGTTCCTGAAGTGACGACCTGAACCAACCTTGAATCTCCTAGTTAACACAAATAGCAGGTTAATCTTGGCAGCAGACAGCATTGCCCATTTATCTTAGATGGAACCAACTCAAGACCTCTTTTCACTGGAAAAAAATGATATTGGTAGGTGCAGCAGAAGAGGACAGAGGGGTAGAAAAATGAGGCTGAGAAAGACCAATGGTCTCCAGGGATCCCTGCATGAGGAGGAGCTAGGAATATCCTCGTATTGTGTCTTCAAGGAACATGGACAGGACTTGTGAGGCTCTGAGAGATGAAAAGGTCCCTTTCTGCCTCCTCAGACCCATCTCCATCAGAACATGTATTGCAGTACAAGATCTCCTGCCCACATCTTATTTCTTTCTTCCACACACCAACCTATCTTCAACACTAGCCCATTCTGCAAGAAGCACATCACTGACAAACCCTGCTTACCAACCTGGATCTCTTGTGTCCCTGGGAAGGAGGAAAGGAAGACAGAAAGGTCCTAGAAATGGTCCCTGCTCCTGAGGGAGAGGACAGTGCTGGATAAAGATACAGGATGTAGCAGGCCAAGACAGAGAACTATTGGAAAGCAAGACTTTCTTCCCTGTCACCCCTTTCCTCCAGCTACTGTTTCCCACCCTCCATGTCATGACTTTGCCCTGGTCAACAACAGCCACAATGGAGGGTTGTGCTGCACGAGCTGGAAGAGCCCATTCCAGCTCCTTCTCCAAAGGGTCCCACCCTAAGCAACTGCCAATTCTGCTTGCACCTCCAGGCATTTCTACTCTTATACAAGGGAATATCAGGAGATGGCAGTGAAAAAGAACTCATGCCACCCCCAGTGAACCAGCCTTTAAGTTGCCTATAGCATCATCCTGAGGAATCAAGACTACCTAGAAGGAAGCAGTTTTGAGGATTTTAGACAAATCAGTCCTCGAAAAGGCACAGGAGATCCGTATAATAGAAAAGGAATAAGAGAAAGCAAATGGGAGCTTGTTGATATGTTTGGCAGAAGGGGAATAAAAGAGGAAAAAGAACTAGTTAGGAACCCCAGCATATTGTAACATTTCTGTGGATCAACAGTCTTAGAATGAAAAAAATCTAATCGTATATCTTTACTGACTTCTTGGCAAGCAAAGGAGTTATCATTTGCCTTGTTTCTTCTAGTTTACAAATTAAAACATGTCTAAAGTGTGCCTTCACATATAATTTTTTAATGGAGCAACAGCTGGTACTAAACAGTTTCCCCCAAGGCCTGAGGAATAACATACTTTTTTTCAACGTTCCTTCTCCAACTATTCTAATAAAAATCTCATCTCAAATATCCTAAACATAACATTATTAAATCTAATGTTGAAGAGACTTGTCCATAAGATCTGAGTTAGCCCCATAAGGGCTACCAGAGCCATCTCAGGCTCATTAAATAATCAGTGTTAACAGGAATTCAATGAGGGTGACAGAAAATTCACTGGGAGGAGTGATGGACCTCGAGAAAGGTAGTAAAATGATACAAAGAGATTGAAAAAATTTAGAATCATTGGTCCAACAGGAAAATCAGAATAGGCATGGAAAAAATGTGAAATAATACACCTGGGGAAAATAATCCAAAACACAGATCTCATTGGTGCAAGAAACATGAGAAGTAGTGAGGGTGAAAGGACGTATTTGAGACAACACAAAATGTTGTAGCTACACATTCCTCCTTTACTATCATTGTCCATTTGTCCCAAGAGGCCCATGCTTTGAGTAAACAGTTATTTTATTAAAGTCTGTTGTTCTCTTATACATGCTTTTAAGCAAACAAAAGTGCCTTATACTGTGTGTTTTAGTAGCCACTGTTAGAACTTCAGAAAAGAAGCCTGTCTCTATAATTGGCAAGGTGAAAGATAACCTGAAGTCATCAAATGAATCGGATCACAAAAAATTATGGGAACTGTAGCAGAGAAGAACAAGTTAAACCATAATCCAAAAACAAGGGGAAAATGGGGTATATCTGTAAGTATATTTAAGGCCACCAAGTCTGCTTGCTATTCACTGTTCAATTCTAACTTACCAAATCTACCTTCCTTATTACTTTATCTCAACTCAGTGATAATCCATGGGGTATCTTAAGTCTTCCCTTAAGGGTTCATTAATTTTTTCTTTAAGTTATCAAACAGCAAAAGGAAGAAAGAGACTTTGGGAATCAATGTTTGCAAACAAAGAGCTAGCATTATTCAAAGCACAGGATTTTAACTTGGAATTGTAACTTACCAGATATGCTCTAATAGACAGCCATGTTAAGTTCCTCCTTGTACTGAAACAGCTTTACTATTTGAACTATAACGAGATCTCTACTCATAGCTTTTCTTTTATTGTGGATTTTGCTGTCTGCCCATTTATTCTTCCAAACTCTGGTTCAGATACTAGGATTTCATCTTTTAAAATTGTGTTTCCAATCCAGTTTTATATAGGACTGTTGGTAAAATGAGGTAGAATCTCTTCCACCCCAAAAACCCAAGGCAGGAAAATACTGGGTCCTAGAAATTTAATTATAGGCATATTTCCGAAGATTCATGAGAGGTCAGTAGTTTCCATTTCCCACATTGTTAATGAGAGTCCCTAAATATTTCTTCACCAGCCCCCTCACAAATAGAAGAATAGGATGTGGATTCTCCCATGATTTCCCTTGCTTTATTGATATCTATATCCTTTATTACTCAAACTGAAAAGCAAACAAATGTACAACCTGTTTGATTGGGTTACATCAACACACATCTGTGGAACAACATGTTGAGTGCTTATTCATGATATTTCCAAGGTTTTGTCTGTTTTCATGATTCTAGTCTTTTCTTGTTGCTTTTCTGTTTTCTCCTCCCTTAGTTATCAGTTGTTCAATTTCTTTTCAAGCTAATTATCCATTTTACAGTCTAGTACCCCATGTTACCTATTATTTCTGCAGATTTTGGATGTACAAGCAATGCAAATCCTCTAAGTCTGTACAGCTGCCAGCTGCAAATATGCATTCAAGCCTTAGGGAGTCTATTTTCTCAGACTGCAGTTGCCAAGATATTTACAAATAAATGGACTAAATTAATCTCTCATGTGACTCTTTTGAAGCAAAAGATTTGTCCCAGTGTGTTTAAAGAAAGTAATTTTACTGAAAATTTTATAGTCAAGAGTCCACAAATATGACACTGAAGACATTCACTTCAGTATAACCCTCACAGTGCATTTCTCAGTTCTTTGGATTTTACAGTTGTTTTCCTCCCTGTTTTGGTTCCATAACTTTGCTTTCTAAAAAGATTGATAATAATAACTAACTTAACCTCACCTGGCCTTAAAGCTGTTAAAACTCCTGAAATTCTCTTTGTCCCTTTCCTTCTTCCTCTCCTCAGTGATCCTGTGTGTGCCATTGCTACTTCCCTCTGGACTAACCTGATCAGACACAATTTTCCTTTTTCCAATATCATTTTTAGCAGTTGTAAAGGCTTCACCAACTGAAGCAATTACCACACTGATAAAACACAGTACCACTATCTGTCTTATGGATAAATTTTTCATCATCTTTATGACCTTAATGGATAAAAGGTGAGCAAAATCTGATCTAAGTTTTGGATTTTTGATGAAGTGCCAAGAGTTGACAAAAGATGATGCTCTGCACAGCTTTTTCTCTTTAGTAAGATGTCACCTGGAATTGTACATCCAGTTTGACCATTACTTTTCAAGTTAGAGCTGGTAGGTATTTATAGGTATTTAGAAAATATGATTTAGGATTGAAAGAGCAGAGGCCAATTCATCTAGAAAGGAGGGGATGACAGAGGGATATGATATTATGTTGAATTTTGCTGAAAAGAGGACAGGAGTAATCTCCTTATCTAGGACAAGAAAGGAAAGGACAAGAAAAAATGAATATTTGCAAGGAGCTTTAAGTTAGACATTAGGAGAAGCTTATTAGCTGATAGATAAGTATTAGCATAGATTGCCCAGGGAGGAAGTGAAATCTCCACTGGTAAATTTCTTTTAGAACAAATTAGTCAAACATCTTTTCACAATGACTTAAGTAGAGCTGATCCTCCCATGCACCAGGGATGGCTTCTCAAGGTCCCTTCCAGCCTTATTTTTATGATTCTATTTTCCTAACTCTTCAGCTTGTGCTGAGATGTGTCTGGCACTCTTTCACTTGTCATAAACATGGGATTCTTGCTGATCCTATAGTTCATGTCCACAAACCTTTAGCATTTCAGAGTTCTTCATCACAAGACCTCACAAACTTACAGATCCTTTCACAGCATTTTGAAAATATTGAGTTAAACCTTAGGAATTTATACTGCAAGTGATGAACTTAAAATTCAGTAAAATCTGTGGGGTTCGTCATGTAGACTGTGGCACCAAGAACAAAGTTTGCTCTCCTACCTCTCAGTACTGTATGCAATACAAAATTGCTGTTCTCTAAGGTAGAAGTATGCCATTCCATGTAGGACAATGATGCATTCAGTATATATCACACCTACAAACTCAGAATACTGGGATATACCATAAGTATCATCCAGTTGCTCACTAACAGACAGGAGTGCAAAAAAATAGGTAAGGCTGTCCTTAAGTTAACTCCTCAGGGAAGGAATACTTGGGAGATCTTCCTTGCTCTAGAGACAGCGCTAAAAATTTCATTTTGGAAGAGTGAAGGAGGAAGAGGAATACTGGGGTCTGCTGTCTGTTCTCGGTGTTATTTTTACATTTTATCTAATGACTCTTATCTAAGGAACAAATAAGTGGAATAGCATCATCATCATGCTACAGCATGAGGTTCATGCCTTCGGGGTACTTCCTTTCTGGCTTATTTGCGCTCAGCATCCTGTTTGAGCTGAGCTCAAGCAGCTGGGATGGAGATTTGCCCTGTTCTAGCCTTGTGTACAGTCTGGTCTTTAAGGAACCATGCTGGGACAGGAGGAAATGGCTTCAAATCCTCTCTGACCAAAGCAGGCCTAACACTCAAGTCACCTTCCAGGAACCTGACCACACTTTATTAAGCCAATGAAGAGAACAGTCACACTGAATTACTCTTCACAGGTACTCAGCTCACCATTAAGTATGGGAGTCTAATTGCTGCAGTTCTGAATTTCTCTGCATTTTGAACATCATAATGCTGAATATGTCCCTGTTCTGGAGCCATGCTGGTATCTACTGATAGGAGATCGGTAATTGAAGCTCCAGAATCTACCTGTTCTTAGTGGGATATTTAAGGCTAATGTCTGCATTCTTTTTAGTCAGAGGTAGAAATTAATCCTCTGGTGAGAATCTGTAGCTAAAATAGACCATAGGCTATGGCATGTGAAGCAATGTCTGAGAAATGGACTAAAAACAGATCTAGGGACACTGTAAATGCTAACAACAAGCATCTCTTGCTTTTCAGTCAACTCAGGTACAGTTTGAAGCCCCATGGGCTGATTGTGAGGTGCTTAAAAAATATTCTCAATTCCATTCTTTATCTATTAACAATAGACAAGGTTCCCCAATCACAAATTAAGTAGAAAGCTCAGCTGTCAGCCACTGATGAAACAGCTCTGCAGCTCAGTACCTGGAGTTCAAGATATTTTAACTATGGCATCAGGGATGCCGCACAGACCTGGAGGCAAATACTGTTTACATTTTCTGGATATGTTACAGTCATCTCCACAGAGCATATCTGTTACACATAATGAAACAGTATGTATATGAGAAGGTAAGTATTCAACATCATTCTGCTATTGCACTCTAGCAATACAATGGTATGTGAACATTAAAGAAGAGTCTGCTGTTAATCTTCTAATCTTGTTCAAAATTAATTATTAAAAAAAAAGGTTGAGTCCTGCCTAATACTATATATGTGACAAACTGCTTGAGTATATTGGTACTCAAAAATATATCAGTTATAGTCATTTAGTAAAACATAGCTATGAATTGCTTTGAACTGGAGAGCACTCATGAGAAATCTAATTATCAATGCTTATCTTCAGATTTACAATCATTTATACAACGAATTAGCACAGGGAAAGGAAACTTACTTCTTCTTCCTCCAAGCCAGTTAGATCCCAGAAGTAACTCAATCTCATTTGCAAACGCTTCCATTGTTCAAGGAACATGGTAGCTTAAAGAAAAATAAAACAGTTTTGAAAATATAAATCCAATGCACTATTGTGAATGCTTGTATTACTCGTAAGCCCCATGAATCCCATCATGCTAGGTCCTTTATAAATAAATATTAAGAAACAGCCCCAGACCCAATTCTAAATAAAGAACACAGGCACATCATGGGAACAACAATTACTGTCTTTTTAAAATGAAGTGCAGAAAGAGACAACATGGATTGCCCAAAGGCACTGGAAAGCTTTTTTCAGACACTGAAAATGAACCCAGATCTTCTGATATCCACCCCCAAAACATCTTTTCTCTCAATATACCATGACTCATTCTATAATTCATGAGTATAAAGCATATAGTGAAAACGCAGATCTAAATATTCATCCATTACATTTGAATTAATGAAATATTTGTCTGTTGGGGAAATAATTAACGGGTATTTCTAATCAGTCAGAAACATATGAAGAAGGCAGGTGTAGCTTGCTACTGAAATAAACAATTGATACCTATATCAATTATCATGTAAACTATGACCCTCAGCAATATGCAAAAAATACTATTATTCTGAAATATGTTATAGTAGTAGAGTTGAATGTTTTTCTCCTGCATAGACACAGTGATTTTGTCCTAAGGGGACAAGCAGAGAAGGCCAGCAGTTCAGTCTCCCGCTTTTCCTTTTTCATTAACATGAAGAAACAGATGTTGTACTGTTGTCTCATATTTACAGTCTCCTGACCTTCCTCCCATAATTGCTGTTTCCTCTAGATAGCCCTTTACTTAGCTGCTCTTGATTTATGGACACCTATTAGAAATAGCACTTCTTACTCTTGACTTGTGGACATCTCTTTTCAGAAAACTATACTGCATGTATATATACACTATATACACACACACACACACAATATATATATACACACAGTATATATGTGTATATATATAAATATTATATATATATACACAACAATAAAAAGCTATACAAATAAAAACTATAGAGATAAAGAAAAATAACTGTGGGCACTATTTTCCATTTTCCTGTGCTTCATTTCACCTTTTCAGTTGGTACAAAAAGGACTGTAAAAAGGTTGTAATATCACAGCAGTATTTATGTCACTTTGAACATCTTGTAGATAACATTACAAGACACAGAATACTGCAAAATCAGATCCAGCTTTCTTTATCTACATTTGGTATGAGTTATAACACTGGGAAAAGATACAGTACTAGTAAAATAACCTGACCCTTACAAGGCACAAGCTATTCACAGCCACCTGACAGCAAATATTTTCTGCACAGATATCTTCCCATAGCTACATGAAAAATTTAGTGAAGGACTGCTCTGAAAGAATCATAATGTAAGAAATAAATGTCATTTATACACAGGACTGGCAGTACAGTGCAAGTAAATCCAGGTATTCAGCAATTAAGTTGCCATCTCTGTTCCTCCCTTACAGAAGAGAGGACATATAAAAGCTACATTTAATATGTTTTGGAAACTTAAAAGGCTTTTAGACATCCTAAATACAAACACATTTGGCTATTTTATAGGTTGTTATTATCATTCCACTTTTTTCTATTTACAAAAGGTCAGTTGCACATTTGGCTCTGTAAGAACCTACTGTAGAAAACAATAACATCTATCATAATTCCCTTTAATTTATTTGGCTAGATATATAACTGGTGCTACAGTGAAGTAGCTGTTGTGAAATCAGCAGGTTCACTCCACTATATTCAACTATCCTTATAAACACATCTGACAGTTGAAATTCAACATACCAGAACATCAGTGACAAGAAGCACAGACAGCCAGGCATGACTTTGCATTTCGTGAATACAGTCATTGTCAAATGATATTGCTGGGATCACAAAGACACATAATGCGGCATCAAGATCACATCATAAGAGCATGAGTCCTTTCAAGACATTAACCATAGTGAGTCATCTGCCTTTCATAGAAAGGGAGAAGTCAAGCAAGATGAACGAATTCTTCTACCCAACCCCATCATGAAATGAAGCCATCTTAAATTACCATACTGTTCACTCTTTTAAGTATACATCTGTAAGTAAAAAGACATGCCAGTTTCCACATCACTGTGCTATACCCTACAAAAAAGTATTCAGGTAACATTTACTCAAAAGACTGTAAGGCAAGCTAGCTAGGTGTGTGATTGACAAGATATCTGTCACTCAGCAGAATGAGTTGTAGGCATAACCAGTACAGTCTGCTCGTAGTAAGGCAGCAAAATCTGGTGTAATGTAATACTGAATATTCAAGCTGGGCAGAGTTAGTATAGGATACTGTTCCACTTTGTTGTGCTTTGCATATGGTGAGTGTATTTTCTTGCACTTACAAGCTCAGTTATCAGTGTCCCAAGCACAGACTTTTCGAATCTGTAGGAGACTTTTTTTTTAATGGACCACATCTCAGATAAAAATTTAGTACTCTTAAATGTCTTTTTTTTTTAAAAAACAATGTGCACAGAACTTTTTGTTCCTTCTGTTCGCCTACAGATTCTACTAATTTATCTTAGTGCAGAGATATGCCAACATTTTGCTTTCCACGTTGTATTGCTGATGCTAAACTACAATTGCTTTGGATGAAGCTGCATGGAAACGGTCACTTGCACAGATGCAAGTTTACAATACAGATTCTCTGTCAGGAAAATAGTATTTTTCTATGCAAGTGCAAATGAATTGTCCTTAAAAAAATTGTAAACAGTTGTCATCAATTACCAAACAGTGGATTTTAACAATCAGTGAGAGACAAAAGACTTCCTATAAGTAGTCTAAAGAGTTACATTTGAAACTTGGCCCTTCTAGCTGGTCTTACAAAAAATTGCTGCTCTTAGCAGCAGGTAAGAATTTCAGTGAAATAAGTGACAAATAACACTGTCCTGTCCCAAAGTGGTAAGACTAACACCTTTCTCTTCAGTATTTTTTCTTCTAGCATAGTGCTGTCCCCCTTTGGCAATGGCAGACCATACTTATGTATTCTGCACCAGGGTGCTAAGCAAGCACCCTCGGCATTTCAGACACATACTATCCAAATAATACACTGAAACTCTCTCAAGGCAGTCTGTGGCATGCTTCATGGCAGCAGGTAAGCTGTGACACCTTATCTGCCAGTCTGCTCTACAGCTGGCAGCAACCTGAGGCAGGAGAACAAGTCATTGTGAGAGTCTGCAAATTCATTATCTTTTGCCATTTCCCTCAGTCACAGTGAACACGTATTCTCTAACTTTTGCTGAATGATTTCCAGGAGCCAGCAAATAAAAGCTGCTTACTTCCTTAATGTCTTCTGTGCATAAGTTCCTAACAAACCCTATGCTATCCAAACCCAACATCAAGCTACCGATCAGTCATTTCTAAAACAAATTGTGAAATTTAAATAGAGTTACAGAGTAGAACACACTGACTGCTGGGAGATGTCTATACTGTGATAATATATCTCACATTCTCACATTACAAATGAAAATTTCCTTTTGTGAACAATGAATAGGGAAATTAAATTCTTTTTACGATAGTAATCTTCAGAGACTCTTTTCATGGGTTATTCACATCTTTAACTTTCATAATAAACCAGATTTGCAGTGAGTGAGGGCATAACACAAGCAGTAAGATATGCAAGCACAGTACACAGTGTTCAGGGCAGAGGTGAGGCCAGGAACAATATGATAATACTACAATGCATTCATTTGTGTTTATGAAGTGTTTTGAGATCCTCAGTGAAGTATGACATTTTTACCCTTAAGGAAAACCAGTCTCATCTACATGAAATACATTAGAACACATTATAATTAAAACAGTAATAACCCCATTGTACTTGAAATCCCATAAAATTTTGTTAAAAGTATGTGACTAAGTTGTTCCACATGGATGCGCACTCTGTGCTTAAATGAAACCCTCTCAGCTGCCTGCACCATATGAAGCCCCAAATACATTCTTGCCCCAAATGCAGAAGGTGTTACAGGGACTTACCCTGTCTGTAGAAAATGAAAGAAAACATGAAGATTAGAAGTGACATTAAACAAGTCAGTAGAGGGAGAAAGGACACATTTTTCTTCCCGGACCAATCCAGCTCCTCTCCATTTATCCCAAAGCTTGCTGCTGACAAAGGAAAGACTTGTAACACTTCTTTTTCCTGTCTCAGCACAGACAGCCCCTTACTGACCCTCTGAGGCTTGGCAACTTCGTAAACCCATATGTAGTACATTCGATCTAATAACACTTTATTATATGGAAGGCTACCACATTCTACTGCTGTGCATCACTGCTTTCATCTCTGTCAGGAGTCCGAAGATCAAGTGACACGGTTAACATGCAAAGAAATACTCACCCCAGAGAGCCATAAAGATGGAGAAGAAGACAGTGGCAGGGTTGTCAAACAAGTGGCTGGCCCGAGCTGTAGCACACGCAGAGCTGAGGTTCCAGTAGTCGCAAAACTTGTCACACAGAGGGCACATGGTGAAGGCATTACGTTGGTCACACATTTCTTTGCTGTAAATGACAAGTGCATGAGCTCTTAGGGAATTATGACAGGAAAGGTGGGTGAACTGAAGTAATATCAAGCAGCACCTCATAGCTATTACAAGCTGTTTTTTTAATGTATGTGGCTTGTGGTTGTGGAGACCTGAATCCCATGACATATGTATCTCTTCAAGGGCCATGTTGCCAAGTTCTGAAATATTAAAATACCTACAGGCACCTTACCAACAAAAAAACCAATGCCACATAGCAAACCAATCTAATCCCTATGCTGTGTTATAGAAGAGTGAATCACTAAGGATTGAGGTTAACGACACTGAAAGAAAATAATTAAAACACAATCAAACTGGAATTTGCCATATCTACACTCAGTTACATGATTTGATACAGATCAGATTTAAATGCATGAAAAAGAATTCTGAAGTGGCTGTAAAGGAAATTCTGTGGGATAAAATCTGGTTTGCCCTTGACAAAACACACATTTTTTAAGATGATGGCACAAAAATCCATGTCAAACACCATTCTATTTTGTGTATCGGGACTGGCCATTATCATGTTGAACGTTTGTCTTTCTATATGTTCTGCATAACACCTTACAAAGCCAAAAATTGGCACCCAGGCATGTTGGTTATGCTATGTCACAGACAGAACAAATCAGCAAAACCATTTGCAGGATATGTTGGGGTTTTGGTATAAACTGACATGCATACACTGAAGTTACAAGACTTAACCAGCCAAGAATGTTATTCTTAGCAAGGATGTTGTATTTCACAGCTTTTGCTTTGAGATTCGCCTCTACTCTGCATTTCATTTTTCAGAGTATTTGTATAATCAGTGAGTGTTTTCCCAAAATAGATCTTTAACACAAATTCTTGTCTGCACTACCTTATGCCATAAGGTTTTGTCTAAGTTCCTCAGATGTGAGCAGTTATTTTAGGCACTCAAACTGATATGGTTTAAAGGTATTCAAATGCTGTGTGTACAATGATTTCAAGAATCTTGAGTTTGCCTTTCTGCCACTGCTGATTGAGGATATTGGTATTCTTCTAACTAACTGCTTCCTTGTCTTTCTAGTAGAGAGTAATAACCCAATTTAAAAAAAAAAAGAAAGAAAGAAAGAAAGAAAAAGAAAGAAAGAAAGAAAAAAGCAGTAAACCTTGTAAAGACTAAAAGGTTTTCAATTCTGACTCATATATTCAGATGCTAAGTTGTATTTCCATTCTTTCAGTTTACAGCATTTGTTCAGCTGTCCTCCAGAAAACATAGCAGATAAGTGACTTTCTTATGGATTTTTAAAAAATTTCTTCAAAATTGTTATTTTAATTCCTATTCTTATTTGCTATGCATTTACTCAGTCTGTAAAAATTTTTAAAAATTGCTATCATTATCTCCTGAACAAGCCAAACCCTGCTTGATACTGCTGAGTATACCTTCGGTATTGTTATAATGGCTGTATGGGGAAGACATTCATACCTACACAGTCTCACCCAGATCAACTGACCTGTGCAGAGCTCAAGTGTTACTTGCCAGGATTGTGTCCTAAGGATAGACTTGCAATGTTGCTTCATTGATAGGTGGTATATTGTGATTATGGTTGTTCCTATATTGACTATTATTAAATGATTTTTTTTTCTATGACTTCAAATGAAAAAGCGCCATTCAAACTGTAGTTTGAATATGTCTAATATTATATTGTTTGAATGGCATACAGCTGTTCCCAGCTATTATATAGTTAATGTAATGCTCTCTTCTATTTCAAAAGGCAGCAGAGGGTGCTGCAGATACATCTTTGCCATAAATCTCACTTCAGCTTAAATGTTAGCACAAGCTTTCCCACAGACAAGCACAAACTATCATGATTCATTCAGAGCAGGCTAAGAAAGCAAACTAACTCAGAAGTGTTGTCATTCATCATTTATCTATCAGCAATAATGCCTTACTGCCGAGTGATCTGCTTTAAAATTTGCCAATTTATTTGAGAGAATACAGGAACTGCCATAACGAATGTGACTAGCAATTCTGCTAGCCCAGTGTCCTGTTCCTACCTGAAGGCAGTCCCAGATGGTACAAAGAAAAAGTGTCCCTTTTCACTGAGAGGTAGACATTAATATTAGTGTGTCAGATTGACTGAAAGTTTTTGTTAAATAGTATAACATCCTGAGGGGACGCAGCACAAAACCTAACTTTTTTTATAATTGGCAAGAAGGTGAATACTGTGGATACCAAATACACTTAATCTGCTAAATATTGTTCATTCTACTTGTGCAAATAGCCTGATTTTACTCAGATGAACGAAGTATTCAAGAGGTACATGACAGTGAATTTGCATTAATTTCAGTGAGCTGTGAACTATGTTTGTCTTTCTGGATGAGTGTGGAGATACGCACATTCATAAAAAGCAATTCGATGGTGTAAAAAAGAACATATAAGTAATCTTATTCATTGACTCAAAACTTCTGCAAAAATGCAGTAGATTTACTGAATGTTAGTGTTTCAGAAGCTGCAATACTGAACAATCAAGTAAACACACGTCATTCAGATGTCTTATCTACTCAATAAATGTGTATTCCAAATGTTTACAAGGTGCTTACAGGCGTTAATGCTATATCAGTGTTTTCCAGACATTTTAGAAGCAATTATTCTCACTAAGGATTATGTCTAAAAAGCACAGTGTTATAATTTTCAAGTAACAAAATATTGATCACAGAGAAGCTTACCTAGGAATGTCATTCTCAATGGTTATACAACCATAAAGAAATACAATAACCCCAACTATTGAAGATGGAATGAGGAATTCTGTATATAAACCCAGCCATGCAAAATAAAGTCCTATTTTTTCTCCAAAATACTTTCTGAAAAAGAAGAAAAAAAGACATATATCAGGGATGTCATTTTCAAACATATTTTACGGCTTCTTAACAACCCCTGCAAATAAAAATAGTAAGTGTCAAAGACCTAGCTGAAAACCCTGAATATCTTGAAGTCCGTAACACCAAATGAAGGGGGTGAGTAGGACAGGTTGAGACTTTCTAATCTGAGATGTTAAAGACAGCCCTACATCCTTACCTTATGATACATGCTCAAGATTTGCTCTGACTAGACTGCAACTTTTACATATGTAGTGAAATATCCCTCACAGACTTCCATCAAAAGGAACAGGAGTTCGCCCGATTTTTTTAGCAGAAAATGTTCGTAAGGATTCAGTGCTTTAAGAAACTACCTAAATAAGCCATCATTCTGTTTCTCTGTAGTCCTTCTGGATTCAGTGAAAGGCATAGAAATGAGATCTATGAATGAGATCTGTATGAACATACTGACAACACTCTCTAATGTCTTTACAGACTAAAAATGAATTTCTGTTAAAGCAGGAAGGATTACTGGCATACTTTGCACTAGCTTTTCAGAAAGAATAAAAATTTTTGACAAATTAACAGTGTCCGTATAGCAAGTTTGCAAAAACAGCTTCTGCTCTGAGGAATAGTTCATTGTACATGTTGATAAATATGTGTTAGTACTCAGCCCAACATCTTCATGGATCACAGTGCAAGAAGTAAAGTAAACATAGATGACACTCACTGATCATTCCAAAGAGCTGTTGGAGTGATTATAAATGCTGCAAAACACCAAGAGCTTCAGAGAGCTCAATAACTCACACAAAAAAAGAAGAATCATTAAAATGAAATTAAATTTGGATAAAAAGCAACACAGTGAGAAACATCTCACAAGCCAAAGAATGAGACGGAAGACATTGAACAGAAAGCAGAAGGATGGAGAGGACTTCAGGAATGACACTGCTGTCATTCCAGGGCTGTAGCTAGGAGAACCAACATAAAAGTGAGGGCAAACTCAGGATTCTTCTGCGAAAGGAGTACATCTTCTACACCTGCCATTTTCAAGGTGGTTGAGGGCAACAGACTGTGCGAACTATCAAACAAGTCAAGTGGTTCCCTGGCACAGTGACTCAGATGACAATAATTTAATTAGGTAGGCTATTTGCTCTTATTTCAGTAACAACTTGCGTAAATCAGAGTAGGAATACTATTTGCAGTAACTAGTCTTTAAACAGCATATATCAGTTTAGTAACTCTACAGACATTCACACCATAGCATGGTTTGTAAGTTCCTGGGGACAAAGGATTACTGCATTTGTACAGAATATAAGGAAATTTGATACAATACAGTTTATAAGATGATAAATTAAAATATTTCTTTTGCAAATATAATTCTGACACTGTGGGACTATTCTATAACCTGGCACATGCATTCCAGAGGTAATTTTGCTTTATTTTCACATTTATTGTTCTTTGAATATGGTCCTGTGTATGAAGTGAGGGAGGAAGTATTTGATTAAAAAATAGAAATAATCTGATGGCCTATAGCTTTGCTTCAAGCCTCCTGTATAAGTCAGCATACAGCAACAATGTCTTAGGAGCAGCCCAGGTGACAGGGAGATTCAGTTCACTCTCAGGTTTCCTCCTGATTGGGAAGGGACATACCTTGCATTTGCCAGCAAAGCAAACATCACTGAATACATCCTAACAGCATGGAACAAGAACAAGGAAATTAGAGTATTCTGATGAGCCATCTTCTTCTCACTCCTGCCTTATTTGTAGAGATGGGCAACATTCATAGCTAATACAGAGCTCCCAGGAGGCCAAAGCAGGCACGAAAAATAGTCCCCAATCTAAGCTGTGCTAAATTGTCTATTGTTTTGATAAAGAGCCATGAAGTAACACAGAAAGTGTTCAGATCCAAGCAGCAAGGAGGAGTATATGGCACATGAGGCTTTCTATAGAATTATTAAACCTTCCAGTGATATACGTGATCCGTAACCTATAAAGCAAATGGTTGCTATTTGCAACCATGCCAAGAGAAAGTGAAAAGAGCTCAACAATGTTCTGGCAGTGTGGGGAAAAGCATTTGCCAAGAAGAGAACTGCACAATGTTCTGTGACTTAACTGTTTTGAAAAAGAAAAATATTAAGACTGCTGTGCCCAAGTCCAGTCCCTCTATATGCCAGAAACTGAAATAATCTAAAGAGAAGCAATGACAGTGTTTGAAAGCATGGTTATAAATTTAAATCTGAGTTTATCAAGCTAGCAAAATACGGGGCACAGACATGCTGTTTCCTTTCCTGACGTGTGCAGAGACCTGATCTCCTGTTTCTCTGAATGGCAGTCAAGCCTGTGCAAACACCTGTAATGTACTACAAGAGACCCAGTCCACTGTACCATCTACTACCATCTACCATAGCCACATCTGGATTTAGTGATTTTTAACTCAGACCTCAAGAACACCATCAGACTGGTCTCTTCCTACCCCCCTAAGAATCTCATGATAGAGGTACACAGGCATAGTTTTACAAGGTTTGAAGGCACTTAACTCCTACTCAGGTCAATAGCTTCACACTAGCACATTTCAAGGCTATTTCTTTCTGAAAGCAGGATGCTAAGTTTTCTCAAATCAGAACACTAGTCTCTCTATACTCATGCACTAACCTGAAAAATTAGAATGATGGTAGTGAATGAAGAGAAAAAATACTTTCTTCAAAGGGAGAGTAAGACATGTTGAGAAAAGGAAAGTTTATAAATTTTTGTATATAAATACCAAGAATTTGGCATCTTCCCTCATTTACGCTGGGGTAAAACTAATCTTATTTTATTATAGTCAAGGAATTACTCAAGAATTATGTTGGTGTGGACAAAGAGGAGTCAAGACCTCAGTTTTGCCCTACCTATCTAACTCCCATACAATTCATATATCCAGATAAAGCTAAGGATTAATCCTTTCCAAAGTACATTGATGGACTGCCTATTGAGGAGTGCCAGAAAAAGAGTATGCCCTCTGCATTGCATGAGCTTTATTTCCACATTAGCCATATTCTAAAGTACAGAAGTGTCCCTTTTATAAACACCTATGCATTGAGAATAGCAGTTCCCATCCAAAGCAAGAGGCAAATGACTTTGATAACGAATGTGTGCTGCTCCCATCAGAAGCAGCAATCACACATTGTGTTCTGTGTGTTGTTACAGTCCACGGTGAGATTTTGTGTCTTTCACTTTGAAAGATATTTTGAATGCTTGTTAAATGGCCACCTACCAAGCATTGATCTCTCTTGAGAGTCATGTCTCTAAGGAAAGACTGGGCCATAAGCACATGATCCTGAGACACACAAATCATCCATATCTTCTTCAGAAGCTGAAAAGAAGCTGCAGATTTTCAGAGCTTTCCAAGATCAAGCAAACAACCAGAAATGGCATAAAAAGAAAAAGGAAGAAAGGAAAAAAAAAAAACAGCTGCAGAAAGTGTATTCCCTCTCATGGCAGAGTTAGAATAAGAAGTATGGGAAGGCTGCAGTCAAAATGTTTACTGACTTCCCTTTGCTTCACCCATATAATATTTGAACCAGACATCTGCAATGCTCTTCTGTCTGTCTGGTTGCCAAACCAACATCAAAAAAGAATAACCGTTAATTAAACTCTATGCATGCACATTGGTCACAGTGCTTCCATGCCAAGTTGTGCAATTTATAAATAAACTAGGGGGGAAAGACAGAGCAGAAAAAAACTTTAGTTTTTTAACTCTATAGAAACAAGCGTGGGCTACCTGGAATGTGAACAAAGCACTATGATACATGACACATGCTGGAAAGAACTCTAGAGTGCTTCAGGAACAAAGTTTAAAAGTCAGGGAAAAGATACTATGGACACTGAGTCACCTAACTGGGAAGACTGTTCAAAATTCTTCAAAACTCTTCTGTTGTTTAAGTCCCATACCCCATTCTAGGCCAGCTGTTGTTTCATATTTGCCACAGCATATTCTCCCCCCTCTATGAGTCAATATTTTCTATGCAAAACCACACTGCTTTACGACTACTTATTTGGGAAGCAGATGGTCAAACAAGTCACATGTACCACTTATGCCTTCAAAATAACCCTATTCTCACAGGCTGTGGATAAAATTCTAGTGCGTCTACCCCTAGGAGAAAGGACAAACACTTCTCACAAAGTATAATTTCATGTTAAAACATTTCTGTTATCAGAGCTAGTTTAAAAGCTTTCTTCCCTTCTCTACCTCACCTACTCATTCCCTCTCTGAACCACAGTTTACCTTCTGAGTTGTGCTGATCAAGTGTAAAGGAGACCAGATGCCAGTTAAAAAATAGAAACAAAAATCCCAAAGACCACATCCACCACTTTGGCAAGCCAGTTCATAGTGTAGGCTTATGAACAGCTGTGTCAGATCAGTGGAGCAAACAGCAACCTGTGGTACAGGGTCAAGAACATAAGGAATACCTTCAGTGTGATTTATTACCATAAAAAAATCTATCATTAAACTGGAGGTAGTACAATGACTACCCTTACATACATAGAACTAATTTCTAGTATGCTGTAAACTCAGAACACAAGAGATCTTTTATTATTACTAAGATAATAGTTCTCAGCACTTATGTTTCCATCTCAAAACTGTAGCCTTGTTTGATAAACACTGCTGAAGTACAGAGAAAATTTGATAACATTCATACTCCCAGTCATTAAAATGGAGCCAGGAACAGGTCATAACATCTCTGCATACTTCACCATTTCACTCACAGAGTCACATAATAGTTGAGGTTAAAGGGACTTTTGGAGATGATCTAGTACAAGTCCCCTGCTCAAAGTAGGGACCGCTACAGCAGGTTGCCCAGGACCATGCCCAGTCGGTTTTTGCATATCTCTGAGGATGGAGACTCCATAACCTCTCTGGACAACTGTTCCAGTGCTCAACCACCCTCACAGTAAAGAAGTGCTTTTTTTGTGTGTTCAAAAGGAACTGCCTGTGTTTCTATTCGCGCCTGTTGCCTCTTGTCCTGTCACTGGGCACCACAGAGAAAACTCTGGCTTCATCTTCTTTACATCCTCCCACCAAATATTTATAAACATTGACAAGATCTCCCCTGAGTCTTCTCTCTACACCAGCCTAAGCAGTCCCAGCTCTCTCAGCATCTCCTCATATGAAAGAAGCTCCAGACCTTTAAACATCTTTGTGGCTCTTTGCTGGACTTGGTCCAGGAAATCCATGTCTCTCTTGTACTGGGAAGCCCAGAATTGGACACAGCACTCCAGATGTGGTCTTCCCATGGCTGAGTAGAAGGGAAGGATCACCTCCCTTGACCTGCTGGCAATGGTCTTCCTAATGCAGCACAGGAGATCATTGGCCTTCTTGGCCACAAAGGCACATTGCTGACTCATGGTCAACTTGTTGTCCATCAAGACTCCCAGGTCCTTCTCGGCAAAGTCACTTTCCAGCTGGTCAGTGCCCCAGTGTTTACTGGTGCAGGGGGTTATTCCTCTTCAGGTGCAGGACTTTTCACTTCCCTTTGCTGAACTTCACAAGGTTCTTCTCTATCCATTTCTCCAGCCTGTTGAGGTCCTACTGAGTAGTACCACATCCCTCTGGTGTATCAGCCACTCCTTCCAGTTTTGGCAGCAAACTTGCTGAGGGTGCACTCTGTCCCTTCATGAAGGGCATTGATGAATAAGTTGAACACCATTGGACCCAGTATTGGACCCTGGAGGACACCAGTAGTGACTGGCCTCCAGCTGGACTTTGTGCCACAGATCATAACCCCTTGAGGCCAGCAGTTCAGGCAGTTTTCAGTCCACCTCACTGTGCACTTATCTAGCCTATACTTCATCAGCTTGTCTATGAGGATGTTATGGGAGACAGTGTCAAAAGCCTTGCTGAAGTCAAGGTAGACAACCTCCACTGCTTTCCCCTCACCTACCAAGCCAGTCATCTCATCATAGAAAGTTAACAGGTTGGTTAAGCATGATTTCCCCTTTGTAAATCTGTGCTGACTACTCCCAATAACCTTCTTGTCCTTCAAGCGTCTGGAAATGGTTTCCAGGATTAGCTGCTCCATCACCTTCCCAGAGACCAAGATGGGGCTGACTGTTTTGTAGTTCCTCAAGTCCTCCTTGCCCTTCTTGAAGACAGAAGTGACATTTGTTTTGTTCCAGTCTTCAGGAACCTCCTGTGATTGTCATGACCTTTCAAAGATGATCAAGAGTGGCCTCGCAGAACATCAACCAGCTCCCTCAACACTCACGGGTGCATGCCATCAGGGTCCATGGACTTGTGTATATCCAGTTTGTTTAAGCATTCCCTGACCTGATCCTCCTCCTCCAAGGGTAAGTCTTCCTTGCTCCAGACTTCCCTCTGGTCTCAGGGACCTGGGATTCCTGAAGGCCAGTCTTACCTGTAAAGACTAAGGCAAAGAAGGCATTCAGAATCTCTGCCTCTTCTAGGTCCTTTGTCACCAGGACCCCTGCCCCATTTAGCACAGGGCCCACATTTTCACTAGCCTTCCTTTTGCTGTGTTTGTAGAAGCCTTTCTTGTTGCCCTATATGCCCCCACTAGATTCAGCTCCAGAAGGGCTTTGGCTTTCCTAACCCCATCCCTGCATGGGCAGACAGTGTCTCTATGTTCCTATGCCTATATCATATATGTGCAGATTCTTCTGGATTTGTCTTCTTTTTTCCGCTTGGAAATTTTCTCAGGGCAGGATTCAAAGATTTATTGCAACCACCTGGGACACCTGGGTGGAATTACTGCTTAGCAGCAACACTGAGGCAGCTGTACATCCTGAGATGTGCCTGACAGTATATATACACATACTTTTGTCCAGACAGACCCAGGCAGAAACGTATCAGTGCTAAATCCAGATACATAGGGATCGCACCAAACGGAGCAAGATGGAAGCCAGGAAAGGCTTCTGGAAGAAAACAACCACCCTTGGAACAATAGCCAAGAGACTAAGAAACCTTTTTTATTAAAATTTTTAGAGGAGTGGGGAAAAAAACAACAACTATAGAACCTCAGCTAAATTACAATGCAGTTGAGTCTGAGGCAGAAAAGAAAAAATCCATTAGAAAGGCCATCTGGTTTTGCAAACAGAAAATGGAGAAAGGAGACTATCTATGGTGGTCCCTAAACCAGAAACAAGGCTGTCCAGTAGAGAGTGAATATCAGGATGTTTGTGAAAATAGTTGATAAACCAGTGAAAGAGCCCTAAACCAAGCCCCAAACGCTGAAAGCCACCTCTAATATTTATCTCTGTGTCCATGTCAGCAAATGCCCCTCATTCACTTTTGGAAGCACCAGATTGGTAAGATATGGAAAAAAGTTCAGAGCCTGAAAGTAGAACTGAGCAGGATGCCACAAAAGTCATATAATGAAGTCCCTTTACTTAAGGTTCTTGTTTAAAATCTTATTTAACAAATTAACAAAACAAAGGTTTACAGCAAAATTTAAAATAGCAAAAGATCAGTCCTTAACCTCTAAAGAAATAAAACCAAGACAAGCCACTCAGCTTCAAAGATTCCCAAGCCTCATTGCACCCATGCCTGAAGCTGTCAAAATACAACTGAGGGGACATAGTTGGTAGTGATGGATTATAAACTAAAAAAAAAAAAAAAAAATACATTGGTTACTGACTGTAATACAAAGAACAATAGCAACACAGTAAAGTAGACATAAAATGTTGTGACTGAGACAGAAATGAAGTCTCAATACCTACTGATTATGTAAACAAGCAACGTGTCAGTTAGTCAGAACCACTGCAACTGAGTTCCCCCCTCTGGTGTAAGAGGATACAAAGCTTCATTGCGTCCTCAGAGCATTCCAGGATTTGTGCATTATTTAAGTGTTCAGCTCACCATGATCAAGGAGACCTTTTATTGGAGAGCTAGACATGATGAGAATGTGATTTGCAGTGACACAAAGATAATAATGATACTCATACAATGCATTTCAGGTGCGGTAGTAGCAGTCCTTAACTTTCTGCATTGTTTGAAAGGATTAAGAGCCAGATTACATTATTCTGTTGATGTCTGGGTTTGCCTGTCTTTGGTTCTTTGCTTACAAAAACCCCATGTGTCTCTGAGACTAGGCAGTAACTGCAGCATCCCTTACTAAAAAGGGAGGCATTTTTAGCAGGAGTAGTAATGCAATGTTTGTCCTATTCACCTCTGAGAACTCATGCAGAAGACAACACATGAACACTCAGCATATCTGTTGATACTTTAGCATTCAACAAAAGTTACTAGCTATCCACACCTAGCAAATCCAAAATCCATAACAGGCAGCCTGGCAATATATCTGCTAGTCTGTGTCAATAAAGGTTGCCTATAGGGAAGAGAGTAGAGTTTCGCTACAGAAATATTTTCAGCCCACCAAGTGAAACTCTGTGTATGGAATAAAAAAGTAATTCATTTATGCACATCACATTTGCTCTCATAATCAACTTTACAAATAATCAGTAATCTATATAATATGTTACACTGAATCAGAATTTCCTGCAGACTGGTATGGACATTATCTAGTCTTTTTCCTCCTGTTTTTTAACACCCGTTCTTACTTTCTTTTCTAGCTTTTCTTCTATCTTGCAAACGACAGATTGGTTGAAGCTTTTACCGTGAACAAGTGTGAGGTCACAGGTATTGTGTATTGTGTTACTTTCCTAATCTCCTGTACTCCTAAAAGACAATTTGTACCATTTTCTACAACACCCAGGTTATCAGAGTTGCACAGAAGCTCAGGCACAGACTTTTCATAACTAACCTTTTTTTAAATTACTACTTTGAATTTTTCATATTTCTTGAAAGCTTGTTTGTTTGGTCTTCAAAGTCATATAGGTAAGCCTCACTACAGCTTCTGAGTTCTTTTCATGTATTTGCTTTAGATGGCACCATAAGCATTACTATTGCCAGAAAGACACCATCTAGTGGCTAATACACAGGTGTATAATTTCCCATAAAAGAGAAGTACAGTAAATTCTTTATTAGTCACAGCATTACTACACATCTTGAGACAGCAGTTCTTAAGCCTTGCCTCTTGCAGTTTTGAAATAATAAGAGAGTTATGAAACTTCCTTTTCCAATTAAAATTTAAACTCAATACTTCTGAGACTGTGACATAACAGGACATGGATGGGTCAAACAAACACATGGTTTGCAAACAAAACAAATTCAAATGCATACTGTAAGTATAATTAAATACATGCAACAATTTCCAGTTCATTATTTTTGAGCACTTCAATTGCAACTATTCCATTGAGACGCTAATGCACAACAATAGTAGTCACTTGCTCAAAAATTGCATTAAAAACGTTCATTTTTCTGCAGCCTGTGCTGATAGTGGAAGCTCATGGAGTTCACATGCCAGAAACCTTTTTTATGAGAGTGTTTTCTGGAGATGTGATACACTGTTCTCAGTGTTTAATGTCTTCCCTTGTCATTTTGTTTTTGTCCACTGTTGGAGACGGGGTACTGGATCAGACAGAGCTATGGTCCGACTTAGTGTGACTTTTTTACAGAGAGAGTAAAGTGCCTCCTACAAAAAATCCTCATGCGCAGGCATACGTTTAAACCAGATGACAGGGCCTGGTCTTAACCCCTGGTCAGGGCTCAAGAAGTCAGGAAAGGACCTCCACTCACACAGCATCCCCTGGCCAGACCTTCCCATTGGAAGTAAGGGGTCAAGTGCAGTTTTACAAGAAGGGTAAACAAAACTGCAACTTTCCTCATTAATACTCTCTGATACTCCAGACCACATACTGTCACAGAAGCAGCCACCCAACTGCAGCAGCTGGTTTCTATCTTTCCCCTCTTCTCCCCAATTCACAACTATCACGTCTTTACATGCCCACAAATATTCTTGAAAAGAACACACAGGACTTGCCCTTTTGTTTCCAGATGTGGTGCCCCACCTCTGACTTTTCCTTCTGCATTTTAAAGGAATAGGCTTTCAGTTCCCGTCAAAGTACGCTAATGTGAACTCCGAAAATACCTATTGAACTAGGACCTATCACTCAAGCCCATTAAGAAATAAAAATTAATCGGAAGTTTAAACATCATATAGGCACTAAGCTCCTTAGTCAGATAGAGCTGTGCACACAGATAAAACACAGCTCTAGCTGCCTACAAAACTGTACAGTCCAAGGGGCCTGCACTAGGAAGCTAGACAACAACTACTCAGACTTCAGTGCCTCGACTTTGCTAAGTCCTGATGTAGATGTGCAAGTTCCTTGCTGGATCTAGTTTTTGAAAATCTCACCAAAGGAATGAGGATTCTTGATGGTAATATGGATCTTAGTGCTCAGACAGTGTCTTGCAGCCTAGGAATGATGTTTATCAGAAAGTAGGGACCTGGTTTTCCTCACCATCACAATACAAGCCTACTGGTTTAAAATTTCCTCCCTCATACAAGCACCAATAAATAAGACCAAGTTCTTGCCAAAACAGACAGAGAGAGAACCACTTCCTACAGGACTGGTGAAGATTCTAAGCTGTGAGTAAATTAACCCACTCCGGTCACAGGCCTGCACCCAGCAGAATAATTCATTACAAGTTCTTCAGTGATTTGTGCACCACAGGCAGAAATCCTTTGTTTTGCAAAGGACACAGGCTGGAGTACTCATGTGAGCCCTGCAGCAAGAAGTACTGGGGTGGTGGGAGAACTTCCTACAACTGCACATGAGAAGCTCTGTCCTAGCGCTTTCATTCCTCTAACATATAGTCCCTTTAATGGAGGCATGACACGATACATGCATTTACTTATGCAAGTCTGTGCATGAGTAAACTGGAATCATGAGGAGCAACGAGATTACACAAACTCCAGAAAGAGAAAAAAAATCATAATGTCAGAGAAAAGTGTTCCTTTCTCGACAGCCA
Organism: Apteryx rowi; assembly: GCF_003343035.1. Taxonomy (NCBI): domain Eukaryota; kingdom Metazoa; phylum Chordata; class Aves; order Apterygiformes; family Apterygidae; genus Apteryx; species Apteryx rowi. The sequence continues at coordinate 398,708 of NW_020450823.1, read as the reverse complement.
AGCTTCTGCTCCAGGGTCTCACCTGTTTCTGGCTCCCTCCAGGTAGAACTCTGCTGTAAAAGGCAGCACAAAGGACACTATCAAACCTGAGTGGACTCTGCATAGCACTGCCCACTTTACCTAATTCTTTAAAAAAGATGAACTGCTAAGCTGCTTTAGGTGAACATACTCCATGGTGCAAATGAATCTTCATTGCAGAGTTCCTTGGAACCGTAAAAAGGTGCTTGGATTCAAAGTGCAAGAGGGATATAATGAAAAGATGTGCTCAGAGTATTGCCTTGGGCACATTCTCAGCAGAGGTTTGGAAGGGAGCTAGATGAACTATTGCCAGAGTTATTGGTAGGGCTCATGGGCATTTTTCTACTTATTGCTATATATGTTTGATCACAGCACTTTCCCAAGCTTAAGGCTGTGTTCTTTTTTCTCCCTAATAAAGAATTCTTTGCATATAGCCTCAATATCTTTGCAAATGTTGAAGATGTGCCTGCTAAAGATGCTCAGGGAAGAATTGCATAGTGTTCCCAGATTTCTTCATGGGAACATAGTCATGTAGTTATGTATCACAGCAAAATTGTTTTTTATTGTCATTACCCACTTGGCAAAAGGGGAGCCTGTCCAGTATCCTATGCATTAGGGTATCCCCATAAGAATGCTTGAGTAATTCACCAGACTAGGGGGGAAAGCACGACACCAAACACTCTAAAAACTTTTTGCAGCTAAAGCACGAAAAGAAAGCAAGCTCCCTCCTCCCTCAAAGAAAAAGAAAACCCCCAAAACTGAAAGGCACCCAACTGACATGCAGTGAAGAGATAACAAAAGAAAAGAATCAGTGGGTAAGCCTGAAATATGCTCATTCTCTGTTTGAAAGGCATTTTCTTAAATGAGTCAAATTGTCGGTAGAGAAAAGCTAATTGCAATACTGTACAGGACACCCACTCATTTAACTTAATAAATAAAAGATTTGACATTTGGTTAGGTTAGTTCCCAGTAATAACAGAGGAGTGACAAGGAAGCAGAGGAACGAAGACATGTAGAAGAATCTGCACTTTGAGGATCAATAACCCCAAGGTTATTGTAAACAATTATTGAACAACATTTGATTGTACCTCTGGAATTAGAAGGGTCACCACAGACCTCTATTTTCAAGTTCCAGCCAGCACGTGGAGACAAATGTTCTCCATGTACATGCAGAGATGAAGATATGTTTACAAACAGCTGTGGTGAAAGTAGCAGTGATTTGCTAATGTATTGACCAGGCCAGATGGCCCCAGTTAAGAGGAATGCTGTATAAGAGAGTAAGCTGAATTAAACTTTTGCTAAGGAAGACATACTTGTTCCTAAAACAAGGGGAACACCATCTCTGCAGAACTCCCCTTTTCTTATTTTAACACTACTATAAAACTACCCTACCCTAAGTAGGGCAAGAAGCGTACCTTTTGGGGGGGGGCTGAAGATTGATGAAAGAAGAAGAAAGGAAAACTGAAGAACGCTTTTGGAGCCTGACTACTTATATTGAACAATGCACTACACAGGCCCAAAAATACTGAAAGTGAATGCAACAATATCCAGAGCATAGCCAATCAAATGGCAGAAAATCATAACTCTGCCATTACTTTCAAAGCAGACAGGCAGAGAAAGCTACAGGCTGCTGCGGTTTAAGAAAACAGCACTGAAATGAAACAAAAGAAGGGAAAAGATGACTCTTCTGTTAAGAGTGAGTTCAAAATGGACACACTGCAATGAAGTGCCAGAATTCATTACACATGAGGTTGAAACAATTTTCCATACAAAACAAAACACAGCTAAAAATAGGAAGGAAGAAATATATTAGACAGACAGTTTGAGTACCAGAAGCTCCCAAGTTTTGATTTACATGCTGTATTCTATAAATAATATTTTAGCTAATACACTTTTCCATTTACTACTGCAAAAAGAGTTATGGTATACATAATCTTAATCTTTACAATGTTTATGTCTTCCCACTTTTAAGTTTTACAGTAAGATGGATGTATACAGATACTTGGAGCTTTGAAAGTAATCATGCTATAGATAATGTGGGCTGTTAGATATTAAGAAATTTGATGAAGGCATATCCATAGGAAATAGAATGAAAACATGAAAAATGCGACATGTTGGAAGCAGCTGTTGAGTTGGGACCTTTCAGAAGCACCAATATTAAAGTAAGCTTCACCACAAATTGAACAAACAAACAAACAAAAAGCTAGGTCTGCTTGACATACTTAGGAATACTTAGGATAAGGTAATTTTAAATTAATATCAGGATAACAAAAGGAGAGCTCACCTCTAAGATGATGGTCCCCTCTCCTGAACCTCAGTTCATGCACAGATTCCCATCCACAGGTGCTTCAAGATATCCATTAAGAAGATAACTTGCCAGCTTTCCAGGAATTAAGACAAATCTCAAAGCGTAACTGCCTCTTCTGATATCAGCAATCTTAGCATAGTCACTTAGTCTGTCATTCAGACCTCCCAAGTGATATATTACATTCGTACAGTTATATAATTCTTTATAAATTCTATTGCACTCTTTTTGCTTGCTGTATGGTTTTTTTACTTGATATAACTCATCAGAGGTGCACCGCTAAAAGACAAGAGACAGTGGTTGCAAGCTGCAGCAATGAAAATTTGGACTGCACAGAAGGAATAAAATTCTTCCCCCTGGGAGTGGTGCAGAACTGGAGCAGCTGCCCAGAGAGACCGTGGGATCTCCATCCCCAGAGATTTTCAAAACTTGAATTGACAAGGCCCTGAGCAACCTGATCTAGCCTTCAAGCTAGCCCTGCTTTCAGCAGCAGTTAGATATAGAGACCTCTAGAGGACCATTCCAACATATTTATTCTATAATTACATAGTTAATATTTTTATTAACATACCATAAAATTAATTTTAAAAATTCATAGCAGCCTTTTTTCCTCTCTAGGTACTTTCTTAAAACTCTTAGGGAGTATCCTTCCTGCCTAGGAAGTACACATTCAAAATTCAAAACAAATATTGCCCCTAAGAAACAGACAAATGCATTGACTAAAAATGGTGGTAAAGAATTGGGTTTCAACACATTTTTATTGAATGGAAGAGCATCATCAAAATAGAAAAAAAATCACAGCATCTTTTAAACTGCATCACAAAGAGTAAGAGGAACTAATGTTGATAAGACCATTCCTACAAGAAGGCTACACTCCAGAAACTCCTCTCCATTAGTAATCAAAACTTAATTTAGGACCAGAAAAAAGGTGTATTTTAATAGGCAGACCACTGGAACTCTATGCCTCTTGGAACTGCACTTTCATTCTCCACTTGTTAATATATTACTCACTCCTTCCAAGTGTAAGGATGACTGAAACAGGACATAAACCTCTTTCAGTTCTTTTAGCTTCAGACATCTGTTAGCAAATAATTCATAATTTCCCTCTCAAAAATGCAAATCATCCTCTTCATCTGAGTTAAAAATAGATATACACACACATAGATAAACACAAAGTTGGAATCCAGAAGGCAATATGAATTTAAACATTCACATTGACTGTTTTGTCATATAGCTCAATGCAATTGACAGAGGGAAAAGCTGCCTTAGTCAGGCTTTGTTTTCAGCAATGTTATTTAATGTCTGGATGTGCACTCAGAGACTGTGTGTTATTCACATTTTACAAATCAACCTTTGATTCATCTGCACTATACTTTCCTTAAAGTTTTAACTGAACTAATTTTGCTGCAGAAAAGAAATATGTAACATCTACTCAGTTCTCATTTGGTAAAAGCCTCCCCACTCACCATTGCATCTCCTAATTTACCATACAAACAAGCTTTTCCCTGCATCCCGAAGAGGTGCACAAAGCCAAAGCAGAAGACTTTTGCTGATTGAGACACAGAAGTGAATGGAAATGAGAGCCAATATTTCAGTGGTCTGCTTTTTGGGTCTGCATTTTTTAAAAACATGAAATATTCTACATTAAATCTGTTCAATGACCAATTAGGCAGTTAGCACTCCCTCAGGATATCTGATCTCAGAAAGCACCTCAAAGATTCCCGGTCTGTGCCAAGGGCGAACAGAGCAAACATGCAGTTCCTAGCTTTGGTGTACAATCAGGTGAAAATCAGTAACAACTGTATGGCCAGAAGCAAGGAACTGAGGCACAGGGAATGATTTATAATAACCCTATAGGGCCATATTTAGCTTTCCAGCATAAGCGTCTCAGACTGAAGAATACCTTTCAACTCACCTTCTTAGTGAATAAAGGTGAAACGGGAATAGTTAAAATGACCTACACTATTGCAAATTTTATTAAAAAAAGAAAAAGAAAAAAAAAAGTCTAATTTGGGGGTGTGAATATTGTTTAAGCAACATGCTTCAACAGAGATGTTAATGGATTTGAAAAGATCGGTCAGAACAGGCTTTGAAAATGAGGCAAAATAAATGCCACTTCTGCCATCCATCAACGCCCAGATAAAAACCTGCTAAGTTACACATCACTTCTATATCAAGAAAAAAAGTTGAGCAATCTAACCAAATCAAGAAAGAAAGATCACAATAAACTATCAAAAGCCTGGGTGAACGTCCAATTTTTAGACATGCAGTAGCAGTAATTATCCATCAAAATTTACCAATCCAACTCCTGAAAAGACATATTGTTGCTTCATTTCCATGAAGTGTTGCTGATGCTTGCCAAGGGAATAAGCATCCACACTAAGAGACTGGACTTCAAATCCCTCCCTCCCCGACAGTACAGAGGCACAAAGACCTAATTCAATCACAGAAAGGAAAGGGTGGTAATTCTTTAGGTGTATATACTCTAAAGCTCTAACTTTACCCAGAAAATAGAAAACACATTTATTTTCGTGGTAACAGTTAACCTCATGGTCCAACAAAGTATGGAATATAAAAGCAAGAAAAATCGTCACTGAGAACAGAGAATCAGTTGCATATGTCTGAACTTTTTTTCTCTCACAGAAATTTAAACCACAGAATTTCTATGAAATTTTATCAATGTAGTCAAACATCACAATGAGGACAGAGAACAGCAAGATAACAAATGACAACAGAGTGTAAGCAGATGTACCTCTATTTTTAATTTAGCAGAACTGTCAGGTCTGGTAAAACTTGAGAATTCCTCTGGCCACTCCCTGTTGAACTTTTTAAACATTTGTAATATTTATTAAGGATGTACCAGCTGTTATAATCTTGTTCTGAGTATACCTATTTGATAAAGTATCCTGGCCTGGAATAACTGGTAGGCAAAAAGTATATAAATCCTAAACAAAAAATCTAAGGCCAAAAAAGGGGAAATCTCAAAGGCTTGCAGACCTTCAATATGATTTGATGGTCTCACTTTCATATGTCAATTTGAAATATCTCCTTCACAATAAACAGTGATTCTGTTTGTAATAAAAGTTTAATGATTAAGCCTTTGAAAAACTATGCGCAGCATTTTAACTTTAACTTGAAATATAATATATTTTGGAAAGGTTACTGATTATCCATATTACTGACACTGAGCTACATCATCAAGATCCCTTTAACCATTCTAGACAGCCTTTAAAAAAAAAAAAAAAGTATCCATTCGATTCAACGGGACAACTTTTGCAGGTAATCCCTCAATGGCAGGTTGTATAATAAAGCCTAGTAGGAGCTTGACTATTCAAAATAAATACAGTAACAAATGTAGTCCATCTTACATATACAAATTATCTAGGAACAGATTTGTGGGGCTGTTGGTTTTTTGTTTGTTACTATCAGTTTATTTATTCCTAGGCAGACATCTTATGAAAGCATGTTTCAAGCCAGTAGTTTTCATACATATTTCCTGTTGATTATTCAGTATTTATAGTATACAAGAGAAATTATTTATAGTAGAGATATTGCAGAAATTCCTTTAAAAAGTGCAATGTTTTTGTTTTGTCTTAATATAAATCCAACTTTTCTATGAAATGTCACAGAAATATCAAAATTCAAAAAAATATCAAAATCATTGTGCAAGCTGCTTGTTCAGATGAATAAAACTTGCAAAAACAGGAGGGGAAAAAAATCACATCAGTTTCAAAACTGCCAAGTACTTTCAGACTAAGCTATCATGAAAACACCAGCTCCTGATTATTCACCAGAATTTCAGTGATCATAAAATGAAACACACTCATGGAAATCCTCTTTTTAAAAATGAATTAATGCTTTTTTTAATCTGAAATATGACATTTTTTCCAGGAATAAGCACAATACAAAAATAAAGGTACATTATTAATAGTTTAACCTTTCCTACAGTAAACTATCATTAGAGTTACAGAAAAGCAGTGAGAAATTTTATTTTCCATGATCTCATATTTCATCTGTTTAAGTAATTGAAAGGATCTTTACTAATCTGCATCAGCTAATAACTGAGTCCAAAAGTGTTTTATACAAGTACATGTTACCTTATGAGGTCAATAGGCTGAAACTTGTAAAATACTCCATATCTTGCCCATTCTCGATACAGCAACTAAATAAAAAACAGAAAATTGACTTGAAACCACTGTTCCCAACTGTTTTACAAACATGTAAGAGTTAGTTAAAATAAACAAGTAGTTCTTCATACTTAAATATAGCCTTAGAAGTACATTTTTCAAACAGTTATGTAAAACCAGCCAAACAAGCAATGAAAGGATGCAGCACATATACCTTTTTCCTACATCATCCCTACCCAATTTACTAGACAGTGAAGTCAAATAGGAGGGCTCAAAAGAAAAACAAAATGATGCTGTAGTCTCATGGAGATCTTTGGAAAAATGATAGAAAAGATTCTATTTATAGTTGAATTCTTCTTTGAAACTCTTATTTCGGTGCACGTTGTACCTGCAAACACTGGTCAATACTTAGCTAGGGTGTAATTCCAGACGTCAAATAAATTATGTGTCGAACAGGTAAATTGTTTTTTAAAACATACTAAGAGGTAACAAGTGTGGCAAAACCAGTCTGCTCTCATCCTCAGCTCCTAAGGCTACTACGCCCAGTAGATTCCACATAAAAGCCCCCTCTCTCTCATCCTGCCTGTGGAACAAGTTCGCATGTTCACCGTGGAACTGTGAACTCAGCCACAGCTAGCATGGAGCACAAAAGAAGTGTCAAATCCCACAGAAACACCTTTGACAGTCCTTTACAGGATGCTGTTAAGAAAACTAGTAGTTATGGTGTAAAAGACATCACAGTGTCTTGAAACAGAAGGCAGCATTTGGAAAGAAATCACCTACTAAATTAATAATTTGGCAAAAAGTTTAATGCGATATCAGTACATTTTGTAACTGTATATCTAATCATTAATGATCTAGAAACGACATTCAGTAATGAAGAATGACACAACTTTCCAGAATTTAGCGAAGACCAAAGAAAGCTGAGAGGAAACTTCAGCAGGACCTAACCTAAGCTAGATTACTGTTCATCTTCAGAGGAAGATAAAAATCAGGGCAGTTCCATGCAAACAAGTAAGATTTTCTATTGAACTATTTGAATTGTTTGTATTCCTTTCACAGTTTTATGCTGTGACCCCTCATTGAGGCATTACTGTCCACAGTCTAAGAAAACACAGGCTCTTTAAAACCATCTTCTTGAAGTACAGAGTGCATGAAAAATTAATAAATAAACACCCAGAATTGAAATAAAATGTATCACACTTATGTATCACTAATAAACTTTTATAAATCTATAGCACTACTTAAAAAACAGGTGTTAAGCCTTGTGCATCTATTTTCAAAAACATAAGTGGAGGGGGTCCAGCAAGAAAGAATAAAATATAAAAGAGGTTTGGCCAGCTCCTTTAAAATGAGGCACTTAATAATTCCTTGTGCAACTGGAGTAGTGATGAAATTGTGTCTTGAGAAAAAGTTTCTGTGTGAAATATTATGTGTGTCCCAAGGGACAATCTTGGTACACAGAGCACATTCTGCAGAGAATTTAAATTAAGTGTTGTTGACATTTTTTTCTTTTTGAATACAGAAACAAAGGTACTGTACAAAGACACTTAAAAGCAATAACCTTAAAACTATACAAAGATACAGGTTTTTGCCTAATGTGTAATACATGGAATTCATCAGATTAGCTGCAGGCTAGATTGCAAATTCTTTACGGCTATTTGTAAAACCGAACCTCTAAGTTTTCTTTTTTTTTTTGGTCAATAAATAATAGATTGTTGCACAATGGAGTTATATAAATATACAAGAGCTGGAAACAATGTCAATAACATAAAGTACTTATAGTTTTTGCAATTAATTATCAGCAGCATGTCTGTCAGTTGGTCCATTTTGACAACTAGCAGCACGATATGTATTGAATTCCTACACCATCTTGTGGCATTAAAAGCACAAAAACTATGAAATATTTTATCTGTTGAAATAACTGAATTTATGTACCCATTTTTCTTCTTGAAATGTACAGCATCAACTGCAAATCTGGTCAGAGTTATCTTGCCTTTTTTTCAGGTTTTCCAACCATATTTTTCTAGTGTTTATAACATCTCTCCTCCCACAGATGCTATGTGAAAGACCTACATAAGTACCAAGGGAGCAGTTAAGACCTGGATCCTGCAAACATGTGCCCACATAAGTATTACTGCTCAGAATATGGAAATTGGCTTGCACACATTTTATTGAATGGTGCGATGCCAGTGTACACTACTTAAAGATCTGACTTAGAATAATTTCTGTTCTTAGATTAGGGAGTAAATCCTACACTTCTGAAGCAATTGAGAATTCAGCAGCAAGATTCGAGGAGTGTGGAGTCTCAGCTCAGACAATATTGCTCTCACAGAGCACAGTCTTGCAAAATGCTTTGCACTTGTGGAAAGAAATGATGCGAGTGTGTTTGATTTTCTTTGACTTCAAGAGGAGAGGAAGAGGATTGCCCCTGCTGCTGTCCTCATATGCTCATATGAATACTTGTGGTTCCCCATTCAAAATCGCTCTTTGTCATTGCCCCACAGCGTTACATCAAAATTGCTTTACTTCCATAAATAATCTTGCTAATAAGCACATTTACTGAAATATACAGAACAAGAAAGTTTAAAGCTATTAAAATTATTAGAACTACTTAAAATCTGCTTTGAATATGGCTATAGAATTGATTTTAAAGGGCAGAAAGAAAAGAGAGGTCTTCCTAAAATTTCAGCCAGTACAGGTTATTATTATTACAGGCATTATATCAAACTATGGAATCACAGATTGTTTTTTCTGATCACAGAAGCCATAACACCAAAGTTGAGTTTGTGGTGTGGATGTTTTCCATTCATGTGTATCGCCCAATAGTACTAAACCTCAGTTTCAACACGGCAGCTTTACAAGATTAAGCTTACCCTGGAATGAGCTTCCTTTCCAGATTTTTATTAAAATGAAAGGAAATCTAAGAACAGTTTTGTAATATAGTTTATTGTATTAAAAGCAGTACTTTCTGTAAATTTATAATAACACTTTCCAATCTGCTTGTAATATCAAAGGGATGGTGTCGTAGTATATGACATCAATGTATTTCCCAGATAGTTAGCATTGCTAGCAATGAAGACTTACAGGTTGTCAATGGGCTAGAAGCTTAAAAAAGACCAACTCATGGCAAGTTGCTACCGTGCTGCTGTGCTATACTTTTCTTAAAAAGTTTTTCTCTAAGCAGAGGGAGGGAGATTCCTTTACTCTCATCAATAGTCTTAGGGAAACAGGGTGTTTCACTGAATGCAGATTTCTAATTCTCATAAGATATGTGTTGTTTCACGAGGCATTTCCTCCAAGGAAATCCTGAAGAGGGTTAATAAGGATTAACCTTTTATATTATGAGTTGGTACATAAACCTTCATTATTTGGGCTGCCTTATTGGCATAAGTACCCCAGTCAGGCTCAGTTCATCAGTTACTTAAACAACAGACAATTGAAATGGAAGACACATATAAGCTAAATTGGAGAAAAGAAAAAGGGGCAGGGCGAAAAAAATCTCAGAAATGTCCCCCTTTCCTTTAAATCCAATCAGAGCTTTTCAGGAAATTAAACACTGAGACTATTAGATTCAGATAGAAAACAGATGATGTTATGCATAGAAATACTACTGAAGATTCTATGGCCAGGCAGCAGAGACATATGTGAATAATCAATGGAGTATTTCTGGAAAGAACCTTTTATGTTTTTAATACTTAACACTTCATAACAGAACCTAATAGGCAGGATAAAAAGAAGGTAGCACAAAATACAGCTAGTAGGGTGAATATTTTTCCAGACACTAGTACTCTTGCCCCCTTTCCCACAATATTCAATTTTTCACCATTGACTAGTGTTCATTTAAGTTTCTTCTGTCTGAAAGTTGTGCTAGCCTTCGAAGTCAGTGAACTCTATAACTGACTTTCAGAGTCCGTGACCATAGCACCATAATCGCTTGCCCAGAGAAAACTCTGCAAGTGCAGAGCAGACAATCTCTTTATAAACAAAAAGTTTATTAAATAATAGACCTAAATATACAAGCTTCTGTACAGTTTGTTTCCTGGCTTTGTCTCTTTTGCTTACCAAGGTTCATATACCAAATTAAATCGTACACAGAGCATGAAGATATCTAGTGCCTGAATGTTAACAGTATTTAACAAAAACTACAAAGGAGATGGTGTTTCTCAAATTTTTACTGACCCAGCATTGGAGAAATCAAATTTGCCTGTATGATCTATGAACTCAGTCTTCATTTCAAATGCAAAAATAATCATCACATGCAGCAATTACACTTGTGAGAACTATGCTGAATGTTTTGGCAAATGAATGGCATTTTCTTATTTCTCCTTCATGCAACAGATGGCACTTAACAACGTGTAATACCACAGCATGAAAAACATTTATGAAATAGCTTACAAGTCAAGAAGCAAGAATATAAGCAATTTATTTTCCAATATATTAAATACTTTAGGCTTTAAAACATTCTCTTTTTCTTCATTCTACCCTTCTCTCCCTCCTCCTTTTTCTCTCTACAATTTTCCCTCTTCATTTCCTATCCTATTGTTTGTATACCAAGGAAAAAAATGAATAAACACCGAAGAACAATATGGAATGGAGCTTAATGGATTATTACAGAATTTAAGTGGTTTTGCTCAATTTTAATAGTGAACATATTCATTAAAATCAATCTGAATAGATTTATTTTTTTCAACCTGTCAGGAAGAAAAAAAAGTTAAATAACTTATATGATTATTTCCCTTCTATAACCACGTGATGTAACAGATGAATAGCTACTAGAATAAAACATAATTGTATAGTACATTCAGTGGTGCATTTTCTTAAATTACATACATTTTCTAAAAATCTAATTTCAATGTATTTGTAAAGAAAAAGTTTCTAGCTATAAAATGAAAAATATAAAAAGTTTTTAGCTTTTAAAAATACATCCTTCTACATCCTCTTAAAACAAGAGAAATGGATAAATAATAAAAAGCTTTTCTCTATACATGAGGAGGGAAATCTGAAGCATTTGAAGATGTAAATATCAAATTAAATTCACTGAATTACTGACAGACTTCATAAAAAGTCTTGAAACAAAATTTGATATGCAGAAGTACAGGAAAATAAATCAAGTAACATAACAAATATGATATGTATCTGCAAAAGCATATACTCAGTTGAACACTGGCTAATGCTTTCTGATTTCATTTAGCACATTATTTCATATTTTTCACATCAGACCTAGTATGAAATTAATTTTGCAATGTACTTTACCTTTCTTTCATTCATTTCATCATTTTGGCCTTCATATTCACCCTAGAAAATGAAAATAATTTAACTACTGATGTAAATACAGATAAAATTGAATAAAAGATTTCTCAGTTGTTCCCAATTTGTTGATTTTACTTATAGGTTACTATCTGAAATGTATTTATGTATTTTTTTTCACACTAGAATCACACATCTAAAATGTTCAAACACATTTTCATTTCACAGGCAATAAACATTAATGTCTATACACTATTGAGTAATATTATCAGATAACTAAATTTTTAATAGAGTATACATACATCATGAAGTGGGTATGCTGCATCATAAACATTGTTTGCTATTAATGTGCTAATACCTAAAGAGGGGGGGAAAAAAAAAAAAGATTGTCAGCAGCTAACCACCACTAAGCAGAAAAGATTATTACAGATTTCACTTGATTTCTTTACAGTAGGGGCTGATCTGTATTGCTGCAGATATTCAAGATCATGACAGGGTGAGTATATACCAACCTGGAAGTGAACCTTAACTGAATAGGGAAAATATGTTTTCACAGAAAGGCTTAATATTGCCTTGTTCCTACATAGTGCTTTTTCCTGAGTGAACTAGTACAGAATGAACATAGTTTTGACCACTTGCTCATCCTGATAGATACGAGTCATGTGACTGAGGAGGAAAGCATCTGGGATGTCCTCCTGCAGCTTGACAATGATCCCAGAACATGGGTTGCACTGAAGCACACAAGCAATCGAAAAGGCACTTTCACAAAATTCTGTGATTGAAGATATAGTAGAGAAAGATCACCTTTACTTTGACTAATATTAGATGAAGAGTAGTTTTCACTGAACCAAATTCTGGGTTTTCTGTGCTTCCTCAGATCAATACGTAAGGTCATCCTTCCAGGTTTAAACAACCCTTCTTTGCTTGTAGAAGTCAATTGATCACTTTGTGCTCTCCCACCCATGCTTATGCTGAAAAGCTAGGTGCACCAGGACAAGAAGTGTTCAGTCCTAAAGACTGCAATCAGGAAGTCTGGTGGAAGATACAGGAAGATACTGTAACATGGCACTACCAGTGACCTCATACTACGATGGCTTTAGCTGTTGAATCCCCAGCTAATGACTGCAGCACTTACAGACATACACAAGACCACTGTGGCTCTCAAGACCTATGACTCAAAGACATTCTGTCTTCACTCTCTGCAGGTGAAAAAAATTCTTCCATAAGACAACAACCAAAGATTAGGAGTCTATTCCAGACCTCTATGTTTTCAATGTCCAGTAAAAAGTAACTAGAAAGTTTGTCTTTAATGATAAAAAAAATTCACATGGTCAAATCATACAACCATCACTCTGAAATGCTTTGGGAAAACCCTCTGGCCAGAGATGTTATGCAAGCATTACCAATAAATTTCTTCCTTCATACAAGGGGGAATACTCTGACTACTATTTGCATTAATATAATTGGGAAATCTTCATGCTTGGATCATGTCAAGTCCTTTACTGAGAGCATTCCATGTTTGGGAAAGCTTACAAAAGTTCGGAGGTATGAGAGAAGAAAATACGCCTTCTTTGTATCATAGAAGTAGAAGCAGATTCAGCCTCACACAGCTGTAAAATTCAATAAGAAAATGTGTTTGAAGTGTTGTTATTTTCTCTCATTATATTATGGAACAGGAAGCACAATTATAAAAACCGGAGACTGCTACAAGAACCTCTGACATCACTTTCCTATCTTCTGTGTAAAAAAACCCCCAAACAAAACAGAACAAAAAACAAACAAAAAAAATCAAAAGAATCATAAAATAGAAAAAAGCAAGGATGCTTAAAGATATCTGGTAAACCATTCATGAGGTGTGCTTTTGAGACCAGGGAGAAGGGAAAACCCTAGGGACATATGAAGCACAGGACTTCTGGGAGAGGATCTTGGAGGATCAAGCCAATTAGTCCTTTAGGTCAAACATGACATATAATCATGTTTTGGCTATGGACTAAAAAGAGGGAAAAGACAGGAGGGATAAAATATATGCCTTCATGTCAAGTGGGATTCTGAGTTGACCTGAGCTTGAAGTTGATCAGCCTGTATTTTCATCTTAGAGTAAAAAAACCCTGAAAAATCACTACTAGTGCTTTGATCTCTACAGAACAAGAACAAAGAACAAGAACAAGATATTAGAATGGAGAAAACTCTGAGTAAGAGGTTAAAATAAGAGCTCTTTTCCTGCCTACTGTGTCCTTATAGGATGGATTACTTCTTTCAAGCTTGTGCTCAAGTCCAACAACTTTTAGAGGAATAGAGTTTCAGCAAATTCAACACAGTCCCTCTGGATCTCGAGGGAAAGTGTCACCTCTGAGGGCTGGCTTTTACGTCAGTGAGTTTCCTGTCCCTGCTGCACTTTAGGCTTCTTGTTTTCTCTGCCTCACACTGCCTTGTCTCTAGAAGCCTCTGCTCTAGAGACTCCTACTTGCACAGAGACCACGGCTCCCAGGGAAAGCAAGATTTCCCCATGCACCAGGAGCATCCCCTTGATGAAGGGTGGAGCAATCCAGCAAAAGAAACAGCATTCCTCTTTACTGCCCAGACAGAGTCTTTCAACAAATCAAAACACAGAACAACACAGAATGAACAGCGAACAAAACAGATGGCAACCGAACAATATACTTTAAAAAGGGAGGCTGTTTGACATATTCTCAATGATGCTTTTTTTTTCTTTCTACTTTTCACCTCAGCATGTTAAGAAATTTAGGTTAGATTAGGAAAAAGAATATATAAAATGGTCTAATAAACCAAAATGTAAATATTCGTTCTAGGTCAAGCTAAGTATTTTGGGTTGAAAATGATAAAGTAATTCTTTTTTTTTCTCCATATAATTGGAAAAAACATAACATTTCTATTTAAGGGTAACCTACACTAATCTTTTTCCACTTCAGCTGCTGAACCAAAGAAATCTATCACCTCCAACTTCACTGCACAAAGTTACACCAAGAAACTTCAGGAGACTGCTTGTACAGCACACTTACTTACTCTTTGCAAGTACATTACACTAGGACATAGTGATCTGAATTGAAGTGGTCAAGCTACCAGAGGACTTTCAGAAAACGTGCCAGAAAGCAGTACTATGAGCTCTTCAACTCCAGGGACATATGGGTGGTGGCATCACAGTGGAAGAAGGAAAAGAACAGAGAGAAAAATATGTACACCTGTATCTGTCCTGAACCATAAAAAAAATCAACTCCCTGCCAAAATTTGATAGTGGAAATAGACCTTGGACTTTGGATTCCACAGAACAGTCATATTTAAGTCATAGATTTCACTATGCAGCTCATGGACATCATTTTTAAAGCTGCAGCGATAAAAATAACCTGGAAATATGTATTATTGTGTAGAAATGGCAAGGAAAATCTGCTCCTGGATGAAATAGTGCAACGTATTGGAGCTGACATCCAAATTTTCAAAAGCAGGTCATATAACAATCAAATCCAATTTTATAATCACTTGTGAAATGCAAGTTATGTGCCAAATCCTGCACCTGTAGAAATGAAAAGCAAGCTCCCATTACCAATGTCCTACATAAACAGTAGATCAGAAAGTCATTTTATCCCTCAGAAAATGCATTTGTTTCAATATCTATTTTTGTGGAAAAGTGCCAGTATATTTTTGTGTTCTGTTAGACAAATAAATACTCAATGAGATACCTAAACAGTTCTTTTCAAAAACTCCTTTCAAAACAATAGACATAATTATCTTCCCTCCATCTTACCCATGCTGTTTCTGGCCTTTGTAGGTGTGCGTTTTAAAATTTCACGTACCTATGGAAAAGAAGAGCAGTGATATAACACCCAAATTGTCTTTAGCATTCTTTTCCTCTCAATGCTGGCAATAAAATAAAGCTTAAAAATAAGAGGCATCTGTAGAGTTCATCTACACTTATATTTAAATCATATGTTTCACTCATCCATAAATATGTGATTTGGGGCCACTCTAGTTAAGAATTTTAAGTGAAGAAAAATGATTAAAGAATGTCAGAATGCCACTGAACCTAATGATGCTATGGCAATTTGTACTTTTTCATTATCTGGCCCTAACATCTGTAGCCTAAGTCCTGCTATGTCACATCCTTGTAAAACTTAGTGTAAGTTTTACATAAAGTGTAAGAAGTATAAGGATTTCAGATAGAATGAGAAGAAAATAGCAACAGAATCTGACTCCATATTTTAGTCATGGAAACACCTTAAAGAGAACATAACATTCACATGTGGAGGTATAACATGAAGATGCACATAGAAGCGATTAGCAAGTAAGCTATATCCGTGAAACCCGAGTGAGCACATGGATGAGTGTAGCATGTTGGGGAGGAGTCAACACAGCATCTGTAAAGAGAAATCTTACCTCACGACTTTGCTGGAGACCTAGCAGGATGTCAGGTATTAATGCAAGGTTTCTTATCAAAGACTACTGAGCTAATAAGTTTCTACAGGATTGCAGAGGATGTCCTTCTATGGACTAAAACCTGGTTAAAGAATAGGAAGCAGGGCTTAATGGCCACTTTTAACAATGGGTAGGATTAAGTAGTGTTGCCCTACACAGTATCTCCTACTCCCATGGGGCTGTATGGACTACTGGCTGGCTCTAGGACTATATTTTTTATGTTCTTATGACTACTTAATATTTTGCAGGAACTGAGAAATGCATATACTGATGAAATTAGCAAAGTAGCAAAAGGCACTCACTATTGAAGCAAACCCCATTCAGCACAAAAAGTCTTCCCTCACTGATATATCACTTTTGTTTACTTACTATTCGGCTGCGGGTAGCATTGTCAAAAAAAGTGTCTTTGTCTTTAACGTTATACCTAAAAATGTTGAAAGAAAAAAAACCAATCCATTATTTTTTCAGAAGTGGTACTAATGAATAAGATAACAAAACAATTTGATTTAGAATTCATTTAGAAGCCATAGTAAGGAAGAAAAACAAAAGTTTAAAGGAAATAGAGGTGTAATAGGACAGCACAAAATAGAGTACCTCTTGATATCTAAATAAAATCTTTTAAGGCCTAGTCATGCAGACTTCTGCCTGGATTGCAATGATGGTGGGTTGAAAAATGCAGAAATATTAACTAGTATAAAATGCCTTTTGGGTACGGAGAGCTTGTCTATTGTTTACACAAGCTGATCTTTTAATCTTTCCTTATAAAATACCCTCAATGTTATAACATTCTGTGGTTATGAATGTTATCAGGTTTCAACTAGCCTAATGCAGATGTTCATTACTCTTTTCCATGTGACTAACCAGTCAATGTTACACTTTTTCATATAACCATTCCACTGGAATTATGCATTCCCCGAAATCTTAAAACCATTGTATGTGAAACCAGCTTTGCTAGGTTATTCCCCTCAATCAATTTGACTTGTATTCAGTATTAATTAAAATTGTCAGACAGGACAATAAATGATATGGTGGGTCATCATATTTATTACTGAATTTTATTTATCAGACAAATACAAGGATCCAACCATGAAGAAATAAGAAATGTTTAACATCAAACTGGGTCCAGAAGTATTAATCTGAGTCAAGGGGCAGATGGCAGGAATTCCTTATCTGTACCTTATTAACCAAGTTTTAATTACTATAACAAATCCATCAAGAAGAAAAATATTGCATTTCTACTAGCTCTTTCTTTTCTCAAAACTGGTGGCAATATCTTTGTCCTACCCATCAGTCATTTAGTGATAAAGATTTTACAGTTCAAACTAAAAACATGGACATTTTATCTGTTGCACTGCTTCAAGTGCCTTATCCAACAGAAGCAAGTTAAACACTGACAGAAATTCTGTGCAAGCTTATATTTCTGTAAATCCACTGAAACTGAATTCAGTGTCAGTGAATGTGAATTTACTTTAGATCTATTTACTCAGGCTACAATACATTCAGGTTAACCCAGACATATCCTTTTATCACTTGGAAATGTTTTCCAGGAATAATTTGCCAGCTTGCATATTTTCTCAGGATTTCCAGAAATGCTGCGTCCTCAATGATGCAGCACGATTGCACTGATGATCCTTGATTCACGTACTGGGAGGGAAAAAATGACAATAGTAATATGACAAGTTATAGCTTTCTTCTTTGCTCTTCACAATTTAAAGTACTCACAAATATATTTTTTCTCTGGAAAATGGGTAGGACAGGCTTTTCATCTTGGTATTGTCTTGTTGTGGCACCCGGGGTTGCAGAGGTTCAGTCAATTTGCACCATATTTTATTTAGCTTCTTGAGTATTCCTCCTTCTTCTTTGATTTCATACATCTGAGTAAATAAAATGCCATACATTAATGTGAATTCCAAAAGTACACTAAAAAGAAAAAAAAATAGAATTTTCTATACACATGGGTTTAAATCTATATATTCCCATGTAACAACAAGCACCTGAATTGTTAAGGGTTTCAGCAAGAAAAGGGAAGCTTTTGTCCTTCAGAAGCTACTTTCAGAAGAAAACTCAGTGTAGGAATGTTAGTATGAGAAATATCCTCACTAACTCATCTAAACTAGGAGCTGTAGGGAAGTAAAAGGAAAGCGAAAGAATTATTCTGGCTTTAAAAGCTGTAACTCGGGAAAAGAGGGAGTAGACAAAATAGGAAGATCCTTTACCTGCTGGTCCAACTGGCAATCATGCTGCACAGACAGAATAAATAACTAGTAAGTAATAATTGCTAGCTTTGCCTTAGGGCACACATGCCATTAGAAGTGAGGGTGCCAGGCCCATGGCTGCATGGCACTGTCCAGTGCAAGGAACTAGCTTTTGCTGATTTGGTCTGATGTGAAGTATTAAAGAGCTTCCCAGGGATATGAAGGTATTTACCTGATTCACTATACACAAATCCAAGGAATAGGCATAAAATAGACTTTGGAGTTTCTCTTAAAATAGTAATAGCAGTCATTACTGCAGGACTTTGCAGAGAAGAAATCACGGGTCAAAGCATGCACTTCAGACTGAGATGATTTTATTGTTGTCGTTGTTGAAACTATCACTGATGGTTAAGTCCCAGGCACAGAATGAATTGCTATGTCTATCTTTAAAAGGAAAAGAAGAGATAGATGGATAGCTATGCATGCATGTGCCTGCGGCAGCATGTGCATACTGTGGTAGAGATGGATACTTACCATTTGCTAGCCGACAATCAAACTAGGAAACATTTATAGGAAAGGAAAAGTTAGATGGGGTCAAGACAGGAAACCGTAACTTGCAGAAAAAAACATAACTTGCTGAATTCCTAGTATTTGCTTAAATGTCAAGCTGCTGAGCTTCTGGTTCTCTTAGACTACATCAATACTCCTAAAGAGATGTCCCATGGGAATAGGTTGTTTGGTCGCATACACGTGAAGCAACACAGAGGAACTCTCTAGGGCTTGCCCTGTCCCCACAGCAGACTACATACCAGGGTATCCTTAGGACCCCTTAGGAGCTTCTGCAGCTAGAACTACTTTTCATTACTTTCTGTGGGATTTTTTCAGTTCAAAGTGCCTGAAATAATATGTCACAGTTACCAGAGTGGTGTTTTTATTAGCATGATGTGCAGAGTTTGTGCTATATGCTCTAGAGCATAGCATGAGAGGTCACTGGAGCAGCTGAAGGTAGAAGGCCTGCTAGGACAGCACTGGAAAACTGTATGGGGTAGAGATACCCAAATGTGGCACAGGTACTGCCCATTCTTCTTATAAGGCAGTAGCTCCTGAATCAAACTATCCCCTGAACCTGTCAGGTTTCTTCTAAAGGGAACTGCTTGGTTTGCTCCAAAACAGAACATAAGGGTACAAACTATCATACATCTAGTATGGACAAGTGGAGACCAAATCCTGAAAGCTAACAAAGGACTTAACTTATTTGACATATGGGTGCTAACACGTGTGTCTGTAGACCCATTTACTTGGCATGCAGGCAAGCAGCAAAAAGATTTACAGCTAAGTTATAAGCTGATGCCTCATTTTGCTTGAGCTAGCATAGAACATGGTGAAAAGGATGAAACCAAATTCTGAAATCACTGCCAAGGCAGATGTCCGAATATGCTATTAATTATAATTCTTTCATTTAGGTTTGGCATAACATTATGAGGAAAATGAGTTTTAATTTTTATTTTTTCCTGAAGGATAGACAACCTGAGAAAACATTAGTTTATTTACAGACTGATTAAATATCAAATCATTAAATGAACCTTGAACATTCCTTAAATAACAGCTGAAGTCTACCCCAAAATAAAAGAAATATTCTTGATTTTAACTGATTGAAACAAAGCACTTTAAAGTATTATGATTTTTTTTAAACTGCTGGTCCCCTAACTTCAGCAAAATATGACCTTTTTAAAGAACTAAAGTTGGGCACCTTACAATCTTACGTACTCTTTTTCTTATTTAAAGCAGTTATATGGGATATGCCTAATATATTTGACTGTGGCCCACTCTCACTTGGCTGTTTCTATATTAAAAATAATTTCTTTGTCATATGCAAATGTACACATATAGTTAATTTGCTCAAAAGGATTTTTCTACTGTGTAATTTTTCTTGAAAGATGTTTTAAAACTGAACATTTGAAAGTATTTTTTTGTAACCAACTCATTGTGTTTAGAAATGGTCCAATATTTTTCATTGAAATTGCTTTGTTTATGGTTTCAGTGGATTCTTGAATAAATAATAAATAACATCAGAGAAAATACTTAACACACCTTTGAAAATAATCTTTTGGCTCTCTGAGCAAAACCAGAATTTTCTCTTAATGGTTCCTGGCTGAATTTTTCAATTTTTATTGACAAAATCCCAAAATATAAGGCTTCTGAATTTCAAAATGGATTTTATTTTTCTCCTCACAGGAAACTCCTTTCCCAACTGTCCTTAATTCCAAATCTTAAGACAAGAACATAATTTTCCTGTCATGTCTGCTTTAAGTGGTAGTATTTCATTTATGCAGCTGAGATAACTGGAAAATAATGTAGTCAACAATAATTGCCAACAACTTTCTCCCTAAAAATGTCCTATCACCACTACATTATACAAAATGATTTATCCCCTGGGGTGAATTTTCAAGAAATTTGAGATCTGACTTCCCTGTTGTAGGGAACTATAGACATATTTCGCCTTTTTCTATACACCTAGAATAAATTACGGGTACAAACCTGAGAACTGTTGTTCATAACTGCCTGATCGTTGACTGAATTACAATTTCCTTTCTGAACATTTGTCCTATTAATGAAATTCGGAAACCCATGAAATGATTCCCATGAAATTCAGAAACCTTGTATTTTGGGGTTTTGGCAATAAAATGCCCAGTATATGCCAATCATATTCAACATGAAGTATGCACCGATCTGATTCGTTCACAGAAATCTGTTACTTTAAATAAAGGGATGCTATTTATAATGTATAATATATACATGTTAAATGAAGTAATTTTGTTTATATACTTAGATGTTATCAAATAATTTTATGTCAAGTGGAACAGCACGCCATCTCTGGCCCTGATGAAAAGGGTCAGAGCTCATCTACAGTCCAGCCTATTTCCACTGTGTTTGTGGTACAAAGGAGATTTAGTTTACACAAGGGTATTTACGTTACACGCAGTGTACAAATAGGATGGTGGAAATCTAGCATAGTAAGTCTATTCTTTTTGTCCCATTTGGCAGAAGAGCAAGACACTAAAGATAGGACAGAGTTGGTAGGGGGGCAATTCCAGGGAGAATACCATTTAAATAAGAATGGCTATTCTGAAGCAGGCCAAAGGTCTATTTAGCCCATATCCAATATTTGCTGTCTCCTAAAGCCGCTTATAACTTAAGTTCAGGGAAGGAGTATGCGAATAAGAAAGGCACAGAGCACTGCCCTTCTTGGTACACCTTTGGAGCTGCCAGGGATGAGCAGGGACTTCCTGAGCTTGAATCAATGCCTTTGGGGCAACATCAGGGATTTTGTGTCTGTCTCCAATATAAACTTACTTTTGGTCCCTTTCCCAGAAAGGGGTGGGACATGGAAAAAAGAAAGAAACAAAGTGGCAAAACCAAATTCAATCTGGGCCCCTAACTTCTGTTAATGTAAATGATGGCTATGAACACATATAATCCATATAAATATGTATCACAAAGTAGGAAACCATTCTGCAAGAAACGATATGCACTGAACATGACAATGACAACTGGTTTGGGTATAATGTGGCTGGAATTGCAGTGATTAATATGAATTGTAAATGTGTGTTTGCACATGAGTGCCTATGCACACATGTGCAAAGCAGCAGAACACAGTTAACCCACCCAAAAAGGTGCTCTGATTTACTATGATTTGGAGCATACCTGAATCCAAATCTTACTGGATTTCCATGTTCTTAAAGATCTTTTTTTGCTTAATTCTAGCTTTTGCTACATGTGATACAGACTTTCTTTTCATTATATTCCCTTTCATTTTGGGAAGCTGCTTACTGTTGGGGGGGGGGGGTAATTTCACTTGTGGTGGTTGCTCATAGCACACTGGCCACAGATGACAGAGTAACAGCAAACAAAATACCAAAATGTCTAGGTCCTCCTAGCCTTTGACTTAAAATTGTATGATGAAAAATACACTAGCTATGGCACTACAAATAGCATGACAATTTAGACTATTAATATGTTTTCTATTACCTTTGTCTGAGATGATGATCTTTCTCTGTTTAGCGCCTTGTGATTTATTGTGTGTTTTCTCTCATTCAAAGGAGAGAGGGGGATGTTGAACTGTTCATCAGTGACTAGGATGGCCATTAGAGACTACCAGCTCCTGGACAGATCTTACGCAGACAGAACAATATGATGGCAGAATTCCAACATGAAAATAGTGTATAGAAATAGTGTAGAAATACTTCAGTGCATCTGCAAGAGGCAAGGAGGGGAAAATTCCCCTGAGGGAAGAAGGAGGTAGGAACGAGAGCAGGCATTGAAAATACACAAAGGGAAAGCTGCTGGGAAGTGATCAAATAGGGGAGTGAAGGATTTCAGGTGCTTTTCTAGAAAAGGGCCTATGCCTCCATCTATATGCCAGAAGGGATGGAGGTACAGTAGGTGTCTAAAACCTACTTGTTTTCAAAGGCTGATTAAAAGTAACCAGGTTTTTTTTTTTTTTTTTTTTTTTTTTTTTTGTAGAATGCAAACACGATACAGTAAGAGTGGCTTGGTCAAGCCTCTGACAGTGACAGATGGTACCACAACAAGATGTGAACAATGTGGAGGCCTTTGATGGATGAAAACAATCAATAGGGAAAATAGAGAAAAAAAAATAGGGAAGAAAATAAGATCAGTCTGTCTTTTAATGCTGATGACAATGAAATGGAATAAGTTTTCAGCAGTGCTGTTAATAAGAGCCCAAGGCAGCTCCACTTGTTTCAGTGGAGTTGTTAGCTAACAGGCTAAATCACTGCAGGATCACAAGTTTTAGGATACGTTCCCCAGAATTTGCAATGTTTGCCAGCAATTCTGTTGAAAGTCCTACATATTCTAAACTACTAGGACTGTAAAGAAGATAGTGAGCCAAAATTTTAATGACAATGGGGCAAGTCCAAATTCACTGAAGCTCCTGATACCTTGAAAACAGACTCTCAGCATCCCTAGACTTTAAAGGAGAAACCTTATGGCAAAAATAGCTATCATACTTTCTCTCACACTGCACCTCACCTTTGAGGAAAGTTCCTTGACAAAAATCCAAATAGCTACTACCTTCTCAGCTTTCAAAACCCTCCTTAAAACTCACCTCTGTCATCACTCTATAAAGCCCCATCTGCCAGCCAGCTGCCTCCATGGCCTGCCAGATGGCCAACTATGCTTATTGCTCTTCCTACTTCCCTCTGCTAACCAGCAGATTTAAAGGGAAAAAGAAAAAGGAAGACAGAGAGAGAAAAAAAAGCTACAGTACATAACACTTGTAAAACTTTGCCATTCTTTGTCATCCTAACTTTTGGGGTATTTGGTTTTCCTCTTCTTTTACAATCCATCTGTCTGATCTTTTCCAGACTTTTTGTCATTAAGTTAAATCAAATTAATTTGACTGGAAAATTCTACTGATATCAATATGGACACCATTTAATATAATTAGCACTAGTCCTGTGATCAGAGAGCGGAAGAGATCACCTGAACCACCATGTCCTCCCATATGTGTAGACAACGGTCTAATAGAAAATCTACCATGAAGGGTCCACAGACATCTATTTCTCACATGTACCCACACACCACAAACCACAGAACTCTTCCAATATCGCACAGTAAAATTAGAACACCTTTTTAACAAAATATCAAAATACCCATTTTTTAACAAAATATCAAAATATCCAAAATCTGCTACAGGAGGAAAGCTGGAAAGACCAAGAGCACTGTCAATGTCACTTATCCCTGCAACAAATTTCTGTATATTTAGATAGTCAGACCTCAATCAGGCATTTACCTGTCTTCATTTGCACAACATTATGGGTGCAAAGCTAGGGTCTTTCAGCACTGATTTAATACAAGCATTATTTTTAGCAATTAATAATATATGTAACTGGCAGGTAATAATTCCAGAGCATAATTTGGCCTCATGAAAAATTGTTAGATGCAAAATAAAGCCAAAATTCAAAGCAGACTAACAGGAATTTGGCACCTAGCTCACACCAAAAATCGCTTTTGAAATCCCGACCTTATATCCAATTCTGAATTAAATCATGTTAAAATAATTAGTAATGTGAAAGAATAAGCCTTACCTTTTTAGTGGGCATTTTTATTTTAAGGAGTTCTGCTTCTCGACTAAGTACATGCCAAGGTGCATGTATGCGCACAAAGCTCAATCCTTGGGTCTTATTCTGAAATATAAAACAGTGAAATATATATTTCAATATTATTGAATAGGAATACTTCAGCAATAACATTTCCAACTAAATCATGCAACAGTAGTAGGTAAAGAGAGTGAAGAAAAAATTTCTGTTACAACTGGGACTAAAAATGACTTTTTCTTTAAAAGCTGACTCTTCTAATGCTCTAGAATTCTTTTATCAACCTGCACTACAGTGCTGCTATGTGCGCACCATAAGGACACAAGACCAGGTTATAGCTGATTTTGGAATCATGTGAACCAGAAACCCCTGAGCTACAGCTTCCACTCTCAGATATTTTGCATGTTATCCCAGTTTATTGGTGGGTTTTTGTGACTATTTGGGCCAGCAAACAGAAAACTTTTCTTCTGCTCTGGATTTTGCCCTTAGGCACCCATTTTCTATCCTGCTTAAATATTTTCTTAGTACTTCATTGGATTAGTAGTTTCTTAAAGGGGATCAGACCCAGCATTTACTACATGAAGTGTCTGCAGTTGCAGTACTGGCCCTGATATTCAGATTTAACTTCTAAAGAGTCACATGAGTCCAATGCTTATAAAAATAACTGTGCAGAGGCAGAAGACTACACAAGATGGCCTCTGCACAGTCAGTTCTCAGGTGAGCTGAGCTGTTCAGAGGTAAACCTGAGCCATACACAGGCCTTCTAAGATTGGAAAGCAGAATCCCTGACAGAAGTAGGAAAATGAAATACAGACGTGTTGATACAGACTTTTTCCTCAATGAACTCAAATTATCTAAAAAGAACAGTAAATTACACATATGGATGTTTACTGTGACAAAAGGGGTAAAAAGTTGGGATGGAGAGTAGACAGGGGACAGGAGGATAGATCTGGGGGAAAGATATGGAAGCGGCAGGAGGAGACTGCAAAGGCTTGGGCTAGAGCCAGGGAAGGACTGCTAAGACCAATGATCTTTGTGAAGCAGTGCACATGCTGGGGTTTTGGTGCTAGGGCATACTGACACTTTGCATTTTCCCACCCATATGTGTGTAAGGATCAGGAGAGATCCCTCCCTTAGGGGAGAATAAACCTCCACATACGCTCCTAGATTTTGGCAAGCATCACCTCTCTGTTGGGGAGTCCGAACCACTGTCCTCCCCCTGCAACATGAGCGGGGATCAGATGAGATGGAGGGACTGGAGGCACATAAACTTCTGAAAACCATCAGTTACAGAGTCAAGGAGCAGTAGCTACAGGCATGAGAGTACAGTAGAGGAGAAGCACAGAGGAAGAGCACTCACTACGTAAAAGCTGTGAAACAGAAGAAACTGAGGCAGCGAGCCTAACTTGATAAGGAGCATAACCAGGTTACACATTTGGCTTAAATACAAAACTCATGTGGTTGACCTGGAAGTAATTGCCTGGTACACATATAAACATTTGCAGAGGACTAAAGAAAGCATATTAATGCACGTACAGCTTAATGTCACTGTAATCACCAAGTAGCACAAGTCTACCAAAATGGGAATATAGGTCATAGCCATGGAAACTCATACTGTCAAATTCTCAAACTTAAATTCTGTGGGAAGTTGACTCCAAAAAAGGTTTTGTTGTTGTTGTTGTTGGGGGGTTTTTTGTTTTGTTTTTGTCAAAAGCTTTGAGTTAAGGAAAGTTTTAAACAGAAAAATATGAGGTATCTGTCCATATATGTATAAATCTGAAAGACTATTGTAGCACTTTTGACTTTACCTCAGAAAAGTCTATTCTCTCAAGTCACAATGATATTTTTCTGTTTAGCATACAATTTATATGAAGCTATTTCCAACTAAAATTGTATCATATCCTATTGATATCAACATTTTAAAAACAATATTTAATTTTTCCAAAGTGTATACATGCTTAGAACTTCCTGTAAACACCAAACACACTTTTGTTGAATGTTATACGATGCTTCCTGATTAAAAAGTTAGATTGAAATACCCCTTTCTTATGGTAACATTTTCCTCTTATTTCCCTTATAGCTGCAACATGAACCACAAAGATCACTACATTACTTTCAGTTAACATTTCTGCAGTGGAACAATGTTATTTTAAACAGCAGAATGAGTTGTTGAATGTATGTCTCATCAGTACGCAAGGGAAATTGGCTTTAAGAGAAGGAAGTAAAATTTTACCAGGCATGAGCAGATGTTCTGGTAATCTTTTGCTGAAAATGTATTAATAACAGATGAGAGTTTAAATTTCAGTCAGTGAAGATCGTGAGGCTTCTTCTTAGATTTTGGCTAAAATCAAATTTGTCCATCTGGGGGACTATACTCCACATTGGCAAGAAGAGGGACAGTATGATCTAATTGCTCATTTCCAGCTCAGGCTCATATGACTTAAACAGATTGCAAAGAAAATCAGTCAGATAAATTAAGAGAGGAGACCAGATGAAGAATATGACCTTTGTATATTAGAGCAGAAATATGTTGGAAAGTAGTACTGTTCATGAAGTAATATCAAATGCTGTGGAGTCACAGCTAACATTTAAAAATCACTCCATGGTAGGAAACTGAGATCATTTTAATAAAGACAAATGCAAAGTCAATAAAAGTAGGAAAAGAGGAACAGGTAATTGTTGTTCAATGGTAAACAAAAAGTGCAGAACAACAGACTGCTGAATATTTAGTTAAGGATTACAAGAACCATGTTTCCCATATCTTCCTGTATTTTCCTAACCTTAAAAATTCATCAAAGAAATTTACAATAAATGCATCTCACCAATACTTCTGTGCAACAAAAATACAACAACAAAAAAAATCAGTCTCATGTCATCTCAGGGAGTAAATCAGCTACCTACTCTTCTACTGAGCTATCAAAATAAAATCCTGTGCCCGCTAATCTTCTCTGTTAAAGGCTCTTTGTTCTACTTTTCAAGCCTTTATCTGCAGCAGTTGCAGTTGTCCTTTTGCATGACCTTTTTGTCTTTATTATTATGATCACCAGTGAAGATATGTTCAACTCACTTGTTCCCGGAGGGCTTATTCTATTGCAAACATCACCAAAAGTTAAAACTTGTTTTTCTCATTGACAGTGTGGATTTATGACTATCTACTGGAGACATTTACCAAACAGTGTAATTTGGTTAATCAGCTGAGATAATCAAGGTACATGTTTTTGTGAATGCAGTTTAATATTTGCTCTTACAAAATGCTGTCAATCTTCTATTTTGAGTACTCCCAATCACTTGCTCATTGACTCCCCTCTAGATGCATCACTACAGCTACATGTTGCACTGGCTAATATTATTTTTGTCTTATCATTCAGATGTTATTTAATACAGCAGCCCTTAATCAAGTCCTTTTTCACTTACAGCTGATGTCTCATGGGATTTTATTCTTGGCCCTGCATTGTTCTATGTCTATATCATTGCACTGCCTGATTATATTACTCAAATGACTTTAAGTATTGTTATGCTGATGACAAACAGATTTGTTGCTCTCCTGATCCTTTTTTGTCAAATCTATATTCTGTACAACAGAGTTCTTAATTAAGTTTCAGGAGTGGAAGTTTTTTCAATACATTGGTTCTGAATCATTCAGGGTATATTTTTAGCTTGACTTCTTTTTTATTTTGTAAAGGTGTTTTGGGCCTTCCCATTTTAATAGAAAAACTCAGCATTAAAGTCAAATGAAAGAAAATCTGGAAGGCCTGTTTTGCTTTTCAGTCAGCACACGAAGGGAGACTTTTTTTTAAGGGATACTTTTTCTATCTTTCATGATTTAACAATAAAATAGCTTATTATCTGTATCAACTGCAAATTTAAGATTTATTATAAAGTTATCATCATCAAGGCTGTAGCAGAAAATTTTTTATTAGAACTATAAAGCTCTCATATATATGAAAATAAAGTATATATTCTTATCGATTATATTTTGACTAGTGAAAACTGAAAAAGTGAGTTCTTTAGTTAAAATCTAAATGTTCTGAAACCTGGCTAGACAAGCATAATAGCTAGACAAAGCAGAGAAGGTCTCTGACTGAAAATTTAGATTTGCCACTGATTTTAGGTTTCTAGAAGTCAGATTTCAACTGAAAAATCTGACGTTCTAAAGTTAGGGGCAGATCCATATTTTTCACCCACTTTGGCAGTTACAATTTTACAACTATAACATGGAATATTTTTGAACTACTATAGCACAACTATCGTACTTTATTAATCTTTGTCTAGTACACAATTTCTCAACTCTGGTTCTTGCAGGGACAGCTCATAGATCATGGAGACGTACTATGAAGCCTTCTCTGTGTAAACAGGAGTTTGTGAAGAAGTCCTGTTGCTCCATAAAAGCATGCCATGTAAAAGGTGGAGTACTGCATGTCTAACTCAAGGATTTCTCATGGTGCCATTATTTTGTCAGGCCACTTAACTCCTACTTCACCTCATTCAGATAACACGTGTCATGTGTCGTCCTGAAGATGATGTGTTCTCAACAGTTTGTGTAGACACCTCTAATATGATCTACAGCATCGTACTCTCCTAAAGGCATTATATTTTTAGTCACAGTCAAGACAGCAAAAAGTATAAAAATAATTACACACTGGTAGAGTCTCAGGCTTTTTTATGACGTTAACATATTGCTGCTAGCAACTCTGCTCCTACAAAATTCATTGTTGAATGCTGCATTTTGGAAAGTCTTTCTCACGATTTCCTCATGATGAAATAACTCATTACTCATACCATATCAAAAAAATATAACCCTTTTGGTAAATAATTATTTTAAAATACTTGTCCAAAGAAATAAATTTTTGCTGTGTATGCCATTATGAAGAAGAAAGTAACACTGATGGGCAGAAAGAACCTGAACAGAAATGATTAACTACTATCTAATTTTTATATTATCCCCCAGCCCAAGGGAATGCTGAAGTTTCTTATGATTTTTTTTTAAATATATATAGGAAGTGGAAAGGTATAAACTAAAAACCTGAAGCATGTAAACTTCCTTCCTACAAAGGCAAACTATCTGGGCATTTGGCATTTTATCCTTCTGTGATCATTAAATAGACAGAAAAATAGCAAACATATCCAGAGAGCAAGTTTGTAATGGCTTCAGTTAGTATAGCCAGTCATCTTTTGCTGACATGTGCGATACCAGCTACACCAGGTAAGCAACGAGACAGTTTTTAGAGAAGGAGTCAGTTCCCGATAGCTCAGTAAAAGTAATCATCTTCCCATTAATTCAGTCACCAGGTGGGTCTGTCACATCTTCAAATTCAATTGCTCAGAATTAACAGCTAGTCTCCTGATACCACCCCTGAAATTTAGGCAAATAACAATGTGGTGTGATAATGCAAATAAAGCTCAATTACTTCTTACTATCACATGGCTCTGGTCACATACGTTTTACAAAAGCTGAGCCAAATAATGAGCTTTTGGCCCCCTGCATGGATATCTCATGATGGAATGATACTGCATGACCAGATTCAGATTGTGACTGTGAAAGCATCTATGTTTTGTGCTGAAAGTATTGGGCCTCAATCTGTGCGAGGATTAGCATTTTGCTGATTTTACCATTTCACATCCAAGATGCAAAAACAATTTATAAAGCATGAATACCTAAATGTATGTCAGTTACATTACAGAAAGGAATGGTGGGGTACTAGTCAGGGTGGTGTGAACCAAGATGTCCATGCAGAGCAAGTCCCTGCTCGTGTTATCTGTATGTTTATGGGCAAATAACTTACTTTCTGTCTGTCACTGGTTAAATGAAGATAATGGAACCTCCCTCTGCCAAAAGAGGGTTGTGAAGATAAATATGCTAGAGACTATGAGGTGCTTAGATACTATAGTAAACAGATAAAGGGTGGAGCAGATCAGTAAGTTCACAGCCAATAGCCATACCATGCATCTCATGATCTCTCCCATTTTCCTTCCAAAACAGTAGTCATTTTACCTTTTCCTTAGCTTTTCCTTTTCATTACTTCTCTGGGGTACAGACTATCCTTACTGTATGGCTGTACAGTGCCTACCATAATCCTCATTAATGACTGCAGATTCTACTGTAACTGTATTAAAAATAATTAACAGTGAACACCAACAGCTCCAGTAAGAAGTCTCACTCCTGAAAGACAGCCAGTCTTATGCAGCACAAGCCTAAAGATGCAGAGCACAGGTCTGTTCAGGCACAGCAAAGCTAAACTCCATGTAGTTCACATAGTTTGGTTTATTTTTAGCTGCTCAACAATACGCTAAGCAGACATGCTCAAGTCTAAATTTCAGATCTTAAGCAAAGCTGCAGTAGTTTACACATTTTGACAGTTTGTCTTTCGCTTTCTTCATTTCTGCCAACAGTGACAGTGTTAATGTCCTGTTTATTTTATTTTCTTACTCCCACCTCCAAACATAAACAGTTAAAGAATATGCTAGTGTACATAAGCAAAGAACAGAACAACTTGGAATGAAAGCTCTGGTCAAAATGCTTTAAAAGAAACTATCTAACCTTAATTCCTTAGATAAAGCATTGTGGAATGAAACAGTTGACTTTGCAAATCCTTTGCAAGTGTTTCTTCACAGCATGCCTACCTTTCCAACCAAATTCTCCCAACTCACATATAGACAGAAAGTGTCTCTGAACAGAAGATGATACAGGAAGCCTACAAATACAGGCATGCTTTCCTTGAACATGATGGGAACTTTTAACAACATGCTACAGAATGAAAATGAGCTGTTGCACTCAAGCGCAAATGTAGAATAGGTTGTTAAGTCTGCCAAATACAGAAAAGGCACAGAACTCAGCATTATTGCAGTATTCACTGCAGAACCAATATAGAGGTAGACAAAAATGAATGGCAGTCATGACATATTTGTAAATTTTTTCTGAAAACATCTAAATATATATTTTGAATTTTAAAATTAGTGTATTTTCCTGGTTATTTTCTATGTATTTATCTATGGTGATTCATTACTACGGTATAAAAAGTGCGACTTTCAAACAGCAGAGCAAAATCTTCCCTATTTGTTTAGACTAACTTCATCAGCAAGTCTCTCCTATGTCAATGACTCAAATTTCTTGCTACCAGAGCAAATCACACTTTAAATACATCTTCTGAGACTGAAGGATATCAAAAAAATAATAATAAAATGCAAAAGGAAAAAAAGAAAAAAAACACCCAAATCAGACTTCCCAGAAAAAGAAGGAGGAGTGTGTCTACTCTACCACCTCTTGTATTTTGGCAAGGTCAATGGAAAAACACATAATCAGCTGGCCTCATTACATTTAGTGCCAAATTAGCTAGCAATATAAGCCAATCTTCTGTAAAATACATCATAATCAAACTTGATTATTAATAATAAAATCAACAAAGTTCTTGAGGCCAAAGAGTTAATATTTAAAAGGGCAGAATGTAATTCCTCTTGAGGGAATGAAACACTAATCTTCACAGAGATTTATGTTCTAACCAGTTTTCCAGATGAAGCAGCAAGAGCATGGAAGTCAATCTTTAGACTGGATAACAGGCATGTTACCAGTAGAGGAATTAATGAAATGGAGATTGAGCCCCCGTTCCAGCAAATTCAATCTCAAGGAAAACAAGATGGAAAAATGAACCTAATGAAAAGAGGGGTTAGGATACCAAACTGAAAAACAGTGGAATGGTAAAGGACATCAGGTGAAGTTAATGGGAGGCAGGTTCAAAGCCAACAATAGGACACAGATCTTCATGCAGTAGCTAATGCCTCTGTCTTCACAAAAAACTTTGTGTATGCAAGAATTTTACAAGTGTTAAAGAAAAAAAATGGACAAGAATTGGAAGAGAGCTTCACTGAAGGTTACTAGAAAGACAAACTATATCAAGCAGGGAAAATCACCTGAAAATAGCTGGAGTCTGGGAGAATATTAGAGTAAAAGTATCATAAATGCCTGTCCTGTTCTTATTCTTTCCTAAAAATTTTCATGTTGCTACTGTTAGATACAGCATGCTGCTTTAGATGGACTCAGTCTCAAACAATATGGTCATTCTTATGGCCATTATAGCTGACAAAACTAACAGGAGGAGTTTTAGGCCCTTCTTTCTTCCCAGCACCTGACCTCCTATTTCTTGCTGTCAGCTCTCCTTCAATTAACTGCATAGACAAAAAAGGCACAGTAAGCAATATACTCACTGTACTCATCCTTGGATAGAGTACAGGCCTCTGACACACCTTAATCAGAGGAGGCACCTGAATGACAAGTTGACTCACAATTGGCTAGCAGCTTGTTCGCTTAGTGGTGGAGAGGATCCTTACTGCTGAATGCCAGGCTATGGTGACTGTGCGGGTGCTCACACCACACCTGATTTCTGCCATACCCCACCTTGCATCTAGAGAGTAAAGGGGACTCAAGAGCAGTCATTAGTTTATAATCTGACCACTACAGATTCTCTGTCTTCAGGTTTTGTTATCACCTGGTGGTTATATTATAACAAATAATACAGATTATGAGACAATTGCCTTCCCTCTGATGTTTTAATGAGAATATCAGGTTAGGCTATCAGATGATGCAATTTGGCACAGCTTCACTACATTAACAGAGCTGTTCAGATAGGCACAATTAAAGGTTATGACCTGACAACAGAGCACACTCAAGTCTGGCTCAGAGGTTTATTGGCAAGGGGAAAAGATGAAAATTAATTTGGAAATTGCAAGCACTGATTAAAGGGAAGAAAAATCCAGGTTAAAGTCAGCACTAAGAAAAGATTTTTAATATATTTTATTTTTGAGAATTAAGGGCCTAAAATAATTTTGTCTTCACCAACCAGCCAACCAAAAGCTAATGGTGCTGTTTTGGCATGTGTCCAAACACTCTGGTTACTTGAGAAAATACACTTCTCTTCTTGCACAGTATGAGGGAAATTGTTTTATTTTTTGTAGCTGTCAACAGGAGTAAATAGGAGCACATTTGAAGCAGAGCATACTCCATGCCTGCTTCTGAAAGCCATTTCTCTTTTGGGCCAAAAGATCGCAGTTTGGGTGACTCAGCATACAACAATGCTCAAAAATTGTTTTGAAGGTTACAAAGAATAATGAGCCATTTTCTACTAGGATTGGATATGAAAACATTAGTTAGATGGGGAAAGTGGATGCTAGAAGAGGTCACCAATATATCTCTCTTTAGTACATTTTCATAGTCAAAAATCACAGCGGTGGGGGGAGACAAGACTTTTCACCATGATCAAAACGTTTAAATTTAAACTTCCTCTAAGCATGTATTGTTTGAGGAGTCCACTCCATCTCAGACTGCAGTCTCTGATTGCAGTGAGTTTCACCAGCGATATCATTTTGAGTATTATTAAATTGTACTTACAGTCCTGGTGCTATTCATTTTAGGTTTTACAACAATGTGTGGGGAAGAGCAAAGACAGACTGCAGAAGAATAGTGCCATTTCTTGCATTTCTGCAGCAAGTGAGACAACTACAGTAATATCTCTTTTTTTCTTTGTCCTAAGCACACACAGTGCAAGGGACAAGACTGCATTTCCAACAGCTCAGCAATCATCCCAGGTGTAATAGAGCCACTCTGCCTCAGGGACTAGTTCTCTGCATCCTAGGACATCCTAAAGAAGCAGGTCCAAACCAGCGAGGCACAAGCATGTTACAGATGAAGCGCAAAGCTCAAGCTGATAAGTTCTGTTGGACACTCGCAGGCTCTGCAGATGATTAGAGGGCAGCAGCAGCAGCATCTCAATCTGAACAAATCATCAAGCAAGGAAAAATAATTCCTTGAATCATTGCAGCTAAGCCTAAGAGAGAAGTTTGGCAAAAAGGCTGGGGGAATCAGTGTCCAAGAAATACCTCTTTCATGGATGGAAAGAGTAGTATTACACCATTTTTGGAGCTCTAAGAAACCCTCCTCTCTGTCTAATGTGGTACCTAGGCTGGAAATAATATTTTCCCATAGGGGGCATAACAAACACTATTAAAACCAGCCAGTAAATGGACAGTATTAGATTTCTCAGAAATGTTAATTAGCCAGCACTTCCCAGTGATCTCTGTAGAACATGCTGGTTTTTCAAAAGTTTTGAGACTCAGTCCCCAGTACACCCTATCCCACTGGGTCTCTCTCCCATCTCTACCGCTAGTCTCGACTGCCCCAAAATACAATCACTTAGTAGATATCAGTAGAACACCTCTTACAACACATGCTTAGCCGCAACATGACATTTTAAGTTATAATACTACATTGCATTCATCCATCCTAGCAATATTGCTTTGTATATTGCATAACCCATGCTGGCCAGATTCAGCTCTCATCTCCATCAGCAAAAGTCTGAAGTTGTTCTATTGAAAACAAGGCAGCCTCTCTGGATTTATAGTTTACTCTTTTGTAACAAAAATAAAATAAAATAAACTTAAATGGGATTAACCATCAGCTATTTTGGTTGTTTGGTCAGTCACCTGTCAGGTCTAAAAAATAAAAAATAAAATAATAATAGTAATAATAAAACAGTTGCTAAACAGTTGTAACTGATACGTGAGCTTCAATTGCTGTTATTATTCTCAGAACAAATTGTCATCAATGTTATTACCATAATAATGTTTGGTAAAGCTTGACATGTTATAAAGTTGTAAAGTAAAATTTCACAACAGCATTCGATAAAATTGTATTTTGACAAAATTTTATTTTGGGGTTGCTGTTGAGCTATGACAATTTATGTAGAATGCTGAACAAATTGCTTCTAGAGACATAAGGTTCAGGTGGGTCATTAACTTGCAACTATGCAAAAAGATACTTAGCAGATAGAATGAAGAATATGAATATTACCCTCATACAATGCCAAAGTTTTGTGCCTTAAGAGAAATGAAATAGCAAAGCAAAAATGTAAGACTTCTCATTCCAACCCTGGTGGTATCACAGAATTTGAAATTTACAGGAAATCAGAATGAGATTTTTGTAATAAATATGGTGCTATTCACTGATAGTAGTAAGTACCTTCATCCACATCTTAAATCCCTTTAATGCCTCATTAGAAGTATTCCTATTTTCCCATATTCATAAATCTTTTTGCTTGCTCTACATCAGCTCACTCAAAGAAAATGGTGTGGTACCTCTGTCTAGACAGCTTTTTTTTTTTTTTTAATATTACATTACATTGAACATTTTTTGTAGCTTTGCTTCAGCATGTTTCTGCCATACTGAATATTACTAGAAAGTATTATTATTTTCTGATAAATATTAAAAGGTCAGAAAAGGGGGCTATGTAACAAAACTCCACGTGCTCTGCTAGGCTGTGTCTTCATAATTGGCAGATATGTTCAGAACAAAACAGCCAAAGCATACGTAGCAAAAAACAGCCATGAGCGGGAGAGAATTCTATCTGCTTTTTATGTTGCTCAGAGGCCAAGGATGCTTGAGCCAAATCTTTTCTGTAGGTCAGGTATTACAACCTGTAGTCACATCCTGCATCCTTATATGCATTTCCCTCTGTACATCAGGGTAGCTATTCATAAGTGCTTTCTGAAGCAAAGAATTCCCTTCATATTAGTGTTATTAAGGGCTGCAGAATCTAACCATCACTTTTTAAGCTCTGATAGAGCCACACACTTAAGTCTGCATCTTAACAGCATTCACAAACAACCTTCCTCCAGTAAAAGCTCTATTATGCCAAGTTTGGAGTTCCTTGCTGAAGTGTGTTCCTAAGGACTTCAGTGACTACCTGCCTGAGAAAATCTGAGAAACTGCTACAGCATTCCATGTTCTCAGATCCCTGGCATCGCTGTATGGTACATGTTAACATATAGGAACAGTTCAGAGGTGATCATGCATCAAGCAGTATCGTTAACTCTAAATTTATCAGAAGGGATACATCAGGATTAAAATCCAGAAGAATTTTTTTTTTTAACTCCTTTTGGGACTCTTCAGTAAATACATGTGTTTCAAGCAAAACTGCAATTTATTTTAAGGAGGCATCACTAAATCTGTTTAATTAATACTCATCAGAAGATGTTTTTTGTTCACAGCATGCAATAGTGACACTAGTCTGATAGCAGAGACTGAGTTATACTGCAAAAGTGGCAGTAAGAAAAAGCAAGCGAGCAAAAATATTTAGCAGATTTGAGTAGTAACTGGCAACCAATAAGAAATGAACAGACAGCAAAAAATTAACTGCATATTTTGGCTTATATGAGAAACAGTACAGAAAATTGTGCCTTTGCCTTCCATTACTACACATTCTGACTGGCAATTTATATTACATGAATCTTGTATTTGCTGTCAAGGATAGTTTAAATGCATTGTAATATCTTTAACCATAAAATTCTTTGGTCAGACTGAGATCTCATTTACATGAGTTTGAGAGGATAGTATATACCACTGTTTCTTTGTACTCCCGCTGCAATTTGTTTTGGCTACCCTGTTCCAATTCCTTTAACCAAGATTATCATTTGAGTGCAACAGCCTCTATCTTTTTGTTCTGTGCTTATTCAGGACGCACTGGGTTCTCATCTATTGGATATCCCAACAACTGTAAACAGCAGTAATCACATTGATTCCAGACCTGGGTATAACACTTTTACACATAATGTTAAAACATTAAAAATATGATTTCAAGTTTAGCATTAACTATTAAAAATATTGAGCAGAGCTTTTTCCAAAAACCTTCACACATCTATCACAGATAATTGAACAGATGTTTCAGCTGAAACAAGCTTCAGCTGGAACATTCACAAATACACAAAATGATCTCTTAATACTGGTTGGATATTATGTTTTTAAATCTTTCTTAAATTTCATGTCAATAAAGAGTGTTAACTAAATATCTGCAACATGTGTTAACTCTTTTCAAATATTTATAGAGTTGGTTTACAAAGAAAAAAAAAGAAAAAAAAAAGAAAATACAAGTAATTGCAATGCTTCATTTTGACCAAAAGTACACATACACAACAGCTTAATAACTCTGAAAGTCTAAAAAGTATCCTCTAAAAAGTCACCTCATGTTAAAAAAATAAATATATATATTTTTAAATATACACACACATTGTACACACATGCCCAAAACTGAGTCCTCTGCTTGAATTATGCCCCTCCAGGAAAACTGCCTTTGCGTTCAAACCTTCCCCCTGCCAAATATTTAGCATGGAAATATAGTATGCAATATAGTAGCATGGAGAATAAGTAAGAATGAATGAGTAGGAGCATCCCTCGATCACACTTTGGTCTTCTCTAAGGCAGGCAATTGACTGCAGGAGTTCATATAACTGGATAATGAATTTGTTCACCCAGTTCACCACCAAATCTTAATTTTAAGAAAGTGATTAGTTCTCAACTGGATCAGCACTTTGAGTGATTGACTCCCAGCAGATCTGCAAGACAAGGGCTAGCACCTCGTCAACAGAGATAGGGAAGAAGGGGCCAGACCCACAGAAGCCCTAACTTAGATCAGCCTACACTGCCATGAAGCTGTACCTTGAAGATTCTTGCAATTATGAAAAGTTTCTACGTCTTTGTTTCCCCACCCCCACAAATTAATCATTGCATTGGTATGAATGACTAAAAACTTTAGATCAGTCATAAATGTATTTTCCATTAAAAATATCATTCCAAAACACCATAGTGGACAGCCATTCATCAATGTCTAATCATAATATAGTTGCAAAACTCAGTTTGTTAGAAAAAAGTAATAAGTAGGGCACCTTCTGCTGTCAACTGAACAAAAGATTGAAAAGCAGTATTTAATAACTATAATTTATAAATGGTTTAATTTGTACTTATTTTGTTATTAATAACTGGAAATTTATGATTTTTACTTATTACTATTACAGGCAGGTGGCAGAATAAAGACACAAATTCTCTGAGCAGGAAGAAAAGCTGAAGAAGTACAAAGGACATGTGCTGGCAAAAGAAAAACATTGGGTGAAGAACAAAAGCAGCAGAAAGTACACCTGCTCAGAGGTTTTTCATTTGTAAAAACTGAGAGAACTACAAAGATAGAGAATTAATACAAGAATGCTGCTAACAGACAGTTGTCAATTTTTCATTCTTGTTCCCCTTACATGAATGTAAGTTTACCCTGTCCTGTTTCCACTTGAAATAGCACTTTGATTTGTACTAAGGAAATGGCCTTGGTCTTGCATATCTTCCATCTTCACATCTGTTTTTACGGATCCACATGGTGGGAAGATGCCCACTG
This sequence comes from Apteryx rowi, assembly GCF_003343035.1. NCBI lineage: Eukaryota > Metazoa > Chordata > Aves > Apterygiformes > Apterygidae > Apteryx > Apteryx rowi. Next base: position 360,065 of record NW_020450823.1, on the reverse strand, counting down.
TCTCACTTCATCAATTTGGCTTACAATTTAAGTGTATAGTTCTTTGACTACACTTATTAATGTGGTTTTAATTATACTGAAATATTCTGTAATTATATGCTAACTACTCTTTGGTAATTACCACAGACACATACAACTGAAGGAATACATTTTAGAACTACTGGTTAGTCTTTTTTGGTACTTAGAGTTCTGCATCATTAACAAAATTAGTTTTATGTTATAATTACAGTTACATTATTTATGAAATAATGGGAATTGAGTATTAATTACAAGGATCACAATACATTATTACAGAATAGCTATACTGATATCAGGAGCATTACCAATCACTGTATCATAAACTACAGCTAATTTATAAACCTAAGAACAGCTGTCTTTTTTAAACATAATCCAGCAAGCCTTTTGATATGCAGAGTTTCTGTCCTGCCAGGGACTGAGTTGGTAATTCTAATAGAGTATTCAAAGGAGGATGTGGACATTAACAATAAGTTACAATGGATCTTAGAGCATTTAAAAGCATGTTTTGTGCTGAGTTTTCTTTGAAGAGATTTGCAAGTCTGTAAAGATCTAATGCAACACCCCTAAACTGATAAAGACTTTTCAAGAGAGTCACTGATGAGCTGTGGAACACAGGTAAAAAACAAATTGAAATCCCTTGTGGTGCAAGCTGTGATTTACACTGTTACTGTGATGCTCTCAAATGCCTTGTGCAACAGATCACTTTAAAAGTAATGTTTGATTAGTCCTCTAATGAGCAAACTTTGATGTTTAATGAAAACAGAGCTTTGCCAACTCGGGGGCAAGGGTGAGCATTTCTTAAGAGCAGCATCATTTTAGAGCAGGAGAGAATAAGGGAGAAACAAAAAATTGTACAGAAGTCTTTGAAAGATAAGCAGTCTTGAAGTATGAAGTCCTCCTGTATGTAGCAGTCCCCCAAAAAATACTTTCATAGATGAGCAGATCTCTCTGACACTATGACTTCAGATAGGCCTGCGACTGGACATATTTCATGAATAGCGGGAAAGGATGAAGGATTGACTTCACATAGACCAAATAGAGATATGCAGTCATATCAAGAAAAGACAGGATTGATACAGATGTAGCATATGAATGCATCCTGTGATACACGGACAGAAACAGAGTCCTGGACAGATTAGAGACCTGTGGTAGATAGGTAAACAGTCCTATGGGAAGCTGATGTAGCAATGAATACACAGAGGCCAGAGATAGGTGAGTAGGTCAAACACTGGTGACATGAAGCAGTTACCGTGTGTTGACCTGTGAAAGCTGAGCAGTGCTACTGCAGATACAGAGTAAACACTATCCAGTGAACTCTCAAACACCAGTGACAAGCAAATAGGCTTGCCAGAGGTACAGGAGACCATAATACATTGACCTGCCATACAAAAGCCTGACAGCACACCTATAAATCAAAGAATAGCATATAAAAATTTCCCACAGCCCACTATCCGGTGTGTGGACAATGAAGTGAAGCAATAACCTCCCAATGGCCTTCCATAGGTATGTGATCTTTAGGATGCTGCTTTGCCTCGATTTCCTGAAAGGGTTTTGTGTCAGGCGAGCGTACCTAAACAAGCAAGCAAAGAATGACTATTCAAAGCCCATAAAAAGACATTTGGAATATGGGAAGAGGGGGGGACAAGGGGGGGACGAGGGGGGGACACCAGTGATTTACAAGACAGGCAACAGAGGATTACAGTTTACAGGTGAGTGGAGACTAGGGGAGATGAGAAGGGCAGTGAGAGGAAACGTGAGAGAAAACAACGAAAAAAAAAAACACCCACACATATAAATCCAGAAAAAACAAAGATAACCTACATGAGAGTTGAAACTTTGTTGCAAAGAATTGTGACAGTAATCCTTCATATCTTATGGATGGTCCATTTCAATGTGAGCAGAGTTAGAACTCAGTGATTTGGAAAAATCTACATACAGGATGGTCAGGGATTTCCTGTTCCACTTTTTAAATTAGGAAAGAATAACATTAGCTAGAACTAGCACTAGGTGCTAGCTTGGAGTTCTGCTTAGGCATTTGCAAGGCCTTAAATTTATTCTGTATCTCTGAGATTCTAAATTTTCTTTGTATCACTAAATTACTCCAGGGAGTCCACAACTGAGTTTGGTTAACATGTTGACAATGCCAAGTACTCGTTGTCTTGCAGCTCATAAGCAGATGCCATATCTGAGAAAACTGCACAGTGCTCCTCTAGAAGAGAAAGGCATTGATATTCTTCCAGTGTACTCAATCTTGACACTAACCTACAGAAAGTAATGGCCACCTCAACACTGTCAGAAGAATGCTTCTGACTCATGTATCTCCATGTTCTCCCTAGAAATGTTGTGGTTTCCAAAGATAAGAAGGAATATCAGTCTATACACTTTCATTTTTCCCTAACTACTCGTAATTCATTCTCTCTCAAATACACTTTCTTCAGTTGCTTTACCACTAGACCTCTTATAAAATTCCAAGGTCATCCACCTAGTTCTACATGAAGAATTTCCTTAAAAGTAAATAAATAGGTCTCAGTCCTTTCAGTCAGTTCAATCATCCTCTAAAATGATTACAGACATCTAGGAATAGAAGGGAGAAGCAGGCAGTGTTTGATAAATTAATTCCTAAATGATAGAGCATGAGTATGGAGCTAGAGCAAACATACCCACCATCTTCATAAATCATTCAACCTCACAAAAACAACAAATGAAAAACCATATCCCTGTTCAAACTAAAGAACTTTGTTTCAGGTGATGAAATCTCAATTACATTAATGTTAACCTGTAATAACTGCACAGAAATCAATACCTAGTTCTTACTTAAATTTTTTCTTTGGCCAATCACCATAAGCAAACACCTATACACCTAAAAAAGAGTTACTAGTGTGCACAGTTATCAGCCATGTGTATAAAGATGAGAATTCGCTGCTGAAGGGTAAGTTTCCCATGATGTGCATAGGGATTTAGTCACCTAACTCCCATTAATATTAATAGGAATTGCACAATCTGATTCCTGGACACTGTAGAGCATCCTTTTGCCCAAATAGAGCATCCCTAGCTGCTCTGTTCAGATAAAAACAGTTGCTAATCTGGGACAACAGAAGCAAATACGTGATACAGTTTTGCATAATTTGCCTGTCCTATGCTTTAGGAAAACTTGTGATGAACAGCAACGAAAAAAAAAAAAAGGACAGTTAACTAATCTTTGTTTCTATGACAGCCTCCCCCATCAAGTCTGTGATAGACCACACAAACTACTTTCAAGTTGGGGGAGTTCAGCACTTAGTTAAAACTTAGCTCTAGAAAGGATTTAAAAAACAGTTTGTGTTGAAGCAGATGTTCTTATTTCTAAAAATTGTTTTTCTTCTAATGTTCTCCACTGTCTTTACACAGCAATCACTTTGGTTTTAGCTGCACCTAAGCCTGACAAAACACTCTTGTTTGTGTTAACATCATTAGACAATGTGACACTGTCTGGGGAATAAAGCTAGTTCATTAAGTACAACACAGCTAGCAGAACAAACTTAAACACCCATGTGCTCCTTTCCAACCCAAAGCAAAAGTTCTTGCCACTGGGTGTATATTTTTCACCCTTTGATAAGGAAAGGGACTTTCTGTTTCTTTGAGAGATACTTCCACTATCCATTCTTAACAGCTTTAAAATGAATCCAGTTTTCATTCTGAAGTGTCTCCCTTTCATATATCATACAATAATTTAAAATGTACATACCGTAAAAAGATCTATTTGCACATCTGGGAGGGAATAATTCCTCCTCCATAGGGACTGTCTTCCTGAAAAAATAAGCTGCTTGCCTGTCTATTCATATTGTTACAAACAACAAACCTTTTAATAACTTAAATTAGTGCAGAATATCTCTCTCTCTCTCTCTCTCTCTATATATATATATATACACACACACACACACACATATATGCAACATATTAAAAGCAGGGAGCAATTACCTACAGGGTTGTATCCACTCCCAAGTGAAATTCTCAGTTTCCCTCACTTATGCAAAGGAGTTCCAGACAAGCCTCCCTAAGTTTCTTTTACATGAGATGTGAAAACAGTGAAATCATGATTAAAAAGCCATGCCTCCAAACACTAACAAATCTTATGGCAGTTATCAATCAGTAGGAAATGCAGGAGTGATAACTCACTTGGTCTCAGAGATACCTATAGGGCTGTTTGCTGACATGGACAAAGTAGGCTGTTTCCTGAAGACAGCAAAGGACAGTCCCACTTCCCCTACAAAAGCATGTCAGAAAGTCAGAATTTCTGTTCCCACCAAAGAAGGGGCAGAGATACATAGGGCAGCAGGTACCACTACTGAGGTGGTCCTCCTCCAGCACCTGTGGAAGCTGCTTCCCCACCTCAGTCAACAGCAACACACCCTTAAAAGATGAGAAAGCAACAAATCTGAAGACCAAAATCCCAGATCTATCCCATATTTTACTACTTTAGTTTTGTGGAACTACTCTTCAGGCTGAACTGGTCTAGACAGCTTAGAGAAATTATCACTTGTTGAGCCTCCAAGCCTCCTCTGGCAGCTCTCTAGTTACTGCAGCATCATCAGTGTGGTTCAGCATCCCTCAGGGCCTCCTCTATTGTAAATTAAATCCACAGAGATGATTAGAAGAGCAGATTAAAATTTGTGCTGCAAACAAGACCACTGATCATTTAAAAATATTTGCAAGGATTGATCTGTGAACAAGACAAGCAGCTGTTTTTGTTACCTTTCCTCCCCTCTCCTACAAGTATGTGCAAAGTTCTCTCCCCACTATGCCCTAGCAGAGCCATTTCTGTGAGCTTCTCATCAATTTAGCAGTTTGTATGAATGGAAGAAGCTCCCCCCACAGGTGACAGAACTCAAACTAGAACACTTAGTGAAAAGGGGATGCAATTTTGGGAGTCCAGTCTGGCAAGCGTGGTAGAATTAATATTCTGTAAAAATAAGAAAGCGTAAAAAAGGATTTCTCCTCATCCGGTACCACCATAATGCACACCCCAAATCTACCACCATTTAAAACTCAAGATATTAATCCCTCTGTTCCTCAACCTGCAGATGAAGGACAAGATTTAGCACTGCTGGCACAAGAGCTCTAGAAGTGTTAGTGATAGTGTATAAGTCCATTTGTATACAACCCCCCAATTGTTTCTAAAACCTTTGGAAGCTGTCTTGATCTAGGTACCTAACAAATGAGCATTACATTTCTGGATGATGTTTAAAATACATAGAAAAATAGGCAGATAGAGTAAGTCTATTCAAGTCAATACCTAGTCATTAAAAACAGGACTCAGAATACAAGTATCTCAATGTTGACAGCACAACCATCCTACTTAGCCACCTGTTATCATGGATCACTGTTTTAATATTGACTGAACCACACCCAACTCCCATGGGGCTACTCCAATCTCCACTCTAAAAATGGAGAAGTAGTTTTCCCTTAAATAGTTAATCACCTTGTCAATATTTTCCTCATGCCCATTTCACTGTGTCTGAAATCCCTTCCATACCTGCTCAAATTTAATTTTATAATAGCTCTGTATTACATTTCAGTCCCGTATAAGTAACATACAGAGGCAGAACATGTTTTAGCTAATTAATACTTCTGCAACTAGAGAAGTTGAAAAAAAAAATATATATATATATATAGCCATCAAATATTTATATAGCAGGGACACCAAGAGGCCCTAAACAGCACTGTCATTTCCTTGTTTTGAGTGCTGTGTGAACAGAGAGGGGGAGAGAGAGTGAACTACAGTCCCTAGTTCAAAGACCCAGAGCACAAAAGACCCAAGTCTGCTTACGATACTACATTACTCTGCATACACTCTCATTGGCTTTGGGAAGCATTCATTAACATGGATAACAGTCTTAGACCTGTATTAGATTTCTTTATGCTTTTAAAATTAATGTAAGCTACTGTTTAGCTTTCCTCTGCATGTTAGATCAGAGTACATATTGAGACAACTATAACATTAATACTGAGTACCTGCAAGATGTCTCACATTTACTAAGGGCATCAAAATGCTTTTCTTGGAATCATCTGCAAGTCACATCAATAGATTTGGGGGGACAGAGAGAATTTTTTTCAGGATCTTAATTACTACTCCATTAAACAATATCCTTAGCCTTTTATTTAAAAGTTAAAATATTTTATTAAAAAAAAATGTCAAGGAAAACAACATTCTGCGCAAAGGAATTAATCTCTTGCCTGAAAATGTTAATACTTTTCAGTGGGAAAAACTGGGTTTCCAATGATTAATGAATACCAATATATTTTTAAGTTGAGCAGTCTTCAAAACAAGACATGTTTGTTGTATTGTTGTAGCTATTGCATTTAAAAAATAATAATAGGCTACAATAAGTTCTTTGACACAAATGTGATATTAGGGAGTATACTAACAGAGAGTCAGAGAGTGAAATATAGTTCCTAGTTCAAAGACCTAGAGCACCAAAGACCCAAGTCTGCTTCCAGTACTACGTTACTCTGCATACACTCTCAAGACCCAAGAAAACAACTCCCATAGTAAGAACAGTGATTGAACTGCTTAACAGATGGGTCTTCAGCAAGAAGCAGGGATAGGAGTAGCAGAGAAAGAAAAAGTCTCTCTGCTGTGAATAATTTACCAGGACCCTATTTCAGCTACTCTTGCTCTTCAGAGTTGACAGAAGGCAAAAGATATAGCCTTCTCCCATTTGCAAAGAGGGAGCACCTTAGCGTGACAGAATAGGGCAATTTAATCCTTTGTATAGCATCCAGCTGTATGATTGTTTGGTTTTGTTTGTCTGTTTGTTAGAAGTTGTGGTATAACTTACTCTCTATTTACAAAACTTCAAAAACATGCCTTGGAATATTCAATTTTAAATTCAAATTTAAGTGAACTACTAGTGCTCCACATTAGGTGAAGCACAAGGATGACTTTCCCCAGAAATGGAAAAAGAAGAACCAACCTCAAGTACTGCCTGCACTGATAACTGCATTTATTGCCCTTCCTAGGAAACAAGATGGAATACTTGAGGGTATTTTTCAGGCATATCTCAGCCTTTTCTGAGACTCATCCTATTCTGTGCAAACCCAATTCCCTGCATATCTAATGCAGAATTTGACCTGTTTTAATGGATGTTAAATAGAGCTTATTGGGAGATGACAGTCATGGCTTTGCCAGCTAACTCACAAAGATAAATGTGACCAGCTGACCTTCCTTTGCAGTTTGCAAAAACATGCCAAAGAACAGGGATTCTGGCACAGACATCTTGGAAAAACAATTTGACTGTAGTTTCAACTGCGTGTTACTTTTGAAGGAGGGGAAGCAAAGCCTGCCAATGCTTAACACTATGCAAATTATCATAAGCGTTTACCAGACCTATATTGGTTGGGCCTATCTATGTAACACTGTAAAATATAAGCTAATTAGTTCTACAGACACACGCAAGAGTTAATACCATGCTTATTTTATCTACTTTCATAACATCAAACAGACCAGTCACAGATACACTCTTTTTATCCATTGTAAACTATGCAAAACAGTAGTTCTTTGCTGCTCTGCTGCTGCCAGCATATCTGAATAGAGAGTTTCCTCTCCTGTGCTACCCTTTCCACCAACAATTACTTGCACATAACCCTAAATTCAATTGCTTTTGTGGGCACAGGCTAAACCGGACCACCCAAATGTTATGTTTTGAAGACAGGATAATCAAACAAAGTGTTCCTTCAACTGGATCTGCCACCTGTGGTCTCCGATGACACAAAGAACATCAAGATTGAAAGCAGGTTGTGCCAGTAACTGCTATAACACATTAATAAATGCTATAGATCAGGAATGATGGTAAGAAAGTCACCACATCTAGTTACTACTGTCCATCGTTACGTGTACTCAGTGTCACATTAGAGGGAAAGAAGTTGTAACACAACTTCATGTACATTACTGTCATTGTGCACCCTGCCTTGTACACCCAAGGTAATATTTAAGTTAGAGAAATAAGAGAGAGAGAGAGAGAGAGAGAGAGAGAGAGAGAGAGAGAGAGAATGAACAAGGTTTCTCTGGAGAACAGCAATAATGAATGATAGGAAGCTATAAGAAAGTTGAGAACTAGTCAAAAATTCCTTAATTGACAAATAATAACTGGGTGGATATGGAGATGTGCCATAGTCCTGCCTATTCTCTACATATTCACATAAAAAGTAATACTCCCCTCTTCACATGCAAATTATATATCTTCCTTTATTCACTTGTCTCTATGCTTTTACCCAATGAGTTAACAATACAAATGAAACTAGTATTTGTCCTCGGTTATTCAGCATCTAACAACCGTATTAACAGCTAGGCTTAAAAGAAGCAAAGTTATTTGAAATAGACAAAAATACATATTCATCTTCACATGACTGTGTGTGTATGCACACATAGACAAACATACACCCCCAAACACACACATACACATATGGAAATTCCTGTTTGTAGAAAAAGAGTTGTAGAAATAAAATACAGATTTTAAAATTGTCATTATGCTGTCCTGTGTTCCTAGAGGTGAAATTCCTGACATCTGAAGAGTTTTAGCCCCCCAAAGCAGCCATGGAGGGACTCTAGTCTCCTGTGAGGTTAGCAAACTAAATGCAAAAGATGCTGTGCTTAGCTCATTTAGGTTAATCAAGCTTACAGTCTTTATAAATTAGGGTTAACTGAGATCACAGATTAAGCTACTTTTCAGCCACAAGAAGACCAGATGCCATTAGAAGTCACTACATGCTGTATTGCTCAGTAAATGCATCCTTCATAACTCCTACAATATCAGTGAAAAAGGACAATGTCCTGACCCCTTTTATTTTTTTGTCCAAACAACTGGGTTAAAAAGAATGAGATCCACAGAAGCCCTACTGAAGATGGTTTTTGGCTGTAAAGCTGCTATAGGCTACCTTGAAAGGACTGTGTAAGGATGAACATTGAAGACCACAGACCTAGCACAGATTTCTTTATGTCATTTCCCTTCCTGTTGCTACTGCTTCAAGCAAAAGCTGATGCTGTTCCAGGAAAGAGATTGTGTCCAGGATGTCCCATTGCTCTTAACTGATTATGTTACCTGCATATGTTCTTACAAAAAATAAGCTGGAGAAGCAAAGTTCCGTTCTAACCCAAGGGTGCAAGAGTGGAAGTTCTAGTGAACAGGAACTGCAGCATGGAAAATTGTTTTGAGTTATCTTTGCAGTTAGCACTCTGAGCAGCAGATTGGCCTCATCTTAGGACCTGGCCCAGAACACATGCCTCAGCAAATAGGGAGATCTATACTGCAGAATATGTCTCAACTTCCAATAATGCTATATGAAATAGTTTCAGTGCTAGTTATACCAGCACTGAAACAAGTGGTGGGGGAGGGAGAGAGAGAGAGAGAGAGAGAGAGAACAAAAATAAACCCCATACGCACGTGCTGTACAAGCCACCAGAAACATACTATTGGAACATCCTCTGTATTATTCACAAGACATACAGCATGCAGTCATTAGGACTCTTCTGCCTTTAATGTTTCTACAGACACATATTCATGCCTAGAACTTAAAAAAAAAAAAAAAAGAAATGTTCTCATATCTGCTCAATGCACAATTTTGATCAACACTAAGTCAACTATACTCTTCACCTGCATCATGTTGCCCGATCAGCCTGTTCTATGAAATTCACAGTAAGATAACACAGACAGCAGCTTCAGCATGCTTTAAGAGGAGTTACAAAAGTGGGGGAGGGAAGAGAACACGCAGCAAACCGAGAAAAAAGTAAAAGGATGTAAACAACATTTCTTGGGCGAGGAAGAAAAAAGGACAATACGTAGTCCCTTTCAGATTCTCAGGAAGTTATACAGATTCCTCTGCAAATTCTTTACCTGGCTTTGCCACTAAGTACGGTGTGTGTCTATGTACGTACACATATAGAGATGGTATTGCATTTTTGTAATTTTTGAAATAAATAAATATATCCTGTAAGAGAATTGATTGCCAAATAATTTTCCTAGAACATTCCAATTCATTTGGGGGGGGGGGAGACATTTCACTTCAGAATGAAAACTCTGACAAAAAGATTTTTCTTGATCAGAGCTCTGTGACATCATTTATTACTTTGTACGTTATTCAAGAGCACACATCATCACTCAGGAGTCCAGACTAGAATTTGAATCCAACTGAACTTTGGATAAGTAATAAGTTGAATAATCAAATCCAAATATCCTGCTAGAGTTTTCAGGTTCTGATCAAATTCAGAACTAAAACAACTCTCCAAAAACAGTTGATCCCACGGGGTTCATGCAATTTGGTTATTAAAAAAACAGTTCAGTGCAAGGATGGCTCAGCCAGGCTATGCAGTGAAATATAACCCATGGCCACCTGCAACACAGCAAACAGATCAAAGAAAATTAAGAGTTAAAAGGTCTTTCTATTTCTTTCTATCCCTGCCAGTGATTTAATGTGTGCGCTATGCCAAGTCATCTAGACTCAAATTTTTGGATACAATCTGCAACTGGGTCCACATTTTGGAAGTCTTGACTGGTTGCACTGAAAGAAATACAAGCTGTAAGTTCTCAGCACCTCTGAAATGAAGCCCTTAAGTTTCTTAAATTCAGTGTCAAAAACAACAGAACACCTAGAACTAGAACCCAGCAGGGATTTTCCTTCAAGAAATATAGATATCTGTGGTTTTCGAAGGTGTCTAAAGGGTTACTGCAGTATTCAATGCATCAGCAAGGGATTTGGAAGACTCATGCTCAGCTCCCCGAATTGTTGGTAGATTTTTTTGTGTAGTGACAGGCAAGTAACTAAATCAAAGCTCCCAACTAATATAACCATAGTACTTTCCAACATCAAACATGTAGCAAGGATAAATATGTTAAGATCTGGGAGGTTCTCCTGTTTCAGTATAAGTGCTGCTCATTTTATGGATGGATTGCAGAAAGTGACAATTACGAATGAAATTTTTAGATATAAATTTATATATAGCTGAAAAGGAAGTTGAAAGTCATACTGAAAAATCTTTGAAGTTTTTTGATCAAATACAAAATGTCTTAATAACTTCCAGGAATACCAGGGAATAATTTCAGATAGCCTTTTTTTCCATTTTAAGAATATTAAAAAGTGAACACAAATTTTCTTATGAAAGACATCATTTACTGCAAGCAATAAGAAGCTTTAGACCACCAAATACATTTTCAACTGAAGTAAGAGTGAAGTTTCTGCTCAATAACACATTAAACAGCAATAACAACTAAACATTTCTCGGGCAATAAGAACCAACCAGTACAAACATGTCCTCTCCATCTTTTTGTCCACACTACATATTTTAAGCATGTATGAAATATTTTGTATAATATATTGCTGAAGATTCCTAATTCTGGGTTGCAGGTGCAGCATTTGGTCTAGGGATGTTCAGCACTGAAATCCAAACCCAGTAGTAACATGGCATCTTCAGGAGTAGCTGCTAAAAATGACCATAACACATGGCTCAAGGAGAAACTACATATACTACATGCACAGAAGCAAGGGTAAGGGAATAAGTGAGGCTGAACCAGTCGGAAAGCTACATGCATTTTTATTTTTAAGAGACAACATAGGCCTGATTTTCTTCTCAGTTAACACTAATGTAATGCAATAACAATGGCAAAGATGATGTTTTGAAACCAACGGCAGGACATCTGCAAATAAAAATGGGCTACACATTAGGCCTATAATGCATAGCAAGATTATCTGAAGCAAACAATGGTGGATATTTCCATTTCCAGAAAGGAAGTCTTGTGGGCAGGGAGAGGAGACAGCTCTGGGCAGGTGGCCTCATTCAGGGGCACCCACAAGCCACCTGGGCAGCTTGGCACTTTGGCAGAGGAGCTCTTCCTCCAGCACTGCCCATCCCTGAACCAAAACAATCTTTATGCAGCAGGACAGCCTCGACCATGCACCCCCCACACTCTTACCTCAACATCTTTTTCTATCTCCAGCCCAGCTTCCATCAGATTGTGTTCGTATTCCTCCCTCTGAACTCGTTTTTCTTCCTCCAAGGCATCCAGCGGGCCGAGTTCCACCACCTGAGCCCCCAGTAGCCCTGGCTGCTCTGGCGGCACACGCTGTCCACAGCTCTGCTGCTGCTGTTCAAGGCGGCTTTTCCCAGTCTCTCCATTTGAAACTACCGCCAAGGAGGCCGATCTGTGCATGGGCTCCTGTGAGGCAGAGCCAGGCTGGTGCTGAGGAACACGTTTTCGGTAGTGGTAGGCTAGAACATAGTCCACCTTTCTCTTGCTGTCCCTGAAATGCATGCCACTTGGGGATGTCCTGTCTGCAGTCCCTTCCTGAGTCCTGTCCAGGTAGTTGTTTATAATCTGTGAGAGAAGCAGGCAAGTCTAACAGGCAGAAATCCAGCAAGTCAAAAAGAAGCAAAGGGCAAAACTTTACATAAGTGCATGAAAGCACTAGCTGCACAAAGTAAAAACCTTGAGATTAACTGGGGACATGACTGAATAACTGGGGGTATGATCTATAAATCTGTACATTGTAGATCAAATTAAGCCATGCTGAGCTCCTCCAACTGTAAACAAGTGACTGTGACTAAAAATAACAGCTTCCAACATGTACTGTGCAAAACATGGGATATCTACATATCTGATGTGCGGGTACACACACATACACAATGTCTCTTTGGGCTGTGCATACACACACTATGCAGAAGAACACATCAACATTTTAAGATGTGATTGAGGAAAGGAAATAGGCATCACGTTACAGTTTGGGGTATAATATAGGACATGTTGTGGAGCAAAGCTGGGCAGGGAAGGGAAGCACAGAACTATGTACAGCAAGAAATGGTAGAAAGATCTGAGCTCAAAGAAGAAAAAGGAAAGTAGTTCCTCAAAGTATTACAAGGGGAGGAATGGTAGGGCTGAACAAAGACAATCTGGCAAATAACAGGTATTAGAGAGAATATAACCAATGGATGGCTAACAATGCTAGTTCATGTGTAATTTAATATACTATGAAAGACTATATGACTGACCAATAATACTGTAAAAGGAAATAGATGATCTGAATTATTTTAGTCATTAATGTTCCACTCAGTTGCCATTTAGACCACCTCTGTCACATCTTTTCCACCATCCAAATTCTTCTGGAACAAAACTGCCTCTGTTCTAGTAACCATCACGCCCCATTGTGGATAGCAATTCTGTAGAACCTACATGGAACACTGATATGAAATTTAAGGCATTTGACAACATCTCTTTCACTAAGAGAGGCTATACCTTTTCCAAAGCTGTTAACAACCACCATTTCCAGCTTAACACTAAATGTTAATTCCCTACACAGAACTCTCTACAGTGTTGTTCATTAAAGCAATACCAGCCCTCCAGTAACTGTGGAACTGCATACAAGCCAATGAATAGGGTCATCCTGAGCTAAAGCAGTCAACTCATAACCTAACTCATAATGAGCTATTTATGGTTCACATAGGTGGCCATACAAGAATAAGTAGTAGTAAAATCTTGACAGAGCACTGTACCAGTTAAAGATTTCTTTCTCTCCCTACATCCCCTTCTATTACATGCACTGGTATTCCTGAATTCAAAGTTAACCATGCATACTGTACGGCAGTTTTCCCATTTGTTAACACAACATGAACTTTTTAAGTCATGTAAATATAAATGTGCATATTGGTATATACCCCAACATCTCACACATTCTCATTTTTAATCACTGCACTTCATGTCTCAGCTTCTCAAAGTAGCTTTCAATCTCTGTATCCATATATAAATTTTTTTATATATATATATTCATACTCTATTCTTCGTGTCATGAAATTACCACCAAAAAAATCTGCTCTGAGCATTACAGTTATCACACACTTTGTCTATAGCATATATACAGTTCCTTTAAGCACATCTAAACTTACACTCAGCATAATAGTCTGGCAGAATATAAAACTACTTTGGAGACAGCATTTTACAGCTATTCCCCATTTCCTAGTTTGAGCCATTTTCACATAATACTCACAGGCAGTCTCTGAAGACCTCCTGGATCCATCCCTGCCACAGTGAAAAAAACCACCAAGGTCCAGATTTGCAGTCTCCCTTCCAGCAAGTTTCACACAATACAGTGCAGAAGTAATGATGTCACCATTGCCTGGTTGCTGGCACAGGGCAATGCATTAGCTGACTCTAGAGAAGATGATCTCTAAGCATCCTCTCCTTCCTTATTGGTGAGTGTGGGCAGAAATGAAAAGCACAAATAAAATGCAGAGAAGAGGGAACAAGGAGGTTGGAGAAGATTAAAAAGTGCTGAGATGTTTTTCCTGTTTATTACATGTTCACAGCCAGCTGCCCTATCCCAGTCACCAGAGAGATCACCATAGCAACATGAGATGTTGCTGGAGCTACACAGAGGAAAAGAGTGAGCAGATACAATGGTGTCTCTCTCGCTCCCTCTCTTGTTGACTCTTGCTTTTTATTCTCCCTCCATAGGTTGCAAAATGTTGGCCCCATTATGACTGATTTCTGTTGCACAGAAGACAAGTCAAAATTTCCACAGACTTCAATGAGAGGAGGTCCTGGCCCATAATTTGCAATGCTTTCCTCACCATGTGACATTCTGGCACAAGAAGACCTTATTAGACAGGAACACAAATTAACTTGCAATTTGTAAAAAGTTAATTAAAGGACTATCAAGATTTGTCTCATCTTCTCTAACAACCATTGTAAAAGTCAATGTCGGTAATTTAAATTACCATCTTCAGCCCCACATTTGTGACCTCTTGATGTTTCCAAGGCAAATAGCCAGCACACTAGGCAATAAGAAAATGGGAAAGTAAGAGCTGCATGTCATGCCAATTTTGTTCTAGTCCTCTAATAGAGAATGTATCACCACAAACATACCCTAGGAGCTCTCTTGTCTAAGAAGATCTCTGCTCTGCAGGCTGCAGTCACACTGTGCTTCCATCTTCCAATCTAGCTCATGCCAACATCTGTGCACATGCTGGCCAAGATGATCACCAAGGTGTTTGCACAGGAGTCACCAACTCAGACATCAATCAACACTACTTTTCCTATTCCAGGAGCAACTCCCTACTCCTGCTCAGAGGGATTTTGACTCAAGTAAATAATTAGTAAAAGCTTAGTGAGACCACTAGGGTAGCAATTAGTGTTCAGTGTAGACCAAGAAAGTCTACACAGCTAGGGCTGTTGCATCAATTTACTTGTGAAGTCCTTTTTCCTAATATAGCTGTGATTTGCCTAACGCACAAGAGGAACGTGTCATGCTCTGCTCTCCCTCTCCAGGCTTCTCTTCCTCATCTCAAGGACATTAGAGGTAACTCAGTGAACATTAAAATCCTACTTACAGAACTGCTGCTGTAGGACTCCATACAGCCAGGTGGTTCAAAAGCTCCATTGATTCTGCTAATGTGCAAGGAAGGTTGGTTTTGAGGAACTGTGAGGTATTTGTTGTCATATGCTGATAAAGTGTCTCTGGCCAATTTTGCTGTCTTCTGTCTGTTCAGAATAGGGTGTGAGGAGGCTAAAGGAAAGTCTGAAAATAAGAGATAAGTAAGCAGATATTTGTGCAGGTAGTTTCCCAAGAGTATAGGAAATACTGCAGTTAATGGACACTTCACAACTTCAGATGATGCACCTCTAGTGAAAGGAGAGGGGTATATATAGCTGCAGAGGAATAGCAGCTACTCGTGCATGAACTGTTAGGGAAGGGGGAACCATAATACAACACTGCACATAATTCAGCAGTACCCTGGCTGTTTGAATGCATTTGTACTCCTGTACCTCAGTCAGGAGATTAGAAGCTAGAAAGTCTATGCTTTGTAGATTGCTCGTGTAGCTCGTGAGCTAGCTGTCTTAAATGAATGTACATGTGCAGCCCTGCTTCTCCGGATGCCCTGAACCTTTTAATTTTAGATGTGTTCCCCATCTGTTGTATCGACAAATTACATGACCACAATGCAGCATAAGGGGGGTGGGGATGGTTACATGCCACCCTCTGCCCATCACCACCAACACTGGTAACTTCTGTTGTAAAGGTGTGTACAGCAACAACAGAATATTAGAAGAGTGCTTGGTCACAGGTAGGAAATGCACAAAGTCAGTCCCACGAAGGCAATAACTCAGTGAAAGAATGTTGATAAAAAAGTAGTGGGAACAGAAACCTGCATAACACATACCAATATTTTTCATGCTCTTTCCCCCTCTAGTGGTGGCATGACTGCACACGGGAGCTGATTTGACCTTTACTGGTAGTTTATTTGAGAAGCTTGTTGGAGTCACAAACTATGACGTGGTCCTTCAAGCATTGGGCTTTTCTGCTGGCCAGATGTGCCAGGTGTAGCAGACCCATCTGCCCACACAGTTATCCCTTCTGCTCCTAAACAGACAAACCAGCATGCTTCTCCAGTAAGTAAGGGTTTTTACCTTTTCCAGGAAGAAAGAATAATTGGAACATTCTTCAGCTCCCATATATCCAGGGAGGCAGTCCATCTATAGTATCTCTTCTTCCCTGTTGCTAATACCAGTAATGCTGCAGCTCTTTTCCCCCACTCACCTTCCCCTTTTCTATAAGGGGACAAGAAGCTTCAACAGCATAGTATAGCCGCTTTCAACCTGACAGGAGCTGCAGAGCTGCCCAAGGGGGTTTGCTGCACTATATTAGGAGAAAGCGACTTTGCCCTTCCCTACCAGGAGAACATACTGGGAAATGCCAGCTGTTTCCTCTGCACCTTCCTCTTGGTGAGGAAGACCACGGAAGAGGGAAGGTAGGAACAGCTGTGTCTCTTGCTCAGTGTTCATGTGACTGAAGAGCATTTTTCCTGCATTGCTGAAACACTAGTGGCAGAAATATTTCAAATAGCATCTCAAAAAACCGAACATTGAAGGAGAGAGCTGTATGCAGGAAGCCTATAATTTGTGCAGTGATCATCAGCTTTTCCAGATAATTCAAGAGAAAGTTAAAAGGGTCCTTCCTTACAGATGGTGACAGCAAGGTTTGGTCTCCTTTGGCCGGGGGGGGGGGGGGGTGGAATTCCTAAAATAAGGCTGGAAGTCAGCTTTTCCCCTTCCTCTCTGAATCCCCTTCATTTTTTCAGGAAGCAAAGACAAACCAAAACAAAGACAAAACAAAAGTTGTATTGCTAATCTTCTATGCCCTTCTACAAAGGCTGAATCTACTTGCTTGTAATCTTGTCCTAAGAGAGAAGCTAGTAAAATGCTGAAGAAGGAAGTGTGTGTGTGTGTGTGGGGGGGGGGGGGTGGAAATAGAAGTACACCATAAAAGTTAAGGTTATTCTTACGTTTCCTAGCCAAAATTGATTAGAGCCCTGAAGCCCTTAAACTGTGTCATAGGTTGAGAGAGCAGAAAAGTAGGATTGGTTAGTCAGGGATATCCACACTTGGTTTACTTTAATGAAGCACATAATGACATCATGAGGGAAATTTCAAGGCACATAATTAATAAGTGAAGGTTTTATTCCCAGAGGCTACACACAGTCTTTCTCCAGTTTTTTCAGGCTAAGCCTAGGATAATTCACTAAACCTTTACACAGTCAAAGACTTTTCTTCCCAGTCCTTTTAGCTGGGCCTAGGTAAAATTCTGCAGTACATTTATAATAGAATTATTTCATTTCCATTATACTTCCCAGCCTTCATGAACCATATCATGAGCCTTAGGTTAACCCTGGTAAGCAGGTGAAGCAGCTGGGGATTTCCTTTCAGAATAAGGTTTTGGATGGAAATGCATTTTCCATGTCAAAGTTGGAAGAAGCCTGTTCAGCCAAAAAGCTTTTCATCTTGCCAAATCAAATCAACTGAACCAAAAATTTTTGTTCTGAATCTGTTCCGCATGTGACAGTCCTTGCCTGTGTTGCTGCAGTACTTCAGATGCTGCCTGACCTCATTCTACCCTGTCAGCCTTTAGGACATCTACCTCTATGTGTATTCATTCTGTAAATATTCTAGAGGAATTAATGTCAACAGAAACAAGCTTGTGTGTACATATATACATGTACACACACATATACATGTATGTGTACATTTGCATAAATCCCCAGAGAACAGCAACAGAGTGAATCTTGAATTCAACCTGTAAAACTAGTGTTCAGAACTATGCTCATTGTAGAAACATCACCAGTGACCCTTCTCTCCAGTCAAACTACTTCACATTGTAAATGGCTTCCAAGACCAAAGTACCTCCAAAACAAAACTCACAGAAGACGTTGAGAAGGCAACCAGCTCTTGGACCAGCACTAGTTCCAATGTCACATCATAGCCAGGATGGGAATCATTTACTTGCTCACTCAGTCTCTCTGCACTCCTTTGCTTAGGCTTTTTGTAAAGGTAAGAGTTGGCCACATGCACACCAGCTGACCTCACCATCCAATTTTCCAATTCCCTGTCTAGAGTGCAATAATGAAAAAGCTGCACATACTGCCAAAAATGGAAAGACTGAGAGTGTCTCTGAAAGAACCACACTGCTTGGGAAATGTGCAATAAGTACCCCACCTAATTAGGAGTTCTGTATTATGTCTTGAATAACAGCCAGTTATCTTGTCCGAACGGTCCAGATGGTCAGACTGTCATAGGCACAACCACTTGCAGAACACATTTTAAATGATTTGGCTGCTCAAGGAACAGAAACTAGCTTGCTTTGATTCATCTCCCTCTCTTCCCAGCAAAGTATCAGAAATAGGCTGCATTTCTGAAAGACACCACAGCAATTAGTGTGCTTGTGCTCACACAGTCTGCTCTGCAAGCTGATTCAAAACATCTGCAATTTAGGAGCATTATTTAGTAAATTTGTTTCTTCCACCCTTCAATTAGATATGAAAAAGAATTTAGTTGAATTTACTGTTTGTATGTAGCTTGAGTTAAAGACATCTTCTTTAAAGGATTTTTATAACAATATAACATGATTATACCTGTGTTTTTCGGGGCTCCACAGAGCTAATGACTTCTCAGTTCTTAAACTTATCTAGACCTACCAGTTTCAATACAGCCACTCATACCTGTAAAAATAAGCAAATATTTTCATTGCACTACAGTTTCCTTTTGTTAAACTGCCACCCTTGCCACTTCAATATACGTATTATTATTTAGTATTTTAATTAAAGAGTCTCAGACACAATAGAATGCATGTTAATTAATTAAGCCTTGATCAAGCTTACAGGAAACAGGCCATCAGAGGAAACATCTAGAAATACTTTTCTTTTTTAAAATGTAGTAAATCCATTCTATTATTCAATATTACACAAAGGAAAAGGTCCAGTATGTTTCATTAAAGGTAATTTGGATTAGTGTGGCATTTTCAAATTCCTTGTATTTTAATAAAAGAAGGAAAAAGTAGAATTTTACCATTAAGTTTCAGAAATATGGTGTTTCTTTCATAGGGTTGGTTTAAGAACTATTTAGATGTCTGGTCCCCTAGTGCTTACCTGCTTCTAAAATCAGTCCAGTAACAACTAATCTCAGTAACAGAGATTTCTCTCTGTAAACAGTATTTCTTCTCCGAACATATTCTGGAGGCTGGGAAGGAAGGGGAGAAACAATGCAGGGTATGGTCAAAGCTAAAGGGACACAACTGAGACAGTGATTCTTACCCAACAGGTTCTCGTTGCTGAGTGTCCTGGAGGGTCGGGATGTGGTATTTGGAACTGAATGTTAGAGCAGTGTCCAGATAAGGAGATGTACCCAGACTGGAAAGGGCATTAGACAGAACTTCTCAGAGGTGATTTTTGCCCTTGCCATCTGCAGTTTAAGAAGCTTTGCAGGAGCACTCGTCAAATTGTAGGCTGCAAGTCTGGATCTCTTGCTTCTTAGTGGCAATTCAGCTGTGGGGGAACAGGTAGGAAGTGGCTAACCTGAAGGACAATGTTCCTAGCTCTACCTCATCCTTAATCCTATCCCTTCTCCAGTCTCTTCCTTGGCTGCATCCGCAGCTTTGTTACCCAGGAAGTCTCCCTGCCCAAGGGATATAGCTGGGAGACTAACGAGGGTGGAAACTAGACAGGGAACTGTGTGAGGCTGTACTACCTACTTTAACCTTAACAGCACTGCTCCACCTCTGATCTTTTCTTAGCCCCAGTACATCCTCCAGGCCACTTCTATACTTCCACTTCACAGAAGCTCCCTCTAAATGCCTCATCTCCGTGGTAGACTTCATAACCTCCAATCTGAGATTTGCTGTATTTTGCATTATGCTGAAGAGATTCCCTTCTGGCTATAGGTGAGAGCACCAGAAGATTCAACCAGATTTGCCTATCTTGAATTCCTGTAATTCTTGAAATGCACTGATGGTAGTTTTGGAAGCACAATGGAGTAAATCACACTCTGTTGTAGCTCTGTTGAGTTTGGTGGGGTTGCACGCAAAGAGTAATTCTGGCACAAAGTGAGTTTCTGCCTTCATCAGGCTACCCATTGAGATTATGTTTCAGGAGACTGTTAACATGCAGATCATCTACACAGTAAGAGTGATTTATCCATAACCCTATGAACCTTTGCACAAATGCATATTTAAGAAGTCTTTATGGTAGTGACTGCCTCAAGGGCTAATAACAATCCTCATAGAGGCATCCTAGGGGAAAGGAGGCCTATGCCTGAACTACTGCCAGAAACTCACTTTCAACAACACTGC
Source organism: Apteryx rowi (assembly GCF_003343035.1). NCBI lineage: Eukaryota > Metazoa > Chordata > Aves > Apterygiformes > Apterygidae > Apteryx > Apteryx rowi. Next base: position 339,410 of record NW_020450823.1, on the reverse strand, counting down.
AGTGCCTCATCAGAGAAGGGAAGGCAAGTGAGAGCAAGGCTGGCTTTGACTGGTTTGGCGGCAGTGGTCAACACCACCACTGTACAAGTCTGGTTTGTTGTGCTCCTTTGATGGGTCCTCGCACACAAGAGCCCTCACCCCTGACACTGGACACAGGAAGAATGGGCACAGGAAGAATGCACCTGAGTTACCAGGGATGCTCACTCACCTCTGGCACATGGCACAGGCCAGAGGGTCTCCTAAAGGATGGAAGGCTATCAACATGAAAAGTCAGGAACGAAGAAAGTAAAATCTGATGGAAGATGGAGAGCATAAAATGGGAAACCTCTCTGAAGCAGGTAGAGAGCAGATAAATGAATAGCAGATAAAACTACCATAGCCTTGTATCCTTCTCCCGCAGGACTTTTGCTTATGTTACAGCTAGGTTTTGCACTACAAAATATGCAGTGATGTCTGTACAATCTGCTTGCCTTGGGGATGTAACATTAACAGAGTGCTTAGTTAATAAACTTCTTCCAGATGCATTTAAAGAAAAAAATTTAAGGCTATTGCAGTGAACAGTTCAGGGGTTTGTGTTTTGTTACTGTTGCTGCCTTTGACATCTTGTCCAGGCATTATTTGGCATCAGAAACTTCTCCCCCTTAACACAGGGTGACTATATTATGTAGTAGACTATGATAGACGCAGTGTGCATGCATAAAGGGATATCAGCATGGTGTGGAGGAAAGGCAGCCCCTCACAAACACTGACTTGTTTCAGAGTAGCATACAGCTAAACTGAAGAGAAACTTGTCACCCTACTTACACAAAACTGATTAAGAAACCATAGGGAAGGAAGTGCGCACCAAGCAAAGCTGGTTCATAGTTTCACAGAACACGTGTATCCTAGATGCATGCAACACAGTATTTCCCCCTCTATCCCCCAAAAAGGCAGAGTAGACCTGTGGAGATGGACATGGGAACCACATGTCTATCAAAACAAAAACCTGAGCCTTATTATGCATGGTCGCATTAACTAAAGACTTAATGGCTCTACATCTGTATAATATATCTGTGTGTATAACTTCACAGGCTCCTCTTATCTTCCTTTTTTACCCTTCTCTAAATCTACAGCTTACAGAAAGAACCTGATTTTCCTGCATTCAGTGTAAATTGGGAATAACTCCAACAGCAAAGGACCAGGGGTAGAAAAAGGAATAAAGCTATGGAGATCAGAATTAGGCCTCATGCAATGGCTTTTGCACACTGTAGTCTGCTATGCTATTAATGTTATGAAGGGGGCTGGATGGAAGATCCCAGAAATAGCAGGACTCAGTGAGCTTCATGACAGCTTGGACCTCACAGCAGAGCTACAAGCCCCAGAAATGATGAGCTGGAAAGAACTGCAGAGCTCTCAACTGTACCGGTAAAGTAGTAGTGCCACAACAGCACTAAACATGATTCTAAACTTGTACTCTGGGGACTCAAATTCAAAATGCTTTACACACCGAGCAGAGCTCTGTCTTTTGAAAAAGGATGTTGCTGTCCCTCTCTCTCCCACAATTGTATTGCAATAATGAAAATTCAGAGGAAGACAGCAGAAGTCCAGCACAAAGCATTTACCTAGTAATTATCTTTTCTACATGTATCACAATGCTGCCCCATAGCTGTTCTTCAGAAGACATTCATGCTGCATGCTTTTTCTTTGAGCTACTAGCATGCAACCTGGACCACAGTCCTACAGTTTGGTTTTGGTTTTGTTTCTGGGGTGTTTCCTCCCAACCCTGAGGATT
>NW_020450823.1:155223-337624 GCF_003343035.1 Apteryx rowi | reverse complement strand
GGGGGGGAAGGGCTGTTCATTTGAAAAATGTGAAAATGCCCTGAAAGAAAACACTAAAGTCCTGTCTAAGCAGTCCTTTCACTCCCCACTCTGTCTGCACCTATTCAGCTTCATAGACAACAATTAACAATGAAGCAAAGAATAAACTTACCAGGTGCATGTGCTTCCATGTTGTCTGGAGGTTTGGCTGAATACTGCGACAGTGCTAATAGGATATGACTATGCTGATTGCATGCACAAGCTGCTTCTGCACTGGCTTAAGTTGTGAGCAGCACCAGCAGCTATTTCCATCCCAGACTGATCCTGCTTTAAGCAAACCACAACTGAAGCTAATTAGCCAGACCTTCTGTTTCAGTAATTACAGTCACAGAGGGGAAGGGAGAAAAAAGGCAAAACACCCATGAGCTGAGAGGCTGGGGTAACTCTCTGCTGGAACCTCAGCATCTTGTCTTTGTGTTTCACAATGCCTCAGCAAACAATATAACCGTAGACGTATTTTCTCCTAACTCCCCATAAAGTTTGTGAAGGAAAAGGGGAAAAAGGAAAGCAAATGCAAAACCAGGACTCTACAGTAGAGCCAGCTCTGTCCAGAAAATCATTGCTTCAAGGATTAGGCTGTCCTGGTGATGGTTTCCATGGGAAGGAGTATCTCTGTAAAGCTGTGCAGTACTTCCAGATAGGAGGTAAGTGTGGAAACCTCTTTATAAGGCTGCATGTCAACTACTCAAGTTACGTGACTGCCTGGATGCTGCACAGTCACTCTTGCGTGAACTATTCATGGGATTATCTTGTAATCAACTGTATAATCAGACCAGCTGGTGGATCCTGCCTAGCCTTCAATCTTAAGATTTAGGCAATGTATTGGGAAAAATTGCCATTGACTAATATCTTCTGAAGGAGGATTTTTATTTGATAATGATAATTGGAGGGAGGGGTAATTCCTTGGAGTTCAAATCTTTTTTTCTTTTTTTAGCTTATACACTAAACACTACAACACATGCTTTAGTGTGGGAGGAGGGAACAGATATGCTCCATAACTGAATGAAGTACAGTATTTTTACTGTGTGAACTAAATGAGTTATTAAGCTTGTGAGTTAGTATCAGATACTATATCATGACCTGCAAGAAGAGCAGGTGTCTACATCACAGAGAGAAGAGTGACTGGAGGTCACACAAATGTACTAACTAAACTAAACTATCAATGCTAGTGAGTTCATGTGGGAAGCAAGGTGGCTGACATAGCTCAAAGCTTGTGACAGGTGCATTAAAAATTTTCCCAGCAAGGCTAAGAAATGTTTAAACTCTGAACAATTTTTCATTGGATGATTACACTTTTAACGAACTAGTTATAGGCAGACTGAAAAGAATGAGATTAAATTAGATGGTGTTCATTTGTTTACTTTGGCTAAATTGAAGTACTACAGGAAGAATTTTACGTATAACTTACGCTAATGTTATGTTTCTGATTTTACTTGAAAGGGAGAGGTGTGAGGACTACTGACTCCACCTCAAACAGCTTTGCACAGGTCACTGAAACTTTTCTACACTGCTGTTTACCACTGACAATAGGGAAAAAGTGATGATTAGGTTCTCCCTCCATGCATGCAGGGAAGATTAATACATTAAACGTTGCAGAACATTATATCTGAATGCGGAAGCAAATGTTAAAAAAGTAATGTCTTCAGATATGAAAAGTTAAATCACCTCACTCTTCTTCATCCCTCCTTTGGAATGGCATTTCCTGAATTCTACAGGATCTCTCATCAGGTATCAAATACTATTCCTTCTTACCCTCCTAGTGTCTTATACTTGTTTCAAAACTTCGTTTAAAAATTCCCTTCAGTTATGAAACAGGGAACAATCTGAGGGCCACAGCTTCTGGTTTGACTGTGTAAAAGCTATTAGATCCCAGAAATAAAGAAAAGGATGCTCCCATTGCTATGTGTAAACTCTCTTGCATGGGGGATGCTAATTTGTACAGGTTTGTGTTGGCACAGTAGCTGATGCATACATTTTTTGAGATGGAATGCCTGTAATTTTTTAATTACATAACCATCCCATTCATTTGAACAAATGAATCATTCTTTGCTTGATTGATTTGCTCAAATGTCCACATCTGCACAGATCTGAATGCATGTCATACTTTGTACAGGAGCAATGGTGCAATCATGTAGAGCTCCTGCCAACTACCAGGTAGCAAAGTAGGGCCAGAGAATACTTCAAGGAGAGCAAATGTTGAAATGTTTATTTCCTTGATGTTTTATAAGCGATTAGTCTACACTAATTGATATCAAATCTACAGCTTTGCTTGTATACGCTTATCTCTGGGAGAGGGGGATGAAAACTTGTTGGAAATATGCTATTTAATATCCATATTATATCTCGCACCAACTAAATGCTAAGACAGAAAGGCATGTCCATTAATTCTGAGGGTGTATAGGGATGTAGAGCCAGGTGCTGCAGTGATCTCTGTGGGCACAAAAATCTACCTTCACTGGTTCAAATTACTGGCTCCTGTAAGCCATAAGGATGGGTCTATTACAGGTAATACAGCTAGCACAGGTAATAAATAATATACACAGGATGCAATATGATAGTAAGCAATATGCAGCTGAGTAAAATGGAGATGTTCTGTCTTTTTTTCATGACACATTCCTATAGAGAAAATCATATCTGAGCATCAGTGTGTTTCCTGAAATACCTAGCAAAAGTGTTAATTGATAATGTTGAGCTGTGACAAATAATGCTAATACAGCAGATAGTGTTTCACCTGTGGAAGAGGACTGGTGCTTGGAAGTCTGTAAAAGTTAGCAGAGAGTTTACATGCTTTTAATAATTAAGAAGTTATATAAGAGTCTTCCCCAAATCCATTTAATGTTCCTGTAAATCTATCTTGTAACACACTCACCAATCCAACTCTGGTCTTCTGAAGTGGTGAGATGTGTTCTAAACGAGTTGCTGAAAGGCAAAAACTGGCATAGCTTAAAACATGTAAGACTTGCAAACAATATGCATAAATTAAAAACTATGTCCTCAAAGCCTAGATTCTGCTGCTGAAAGTTAATTGATGAGTCTGACTTACTGCACTGTTCTGTTGTATTGGCACAGATGCTTGAAAACAGAACTGCAACCAAGGAAGATGAAGAACAGCCCCATAGTATGGGGCATATTCTTGAACTGGTGTAAACTCTTAATACAGATCTGTTTATCTACTTACATTGAATTACATCTGCTGTGAGTTTGATCCTAAAACCAAGCAGTCTCCTATTGAATAATGTGAAGCTCCTTAGGAAAAAAATACTAATTGTTCTAGTTTGAAGCCCAAAATCTTTAGTATAGTCTGTTTCTGTCTTGAAACACATAGATCTGCCAGACTTTTCTTGTTAATTGAGATAGAAGTAATGAAAGAAGGAATGTTTGCTCGTTTGTCAGACAGATCTTTAATTCAATGCTGTTCATCTACTTTGCTGCTGGTCAAAAATCCTAGTTGCGCACATCTGCTTGTGTCTCTGCCCTATGAATGTCCCTGTGTGTCCTTCCCAGGCTGATAAGCTGGTGCCTGACCCTTGCAATTATCTGATTAGAAGGCCTGTCTGCAGCTATGAAACCTTAGGCTGAAATCCTGCCAGATTTCACAAGCCAAAAATGCTGTCTGAGCAAGGATGCAAATGGAAAACAAGAGGCAGTCCCGGTATAATAACAGGAAGAGGAAGACACTGCTTTTTATTCTGTATCTACTCCTGCTCTCTGGTCCTCTCTGGTATGTTAAAGGCTGTTTTCCAGGAGTTGCTTATTTGCAGCTTCAGTTGGGTTGCTGTGCAGCTGATTACCTGCATGACCCAAATCTACCTCCACAGGAAGCTTAATATCTGAGGCAGGTGCAACAAGGATCTAGTGTGAGATAGAGGAAAACCAGCGGCAGAGACCTACTGCAGTAAGTGGGACTGGTACTAATCAAAACTTGGTTTCTCTCCCAAAGATTTTTGTGGTTGATGTGCTTGATGCACATTTTGCTCCCATGGCAGAAGAAACAGAGGCACATAAAAGGCCTGTGATTGTCCTAGCACTATTCAGCAATAGAGGATATCTTTAATGAATAATGAAGGAAGAAAGGATATACATGGTACATGTATTAAATCCACAGCTGGGTGGGAAAGGGGGAAAAAGGATCTCTCTGGTTCCTCTCTAAAAGGAGTACAGTTTATATTTTGGTTGAAAGCGCAAAGGAAATTTTGCTTTACTCCCCTAGAGCTCCTAAGGAGAGCCATTTGCACATGTGTGTGGGGGGGTGTTTTGACCCATCTAAACGTATGACGTTAGCGTTCATGTGAGGAGGAGTAGCTCTTAGTCTCAGCGCTTTCCTCCCAAGTGGTCCTTTGAAATGCTTTCTACTTCTACAGATGCCAACCTAAATGCTGCACAGGGACAACCTGATTTCCTGACCTTTTCTGCTAGGCTTCTCAGAAGTATTCTTATCCTTCAGGTTGACTTCTATATATGGTTTGGATTAGTTGACAGCCACTTCTGCTGGAGCTGGAAGAACTTTTTTTAAGCCTGTAATTTACTCCCAAGTCTTACTGATTTCATAACAAACTGATGAACATGAATTTATTTATTTATTTAAAAAGCAGCCCTCCCATCTCTGTATCAGTGCTGTGAATTTATAGAAAAAGTGAAACACCTCAGTCTATCTGAAGTTAAAATATTTTTGTCTTGCAAAAATGCAAACAATGAAGTTTTACCTCTGGTTTGGGTGTTTGTTTCTTTGGGGGGGGGGGGGGAGAAGTTAGTGCTTCCCAATGAAACAGCTTGACTGGCACCTTGCCTCCCCCTCTCCCCCCTCCCCCCAATATTTTCTGATCTTTCTTCAGTGGCCTGAACATACCATGGAGAATTTAAATCCTGCTATACTTATCCCTGGCAACAGTAACTAAATTAAACTTGCCATTAAAAATTCCACTGTTTGGTTATATTAAAGAGCTCCATTTTTTGTAGTTAGTGCAACAGATGAAGTCTTAGCTGCCTCCACCAAGCCAGTTGCCAAGGGAAAGCTGAGGTTTTTTTTTTTTTTTTTGGGGGGGGGGAATGGGGGAAATTCAGTTTCATGCCTTCAAAATGAGCAGCAGCTTCATGCTTTCTTGCAGTAACATGGTGCTTGATGAAGGAAGGGCAAGGCCCGTGATATTAGGTTGCCTCTGCATGAGGAAGTCCTCATCTCTTCAGTGAGAAATGAAGGAAACAGTAGGAATAAATTTGAAATAAGGGAGACTACTGATGAGTTTTCTCTCAAAGTTGGTCTGTAAAAGTGCTGAAGTACAGAGGTAAGGACTGTCTGTCAGCCCGTTCACAAGCACTGAGGACTTGCAGAAGTTACAAAAGCTCTCTTTGGCACGCAATTTCTTTGGCACTCAATTTCAGGGGAAAAACGTACACATTGCAGAAAAATGTTTGATTGCCTAAGCCATAATCAGTATTGGTTATGTACCAAGAACATAATACTCCTGCTGTGAAGTCTTATGCCATAATTACCATACTCCCTGATGGGGAGCGGGGGGAGGCAGTGGGGAGAAGGAGCGGGGCTGAAGACCAAAAAACTCAAAACCCCACAATGTGTCACTAAGGTCTGGAGTGGAGAATGTAAATGCAGTAGTTATGAAGACAACATTAAATGTTTTGGGATATGTTCTTCCAGTAAAATAAATTGTTCCTGTTACTGTGTTATATTTTTAATAATGTGAATAATTTTCCATGGTGAAGATGAAAAGAAACAACACAATCTTAAATCTCTTCTATAAACCATCCCAAGAATACTCGGAAGATAATGTTCCATTGTGCTAGTAAGTTTTATTGTTTGCTATGTTGATACAATTAGTTAGTCAGAATTCTATTGGATAAAACAGTTTACAGAGCGAAATTGAGGCTTGCATTGTAAAGTTCCTTGGTCATAAAACTCAAAGATTAAATGAACTGGCTGCTTGGAAATAATCAGTCTGTGCACTTTCGAGAACGGCACTCACACTGAGAGGCAGAAGGGATATAATGCTGCACCACTGTGCCATTGGCACACTGCAGGGGGATCATGACTGTGGTGGTCTGAGTGGCTGTGCAGCAGCTGCACATGTCTTCCCATTGCCCCCTCTGAATGGAGTATCTGGTATTGCTTCCACACTTACCCTAAGAGGAAAAAGAGATATAAAGTTTGAATAGCACTAAACCTCAGTGAAACCAGAACCTGTTTTTTTCCCTTGGAAACAACCATGGGCTTCCTTGCCCAGAGTTCAGTGTTTTGCCATAAAACTCCAATATGTATGACTTTATGGCTAAAGACCTAATTACCACTGACTTTGTGGACAGGACAAGAGGGTAACAATATCCTTTTTGAAGAAAGGTAAGTATTTGTTGTTGTTCTTAAAGCTTCCCCTCGGAGTGAGTCTTCTGTAATAGCAAATGGAGGCCATTATCCAGTTATCTATTTGAAAACCCTTGACATATGTGGTCTTAGTACTTTTCCTCCCTGTTTCTGTTCTATTTCCAGTGGTCATAGGAAAGAGAAAGATGCATTTTGCTTACTGCACCAGCTAAAGATGATACCCAAGGGGTCGGGTAGAAGCCAAAACTTCCTGGCTGCCATCCTTGTATAATTTGTGTATAAAGACTGTATACAGTCCTTGTGCAAGGCATGGCTATTTCAAAATAAGCCGTTGTCCTGCTACAGTTGGTCTGGGGAGAGAATGTCCTTTGTGGTTCCCAGTCTCAGAGGGACAGGAATATCTGGAAGGAGTGTTATGCTCCTGTTTCAAGTTCTCTATTACCTGTAAGGAGTGATGGGCAAGAAAATGCCATAGCATTCAGCTTTTAATCCAATTATAGAAATACATGAAACATTCAGAACACAACAGCCTAACAGGCTAAGAGAGAAGTCGTACCAAATCACAGAGCTCAAGGTTAAATCTCTGGTAAAGCATCAGGCATCTAAATGTTGATTTAGATTCTCATAACCCAGCTTCAGAGCCTAAAGAGGGATATGTGAGCGTAAACTTAGACTCGCATCTGAAAATCAGGTTCACTAATACTGAGATGAAAACTCTCTTCTATATAGAAAGTCCTAACAGAGCCATTTCAGGCTCGTTCATCTGAGCCGGAGGCAAAGGCGTGATATGAATGAAGGCTTTGTGCCTTAATGTGTGCACCTTTTTTTTCATATTGGCTTGAACAGGGAAAACTCGGCATCGCCAAATTGCTTTAGGAAATTAGTGCCAATGGGGTTCACACAGTATAAGTCAACCAGTGAGAAGGGCAGAAGCTGATGCTCCATTTACTGAAGTGAAGCCATGAGGGAGCCAAAGGCTCCCTTCATGAAAAAGATAAAGGCAGTGAGGGAAGATGTGGGGGGGCTTTGTTTGTTTGTTTTACCTTACCTCACAGTGAGAAATAGGCACTTCCTTTTCAGTCATGCATCCATTGATATTTCTGTACTGCAGTCTGGTACTTATTGGTCGACATTCTTCTTCCACACCTACCAAGTTAAAAATAAATAAATAAATGAAAGTGTTTGACAATGCTGACATTTGCTGAAAAAAATTTTTTTTCTTCCCTTTCTCTTAAGGCTGAAATTGCTGGTGGTGAGATGTCATTGCTGGCAAGAGTCCTAACAGGAGAATTAGGTTTGTTTCCGTATAATAATTAATGTAGAGCTGTATGAATATACTGTACTGTAACCTTAAAATTCCACTGCAGATTAGAGTTCCCCTCTTATTTCTTTTTGATTGACTGATTTGTTTTAAAGACACCATACCACCTTTAACTCATTGGTTTCCATGTTAGATAACTTTTTTTTTTTAAAGACAGTTCAAAAATACATTTTTCATTCAACTCATAGGCAGGGTAACAAGATGGCATGTACCTTTCCATGAAGATGCAGAAGGTGACCAAGAAGCAGCAAATAGGGTACCTCATGGATTTCTATTTAAGAGGTTAATTTCAAAGCATGTGAACATATTTCCTTGATGCATGACAGTTACAACCAGCAAGAAGCAAGATACAGGTGTTTTCCATTAATCCATACCTGGGTAAGTCATTCACTGTGAATCTTGATAAGCTTCCAAGTCTAAGAATCATGGAAAGGATCGCATTCTTCCAATGAACTGAAAGTGTCACATATCAGTTCTGGGGCAAGCAGGTGCAATTACAGTGGGTATTTTTTGTTTTGTTTTGTTTCTCCCCTGAGCATGCCCTTGTTATTCTTGTTGGGTTATGTGACAAAAAGGCTTGTCTACACACACACACACACACACACACACACACACAATGATGACAGGCCGAGGAATCCCAATAACTGAACTGGAGAAACAGAGCATCCTAACTCAGCTACTTCTAGGGTTACCACAGGACAGAGATCCTGTTGTCTGGGGATGACGCCCCTCAAGATAAGTCAACAGACAGGCTGTACCGGTCACCTTATAGACCAAAGGGGAGTTACTGCCTATGGGACTATGGGACTCATTATGGGATGTCAGTGAAGAACATCTTGGGATTGTACAAGACTTATAATGGGATATTTAGGAGAGGAACCAAAGGTGGGGAAAGGCAAGGATCGAGGTGGTTTGGGAAAAAACAAGGTCCTGGGTGAGGGGACTCTCTATTCTGTGAGCACGTGTGTGTGTATGGAAGTCTAAGTGCCAGTAACTGGAGTGGGACCACAGGTCATAGGGCCCATGAGTCTGGGGTGACAGCAACTGGAGATATGGGTGTAGATGCATATTGTGTGGGTGCATGTGTCAGTGTGTGGTCACTAGCAAACATTACGTGGGACCAGCCAGCAAGTAGGATAAGTGTCTTAAGAGCCAGGTACTGAAGTGGCTATAAGTCTGGGACAGATACCAGAGAGACCAGAGGGTCTGAGAGTTGGATACTGGAGGACCAGCAGGTCTAACCCAGCCACTGGAGAGACTGTGGGGTCTGGAGGTTAACTCAGAGATCCGTTTGCATGTGCATAAGTCAGTGTGTGAAGCAACTGGAGACAAGAGGCTCCAAGGGCCACCTACCGGGTAGATCGAGTGCCTAAGATCAGTTACTGGAAGAATCCATAGCATGTGCATCTGTGCATGTGCTCAGTCTCACTATTGGTTGGACCTGAGGACATAGAGATGAGGCTGCCACAGCTCCATCAGGCTACTAGATTTGGCAACTCCTAAAAATCCTTGCACATGTGTTGGATTTTGCAGAAAGCTGATATAGCTAAATTCTGCAAAAATGTCAGTGGGAATTTTGCTACTATCCTCAGTGGACTATGAAATATTGCGATGTTTGTTTTCTGGTAGTTTTTGCAATTAATTATAGATAAATTCTTCCTGTTTTGTTTTGTGGGTTTTTTTCCCCCTCCTCTGTCTAGTGAGAAATTGACACGAGAGGCAGTAGGTCTGGATTTGTTATGTGTGGAAGGTGCAAGTTCTGCGAATCTGCTGATCATTCTCTGAGAAGTGAGGTTGCTATGGTCCATAAACTGTGGTGGTGGGCAGTGGCTCTGTTCCTTCACTTCCCTTGCCTGTTATCTGGTACTGGAACTGGACCTCACTATTGACATGCTCCTATACAGACTAATCCAGAATATCTGTTCTGAACACTCTGGATATTTTGGTCCTAATATCTAATGCCTTGTAAAGGAGTTAATACTTTTTAAGTGGTTGCTTTATGTGCTTCAAACAGCTGTTCTTTATAGTATTAATATAATGCAATGCCTCCGTGTAAAGACAGGCTCTTACTTATTTCTAGTTAATCAACGGAATATTTATGTTTAACAGAATACTGGACTATTTTTTTTACATACAACACAGTAACATTTCAGAGAGTTTATGGAATTCAGCAGGCCAATTGCACAACTATACAGATACATAAATTGAAGAGAAATGTTATCTATCTTCCTAGCAGCAAACATAGCTTTCAATACCTTTTCCAAGGGAATGTTAGTGTCAGGTTGGCTGTTTGCCTTGCTAGGGCTTCACATTTCATCTGAAAAGATACTTTATGAGCTTGAAAAGTGTTTCTGGCTGCAGGGCTGGAACTGCCAATTATCGTTTAATGATTTCATCACTTCTTTTGATAAAACTTGTCCAACCAGAAGAAATACACAGGTCAGCACAACAGCTGACAAACAACCCCAAGCAAAATCAATATCATCAGGCTCAGCACAGTTTCCTTGACTTTTTGATCCTGATTTATTCACTTGTTGCCCAGTTACTTCTCTCATCTAATTTTTTTGTAGAGCGTACCCTTCTTTGCAAAGGCAAGTGTATATAACTTAACAGGATATACACAGTTGAGATCAACAGGCAAGAAAGTTAAGTAGTGCAGATACAATTCCTTTCTGAAGTGGGAAGAAAGGGAATATCCTTTGCAAATAATCAAATCCTCTGTTAGTACCACGAAACTGTGATGAGAAAACAAAACCTGATCAGCTATCTGCTCCCACATACTTAAAATCTGGAACAATGCAGTGGACACACTAACAAACTCCAATTGCCAAGGTGTACCTTAGATAGGGAAGCTAGTTTCTTAAATAGTCTTTGCCCAAAGCTGTTATAGGACTCTACAGAACCAAAGTCACCAGCCTGAAGTGCACTTTGAACCTGAGAGAGCAAGTTCTTTGAACAATTATTTATGATGCTTAGATAGCCAAAAGATAAACTGTCTCAAGACCTGAGAAGACAATATAACCTGTATCTAAGCTTCTGCATCAATGAGAAACTGATTATTCTCTTATCCGAATTTAAAGAATACTTAATTTACTTTGTCTTTACAGCAGCTTTGACAAAGCTTGGCTTTCTCCATAGCATACTTAACAGACTGCATATCACTACCAAGGGTCCTGATGGAATTTCAGGCTTGGGTACAATGCAATTAAAGAGGAGAGACAAAGAAAGTCTGGTATCTAGCAGTATCTGATTCAAAGCAACATGTCAGTCACTGTTCTTTTTTCCACATATGCATCAATTAATAACCTGTGTTTAGTTGACTGGGCAGCTTATTGCTGGGTGATTGGGTTTTGTATACAACTGCCCAGCTACAGTACTCGGTATAGGCACGATCATACAGAGCTCAAAGTATTCTGGCAAAACTCTGCTAGAACAGGGTTAATTACTTGCATGATTACTTTTCACTGATCTTGACTATGGAGCTTCTCGATACTTGAACTTGATAACTTAAAACTAAATTCAGCCTGGGGATATGTTGACTTCTGCCTTACGGAGAGCCCTGAATACAGAAGTGACCAGGAACAGGACTTCACTGTAACATGGCACCTTTCAATTTTGAGCTACATCCAAGCAAACATCAACAGGAAAGAGGATCTGAAAGCCCATGCTACATGGGCTTTTTTAGGCGTGAGGTATTTCACTTAAATTAGTGTGCTTTTGCTGCTGCAAGGAGGTATCACTTTTATTGTAATATAACTTAAATATATGCATTGACCTGTGCCTATTTGGAACTGGCTTTTCTCTCTCCTCAATTGCAGCAATAAATATTACCAATTAGTAGAGTCCCCCATCTTTTAAATGTTAAAATCAATTTATATTAACAGACAATTGTCAATATTCCTTACTTGCAGCCTGGTAGATTAAACTTCTCTTAACTAAATTACCTGGCTGAGCCGTTTGATGACAGTCTATCTCAATAGCTTTCTGACTTCTCTTTCTTAAACCGGAACTCACTGATTATATAGACAAGCAATGGCAGCAAACACTCGCGGAGTTAACTTCCTTCACCGGGGTATGATTACAGCAGTTACTGTGGCAGTGTAGTGATGGGCTTCTCTGCTGGCCATCTTTTATTTATTAGCACAGGCATAGAGTAAAAAAGAGGAGATGATGGAGGGCAGGAAAGGTGTTGATATTCTGAACTCAAACTTGCAATGCTTACTCATGTAAACAAACCCTTCCTACAACCATAGCCTGACATTTGAATTGTCAACAGTGTAGGAGTGGCAGGACTCACTTCCAAACTGCAGAATTTAAGACACAGTCAAGCTGGACACTAGGAATGTACCTTTGATAAGCATTCTCCCGCCCTTTTTTGGTTATTACATTATCCACAACCAATCACATTACTTTCACCAGATGTTTTTGCTAAATACATTTTAAGGCCATTTGTTATTCATTAAGTGGTTGCCTCAACTATTCAGTGTCAGGTTCTGTGGCTGTCAGCCAGTGTGTGTGATACCATTCCTGTTCTATTTAGATGAATAAAATAAAACATTCATAATTAACATCTGAATGACAGTACATACTAAAAGGTGGAGGATGTCTATTTCTTTCCAGACACTTGTGAATACTGTCAAGATACATGTTCTCCTGGACAAAACATGATGGCAACATACAAATCAGAGAGGGAATTTGTTTGGTTGTTTATTTTGACTGTATTCTTTAACTCTGTAATATTAAGCTACATCTTATGTAAAACTTAGCTCCTTACCCAGTAGCCTACATTCTCTGCAATTTCCAAACAAGTCTTAGCTTATTTACTTACATGTGTCACAACAGGTATTGCCAATTTTTGCAATTCTGCCCTAAAATTAAAAAAAAAAAAAACTTTTATTTAGGCACAAGTAGAACTTATTTGTTCTGCTGGAGCAATATGAAAGGATGTTTAGAACAGAATATTAGGCAACAAAATTATTTTCCTGTATTATACAAAAGTATAAATCTACATTAGAAATCATCTTTTAATTATAATCCATTAAAGATGTGAAAAGGTTACAATAGTCAATTATTTCTAATCAGTTATTATCAAATGCAATGTTGAATACAAATCAGTTTCTAGTACCCACAGTGATAAAGCACATAGCAGTCAAATCTTAAGTTTCCTTAAGAAAAAAAGGATTTAAACCATCCCTCCTGATATTTTTAGCAGTGTAGATGAAAGTATGTCTGTTCCACAACAACTCGATATTTATAGGCAAGTGAACATAAAGTATCACATCCATTAAATAAGTTTTAATAGACAAAAATTTGGGTTTTATTGTTTCAAAAAATTTCTGTAGAGAATAATGCTCAGAATATATTTATGGGAGAAAAACACTGGAAATTCAAGGTGAGAGGAAAAAATGGAAAAATGTAATATTTATTTACACTGCAGAGTCATGCCATTGTTGCACTAAACAGCTGAACTTACATGCAGGATGGTTTTTGTTTTGTTTTTAAGTAAAAAAGATAAGCTTTCCATCAGTACCTAGACCAAACACAATCACCTTTATAGCTGAAATAGTTAATTTTTTGGAAGGGAGGAGAATAAAGGCAATTTGGGAAATTTCAGTTTTAAAAGTAAACTATTCTCCGCTGATTTAAAAACTTCAGAATGTGACAATAGCCCCAGGCCTGTAATGTAATTATCATTTTTCTAAATTTGGGGTTGTCTGTATAACAAAGTTGTGTGTCCTGCCATGATGACAAATTGGGAAATGGACTACAGAAGCTTTATTCTTCCTGCATTATATGTCTTAATTCCTCTGTTTGCTTCATGTGCACATTCGAGAGGTGTGGGTATGAGCTGTGTTATAGGTTTCCCACTTGTTGTCATGGCCAACAAAATGGGACCAGCTCGATATAACACCTATTTGATGTTGAATAAGCAAATGCAGCACCATGTGCTACATCCCTTTCTAGAGTCCACAACCTGCTCTCTGTTTCTCAGCCTAGGGCTAACCCCAAATCACAGAAAAGGTGGAAAAGTTATTATTTCACAGTTCATTTTACCAAACCACTGCAAATGTCAAAGTTTTAGCTCTTCCCAGAGCATAGGGGAAGCCTATGCACTTCCTTTCCCAAACCACATACTGGGGTAGCCAAAACATGCCTTATCCTTTTATACACATATTCATAGTATAAAGGAGCTGATTTGACACTTTTCTCAGTTTGCATAATTAGCCACACAGCTTTGCTCTGGATACCAAACTGAAAACATTGTGAGAACAAACTTTTTCCTGTGGCTGCTGCTTCATATGGAGCAGAATTACTGCATGCTCAGCCCCTCTCCTTGCCGTAGAGTCCCACATAAAACCAGCACATATTTAAAAATAAAGATAACTTACATTGTTCTGAATTTCAAAGAAAGTTCAAATTCAGTTTAGCCATGGTGTTGGGAGAGGGTTGGGGTTTCCCATCCATAATACACATAAAGTACATACATACAGAATCATAAAGATGACAGAGACTATTGGGAAACCTTGTAACAGGATCCATTTCACTACTTACGCCTTCAGCCAAACATCTTCTGGAATCAAACGGAGGACAGCCAGTGATTCTCCTTTCCCAGATAAATTCCCCTTTCTCATTTATTTTACAGGAGTGACTGTCACAGCCATCCTGAAGAGATTCATTTGGCTGTAAAGATTTAAGGGCTGTTAGCTTAACACAAAAGAAACACGGGACCATAATTTTTCAGGATACTATACAACCTGACTATTCCTTTGCTGATATTCAATCAATATACCATGGTGGTGAAGTTTATGAAGCATGGAAACCTTTAGTAAACACAATTGTTTGTCAACAAAGGTTTCTCATGGGAATTATTTACCTTCATAAAGTACCGATTACAGCTCAATCAAAAGTATCAAAACCTGATCTTTTTCAGCTCTTAGCCAGGAAAAAACATCCATTAACTTAAGAGAGAAACTCATCTAAGTGAGAACCTTGGGAATTTGGCCTCTGAATTGTATTTTAGAGAAAGATGTGTATGCACATTTAACTTCTGGTTCAGTAGGAAGACTGTTCCAAGAAACAGGCACGTGTGCATGCACACACACTCTATCTAAAACTTGGATCAGCAATGGAACAACAGAAAAAGTTATCTCCTGTTTCATGTGAGACACTGACTGGTTCTAACTAGAAAATGTCTGCTCATGCTTAAGAACCTACTATACTGGAAGCATTTTTAAAGACTCAAATTTTCAATTTAACTTATTCATTTCTTGCTTAAAGTGAGGTTTGAATCTACTCTAAATATAGAGCAGCTGATGGGCTCATTTTCTAGTTAAATTTCTCTTATAATATTCATGCTTACAGGTGCATCTAGATTGTCCATCCAGAAATTTGTATTGTGATGAGAAACCTTTTTCATTTACAAACAAACAAATGAACTTTTTTGAGAAATCATTCTAGGACACAAGAGAAAAGGTAGTAGTATTACCATACTGCCTAATTCAAAAGCAGAAAATAAATGCATTCTTCCTGGATTGATTAGACATCTATGTTACATATATATTTACTGAAAGAAAAAAAAAAGAAAGAAAAAAATGGAAGAGAAAAGAGAGTGCTTGAAACTTACCTGAAGGTATTTAAGCCTTCCATCTCTCAGCCTGATTCCACATGAAGTTGGCATACATTTTCCACAGCAAGAGCCAGGGATTTCTTGCCTTCTGTAATTCTAGAAGGTAAAGAAGTTCACACAGATATCGTTCTGGGACTGTTTTATTTTAAGCATGCTTCTCACACTTATAAGTAGAAGCTAGTTTTCGTAAGTTCAGCAGGTGAAGTGACAGCTATCAAAAATGTTTTTTTTTTAACAGTAGGCCTAAACTAGCTCAATCTAATTAGCTGGGTTTTTTATTAGCTGTGGGGGGGGTTTGTTTTGTTTTTTAAATAAAGTTTGGCATTAATCCTTGTATCGTTTTGTCCACTGAATTCAAAATTCTTTGACTTTAAAGGTGCAAGGTTGGATCTACTAAACAGCATGTGACAGTAGAAGGGGTAGGGAGCTGATTAAAATGCTGTCAGTGACGTACAGTTCTCATATGCAGCAGCCAGGACCTTCTCATTAGCAAAGCTAATGAATACTACACAGTGCAACTTGTAAAATTAGTTTGAAAAGCTTGAAGTAGGAGAAAAGGGCAAAATAACCAGTAAACAGTGAGCAGGGAAAGGGGTGAATCAGGCCAGAATGGAAAATCTGAATTAAGGAAAGAAAGATAGAGAAATGGGTTGATGAAACAAGAAACTAAGAGCAGCAGAGAGCGTATGATAGAATGAAATAAAAAATGAGAGAGGGGCAGAAGAGAGGAATAACAGGGCCTGACAAATGGCACAGGAAGAAAAAATGGCGACAGGGAAGAAGGCATGGGAGAGTGAGCAGCATCAGGTGGAGAGGAAGAAAGGCACAGAATGGATAATGGGAAGTTAAAAGAAAAAAAAAACAGAAATGAACTAACTGAGTAAACACATTAAGTGTCTCACAGTAACGTCCCCAGCTGCTGCACATAGCCAACAGCTGCTTATGATGAGCTGAACATTTTTAAGACAACGAACACTCTGGTTGAGTGAAGGCACGCATGTTATCCATATGTTTTTTATACATATTCTGAAAAAAGAATCTGGGGAGAGCAGGGGGGTGACCATTAAATCACTGGAGGAGTACACAGTTCATTGTTATTTAGGTGAATTTGCTCTACTAGCAAAAATGTAAGCACCTAAAGAATATTGTAAAATGACAAAAAAATGATGCTGATGAACAGAATGTGCTGCAGTTGGCTGCACTTCAATTACCAGTGTATTTGCTTTCACAGCTTCAGCACCCAGTAGAAAGCAGGTGCTCCTGAGAGAGTTCATACCCTAAGCCGTGATTTTGTCCATCATGGAGGAACTGCTTTTAATCTGGGATTACCATGAAATCAATGAACCTGAGACAGGAAAGATCCAGAGTATTTGTGTGAATTCCACTGGACTTAGGGAGATGAAGACATTCCATATCTTATTTGAACTTTTTTTTTTTTTATCTCCACAGATTCATTATGCCGGCTTCAAAGGGATACGCACACCTATAGCTGAAACTTCCTTTGGGTTGATGCACACTTCCTAAATACAATTTCATAATAGACCCAACTGGAAATAGACTTTTCTTTAGGGTTTTTGTTCAGCCTATACTTTAGGGCCAGGTGGGGATGGGGGCCATAAGAGGGGAGGGAAGGTGCTGTTTGGGAATTGTGTGGGTGGTGCAAGAAGCAGGAGTGGACTATTTTTCTTTTGTTTTTACCATGTATTTTATTGATTCCTCTACCTTTAATTTCTACAGCTGGCTTCTTATATTCAAAAGGAAGAATTAATGTGTGTGTATGTCTGTGTGGAAACATACACATACATAGACGTTCCTGGCCACAGATTCATTCCAGTGTATCTGGGGGTTTTTCACTGATCTAATAAGTTGATTTTGTAAAAGTGAAAAATATATTCAGCACCAAGATTAGCCATATATTTTCCTTTCACAAGTCTGTATCTATCATCCTACCTCATAGGAGGGTTGATATTAGGGTCCAGTACCACACCAAAGTATTACAGATTCTCCCTTTTTTGTCACAAGCTACATCTTATACTAGTACTTTACTAGTACTTATACTAGTAAATAGACTGGGTCAGCTAGGGCTGTTTCTGGCCCTGCAGACAAGTGGAGCGGTACATCTGGGACATATATGTATGTCTGCACTGCCTTCTGCCCCCCAGCACAGACTGGCTTTGTTTATAATGTCTGCTGGAAACAGTCCTCGGTATGTGCTAACCACTGCCCTGTGTCTGGGCATTATTTGGAAGATACCAGTTAGAATAGGCTAGCTGAGACACTGCGAACAAGTAATCAACATAACTGATTGCAGGATGAAACTTGAACCTACAGTCTCACTCTTACTACATTGTCCCTTCCAGTTCTACTTAGGGATTGAAAAACAGACTTCCCCAAAACTCTGCCCATCTCAGGCAAGGACCATATCAATCTATGCCCCTCTTGGATATCAGCAGGGGATCCCATATGATCCTGTTAGAGAGGTGGCTTTTTGATGCTAGGGTCACTAATAGCACAGGTTCTTGGTTGGGTTGGGTCTGCTGGCCTCCACCCTTATTCCAGGAAAAGCCAAAAGAGAAGGGATCCTTTGAAACTTGTTCTGTGAAATTTAGCTGCTGGTTTGTGCTCCCAGGACAGGGGAGATTAAGCCAGCTTCTCCAGTTTGTTTAAGTCTCATTTCACCTGATGTATTGGTGCTGAGTCAGGCCATCATTGTTGGTCAGGGGACTGAAAAAGGGAGCTATTTGCATCTGTCTTTCCCAGCCAAGCTCATTCCTTGAAGATGGTGGAAGCAGCAGCAAAGACTGCAAAGTGGCCAGTAGAACTGAAGGGGACAATCCCATCGAACCACTTAGGACATGGCTGGGAACCAAGCAGAAATATTATTAAGCTCAGCTACTAGGTGATTTGGAATATTTGTATGAAAGCCCTGAAGCAAGGAGATCTGGCTGAGCTGCCAGTCCCAGAGGGAGAGATAATATTGTAAGAAAGGAGACACAGCAGTTCCTGTTGCCAATGATGTGTCAAACCTCATTTTTGCCTTGAAGGTAAGCAGTCTGAAATATGCAATTAAAGGTACCTGTGGACCTGAGTCCTCTTTCCTATACAGAGGACTTAGATTGCATTTGGTATATATGATCTAATGCAGGGAAAGAAGAACACAGGCCCATGATTTATCAGAAAAACTTGTAAGGAAGGAAACAGGTCCCAGAGTTGTACACAATATGAATGGTTATATACAGTGGGTGACATGACCTTATCATCAGACACATTCTTACTCAGAACAGCCAGAACCACTTGCACTTACCACTGGACATGGTTCACAGCTGAATTTGGTACATGTCAGACCATATCTTTGAGAAGACATTGATTGCAGAGAGCAGAGACATGTTGTGCATTGATCCACCATCAGGCGCCTCCATGCCTGAAATGTTAGAACCAGTTTGTAACTGTCAGTGATTGTCTCTTCATCAAAACTCAAATAAATGAGCAATTTTAACTAGGTTAAATCTGTTTCATTAAATCTTGTGTTGCAATTCTAGACGAAAGAAAACAGAAAACCCATAACCACACTCTCCAGAGGCCATTTCTCAAGTAAACCCTTTAGAATTCCTAAATTTGCAAATGAACATTGCTTTTTCTTATTTCCCTGCTTACGAAGCAAGAAAGGAATCTTTGAAAGTGGTGGGGAAGATTTTGTTAGATGGTTCTCATCAGTTCATTTTTTCTGAGGGTGGTAAATAAGTTTGCCAACAAGTCTTCTGTTCTTATGCCATCACAACCTGCAACTCATGGACAGAAATTACTAGTTATTGTCCTTACCATAGCACTGCTTAGAACATCTAGAGCCCTAAAACCTTAAAATTCACAATATATAGAAGGAGAAAAAAAAGTTACTGAATGAAAAGCTGGACTTCTCCATAGCTACAAGCAAACCAGTGTCTGAGCTGGCACAGAATTCAAATTCCTTGAGCCCTTCCCCAACACCTTGTTTGCTGGATCCAAATCAAAGCAAACAAAAATATCAATTTCAATGTAGAGAGTGGAAAATGCCAGGCTATTAGATGGGAAACAGCAGGATCTGGAGTTAGTAACAGATTTGGATGCCTAGCATATAAATGAATTCTAAATACAATGTCTTTCTGCCTCCCAAGTACACAACCCTTCATTTCAACCCTAAAATAATAAACCATATGGCTAAATGGACAATATGGGAGGAGTATATTAAAGATTTTTACAAAGAACTTCTAAAAGCTAAAGTAAATAGACATGAATATCACAACTGAATAAAATCTTTGAATAGTGCTTCAAAAGTCAATGGAATTTCACTGTTGACTTCACTGGGGGACAGGAATTCTCCTTTCAATTGTAGATTAGTATGCAACATATTTTGCATATTCTCAAATTCCCATTTTTCCTGTTCTGTACTAGTAAACACTCATCCAATAAATGGAGCAAAAACAAGGAGCTGGCCAAAGTAACAGCGTAAAGGTAGTGGACTTACGGGTAATTCAGAGCCAATACTCCCACATAATTACTGATGGACAAATGTTCT
Organism: Apteryx rowi; assembly: GCF_003343035.1. Taxonomy (NCBI): domain Eukaryota; kingdom Metazoa; phylum Chordata; class Aves; order Apterygiformes; family Apterygidae; genus Apteryx; species Apteryx rowi. Next base: position 317,754 of record NW_020450823.1, on the reverse strand, counting down.
GAATAAAGAATATTAATTACACTCCTACACTGGACCCCAGCACAGGAGAACTCCTCAAGGCTCAGTGGTTTTCGATCAAGTACCAACAACGACTTTTTTCTTGTTTTGTGGAGGTCTAGAAAAAAGATCCTCCACAAACAATTTGATGGAGGTGGTTATACCAACGGGGAGCTTCCCATCTTTTAATGTGGTCTGGAATTCTGTGATGGAGTTGCAAGCAACTGTGCAAGACTGGATTTGATGACCAAAAAGATACTTCTCAGACCAAGTTGTTGCCATCATTTTAACAACTCAGGCTCGAGACCTTGACACAGGACCCTTCATTTTCATTAGTTTAATGACCTGACATTCACTATAAAAGGTTAATCTGGGGTTAAAAGCCAGGCATGGATACAGGCATGAAGCTGCACTCATAACTTTTCCCTGTGGGAGAGGAATTGATAGCAAATGTCACATGAAACACTAGACTTCTTGTTCACTCTCAACAATGGAAGCATTCAGATGTCACAGTGACAGTCCTGGTACAGACTACATGGCCTTACAAGGTCATTCAACCCACTGACACTAGTATTGCTCTACTGGTTACTCTGTCCATACAGACATATACACAGATAAAAAAGCCTCATAAATCTGGGAGATGTCCCGATTAGGGTGACCTGTTTCAAAATATATTTGGGGTTGTTTTATTTACTATCACAATCATATATTGTTCAGGCTTTTATAAGTAAGTGGCTATCACAAAATGCCTCTGTAGCTCTAGGCTTTTGCATCATGAAGAAACTGTCTATGAAGTTAAAACTGATATTACAGCTAATATCCTCATTGGATCTTCTAGTAGTTCTAAAATTCCAGTCCACTGGGCATTACTATTTAATACAAAAGAACAGCAAAAGTTGAGCTTATACTGCAATCACTGTTATCATGGGCAGAAATTTAGGGCAAAGTTTTCTAGAGACATGTTGAAACCCAACTCTCATACCGAAATGCCTTGAAACTTTGGGGGAAGCTCTTACCTTGATCTAAAGTTTGCATCACTGCCTAGTTCTATGATGTTTTTTTAATATATTTGGGGATCAGCATGCAAATGGTCTTTAACAATGTATTTCTGTGAAAAAATATAGCTTAGCATGACAGAACTGAGTGAAATAATGGATTGATATATCTTTTTACCTTCATATAATACACCTATCATGTTCTCTTGGCTAAGTTAGAATAAAATGCCAACATCTTCTAACACAGTGTTAGACAACATAACCAAAATAACCTGCCTAAAGCCAAAATCCACTCAGATCTCCTTCAAACATGCCACACAGTAAAAGCCTGGGAAAACAGATGAGTGATACAGATAATCCTTTTGGTAAATACAGTCACCTGCTTGGAAATCTGCAGATAAAGCCTGCAGCATTGTTAAGAACAGTGGAGTGAATGCAATACACCAGATTACTGGAATATAATATTGGTAACCAGATACAAGACAAAAATGTAAAGGGATTAAGGACACAGTCATTTTAACAGAACTGCAGTAAAAGGCTCAAAACTTGGAACTATTCAATGAATGAGTCAATGGAGCAAAGTTTTCCCTTGATATAAAATGAAATTTGAAACCTTTTCTTAAAGTATCATACTCCCAGAATACAGGTTTTGAAATCCAGGAAGTATAAACTTCTGTGGACACCACATCTTCCTTCCTGACCAGAACTCTGGAACAGTTACTGAAGTAGAAAGTCATGTCAGACAAAGCAGTGGTAGTTCCAGCTGCTCAAAAATTTTCAGATATATAGCCAATTTGCTTAAAACTATTAATTAAATAAAACTATTTTAGGTCAAAAGAAAATATCCATTAGCTTAAGACAAGTTCTAATGTAAAACCCCCAACTGTTTTCTCTTATTTTCAATATCAAAATAGCTGTTTTGTTTAGAAATCTTCTGAGGTTTACATTTTTTGCTGCTTAAGGTCAAGCCGTACCAAAACCCCACTGTGCTCAGCCCAAATTTATTACTCTCCACCTTAGAGAAGATTCTGGGAAGTGTGCTGTTTGAATGCTAACCTCAGTAATGCTTGACCCTGTGCAGAAGGAAGAGCATAAAAGTAATGCAACAGCTGGGATCTACCAACACCCTCAAAGTCTTCTTGCGCAGACCATGTTTGATAAAATGACCAATTGTCAGGAAGAACAATAATACATTTCTAAAACTATATTAAAAATTATGAGACATTTTTATATAGAACCAGATAACAAACAAGAATGAGTCAAAATGCAGTTTTATGTCAACCAAAACAGTTTGTGAATTCATGGCAATCTGAGCAAATTTTACTAAGATAGGAATGTTTTTCAATATTTAAGAAGCTGGAATATTTTAATTTTAGATCTTCAAAATAGAGCTACTTCTGTTTTTGTGTCCAACATGATATTTTGTTTCAAAATTTGCTTCTGCTTTATTTTAAAATATTTTAAAATATTTCAAACCACTTGAAAATAGGAGAAAGACTTTTCCTGACAGATCAAGTAAACATTTTGTTGGAAGAGAAAAAAATTAGTTTTTCACATGGTTCTGTTCATGAAAGAACAGCATACAACTGGAAAGACACTTTTTTTTTTTAAACAACACAGAACATACGTACATATCCTGGATAACAGAAGTGGCAGGAGTTTGCAATTATTAAACTGTATGATATTCTCTACAAGTATGGTCTTTATAACTTCATAAAATGCCCCAACGAGTTTTGACAACATACCATAGAGGAGACAAACAGAGGAGTCAAAAAGAAAGTGGATTATTACATGTTTTACCACTTTACAATCCTCTCCAAATGTTCTGACAGAAAATCAGAAATACTCTTTGGATTTAATTCTACAGAGAAGTAATTCCAGCACAGAATATTTGATGACAAGGCGTTAGCTCTAATAAACTGATAAGCTTATGCCTATAGAACATGGAAAAAAATACATGGAGAAAGGTCCTTTCTTTCTGCCATACCTCAAAAGTCTAAAGAGATGTGGGCAAACTTACCTTCTAAATAAATGGAAAAAGGAAGAAATGCATAGACAATAGAGGAATACATAGGTTAAAAGTTAGGTTAAATGAATAAAAAGGACCTGTTTCCCTAGAAGATGATGAGAATACTTAGAGTTCTTTGACACCAGAGGTGCTGCCAGAACATGGATTTAGGGAAACAATAGACAATTGACAGAGCTCTCCAAAGATAAATTTGGCATAAATGAGATCAGATGCTTAACTCCAATCCTTCCCATTGTCATGGACTGGGTTAAACACGTCTTAATCTATGCATTAAATACGCAGTTGAGAAAAAACTTCCTCTGAGGGCATATCAGCAGGGATCTGAAAGGGGACAGAGGTCAAACAGTGAGGAACCTCAGCTTTTCCATTTCTGCTAATAGCCAGAGAGAGATACCTCTCCTTCCACACAGGTGGAGCAAGAGTCTCCAGCCTTTTTTAATCTGTCTTATCCTCTAGGTAAAATAAGGAAAGTTTTTCCTTCCCTGCAGTGGCAAGGATCACCTCTGAGATTATCCCTCACAGATAGTTTCCTGTGTGTTTGGTAGCCTGTAAGTCATCACATAGCCCAGACTACCACAGTTTCCGAGCACTTTTCTTGAACATCCTTTCAAGATAAGGAAACAATATTGTCCCCCTTTTAGAGAGATATTAATTGTCATATAGGAAGTCTGTGGCAGGATCATGAGCTGGACATAGCCTGCTTAGCCCCTTACCACTGCTTTCACTACAGGGTCTCATTCGCAGAGATTTTGACTGAACAAAGTTGCCCTGTAAGCTTATGGGTATTCTGACAAGTTTGTGCTCTACAAATGCTCATTAAAATATTGAAATATCTTACTATCATATCAAATAACAGGAATCAAGTCTTACCCCAATAACAGTGCCATTCAAAAGACAACCATTCAAGGGTACTGAAAAAGAGGATAATACACCATTTAGTGTTACTATTATCATACCGTTATTTAGATTTAATAAACCATGAATATTTTTTTGACTTACTATAGTTCCAATTTATGCCATTAGATCCATTTTCAATATAAAGAGGCACAATTCAGTCCTCTTAGACTATAACTTAAAAAGTAGTAATTTGCCAGTGTTATCCTGAATTCTACCTTCAAACATACCTTGCTGAGCTGTTTTTTCCAAGTACATGGTACAATGTGGATTTTCCCCTTTAGTTCAAGCCTCTCATTCCCAGAAGAGGCACTCATAGGTTTCCTGCAAGTTACAGTCTTTACTTCTCCTCCTCCTCCCATTTCTAGCTGCTTACTCTGTGGCTGCATTTATACTTGTCAAATAAATGTGACTGGGAGTCTTCCCAGACAGAGGCCAGCTGGCGTAGAGTGACCCATGTCTGTGCTAGTTGATGGCCACAGCCCTGATGGTCGCCAGTGCTCAGAAGAGAGCACAACTGCACACAAACACCCTGCGCAGAGCAGACCTTGAAACCTTCTAATTCCTGAACCGCACCTGCAAAGTATTCAGGAGAGAACTAAGCTTCCTAGGCCAAAAGCATGTCAAGATCCATTTAACTGCTTAACAATATAGGAAAGCGCAATAATTTGCTAGTATAGATCTAGCCTGGCATGTTTCCCTGAAGCACTGGTAAGCAGGACCATTGACAGGTAGTTCAAAGGGAGTCCAAAGGGAGACAATGAACAGCACTTTGAAAGAGGAAGTAATAGCAGCACGTGGTGTTGCACTCAATGCCTAAATTATACATGAAAGCTTCAAATTATTATTATATTTGCATAACACACACTTTTGAAATTGTTACTGAGAAACAGCAGATCAACACTTCAGCTGATTAATTCTCCAGTGGTTCTGCTTGCCACGTATGCAACCTTACCACATCTGCAGGATGGACAGCAGTCTTTTACTTGGTCGCAGCGTAATTCAGTTCCCTCTGTACAGTCGGGCACATCCATTTGAGAGCAAGAAATGTTCTTTTGCTGCACAAAAACTTCATTGTTCACTCGGACACATTCATTGATAATGCAACGATCGAACAGGGATCGCCACTCTGTGCCAACCTAGCAGGAAATTGTAAAAGGATTAACAGTACACAGCAATGTTTGTTCCACCAGATAAAGGAAGGACAACCACAACCAATGTGCTGGTTTATGAAAAGCATGTTTACTTCCTCAGGAACATTTTGTCACTCAACAGTGCTCCATAAATCCGTATTGTGACAATCAGTTTATAGAGTAGTCTGCTGTTCTGTTTGCAGAGTTTAAGAGTAACAGGATTAGCCTTAAGGTGAAAAGCAAAAAGGCAAGTGAAATAATACGTGAAGAAGATAATGGAAGCTTAATTAGATTTAATTTTAAATTTGCTCTTGGTAGCTGGCTGTACTTCATTGCGCTGTAGCAGAGCTGGCCCTGTTTCTGCTGGAAATCTCCTGCAAATTGGCTTTACTAAGCCTGGAGGAGATTTTGGCAATAAGTTACTGACTAGAAAAGGTTTTGCAAATGTAGAAGAGACTGGATCCTGTTAATATTGGTTATAACCACCCATGGGTCAGACAAGGTGGGAACTTCAAGTCCTTTTCTTGGGAAAATACATTAGCACATGCCAGAAAGAAGATGTTACTCCTGTTCAATGCTGGGAGGAGCTGATCAATGCTTTGAAGCAGTGATCCACTTTAATATAATCCACTTTAAATAATCTTTAAATACTTTTCAAGAATAGTGAATACAAGAATCTGACCCCCAACTCCAGTAAAGTGAAACATGTTTGCTCAGAAATTGAATGAATACTTTTCGCTCACTTGTTAAATAGTTACCTCTATGTTAATGACAGAAGAGTTGAAAGAGTACACAGCAAGAAAGAGGCAGCAGAATATAAGAATCTATTATTCATTTAGGACAACAGAAATTAGTAAGACATGGTGGGACATTAGAGTATGACTTTTGAAGGCTTGTTTTATGAAACAGAAAATAATATTGATCCTTATTAAGAAATATCCTTGGTAAAGTCAGGGGAGAGGTAGGCTGGAAAATGATACACTAACATTTTTTAAAAGTCAGCAGACTGGCTTTGTAAAAGAAACGATCAAAAGTTAATAGCACATATTTCCCAGTGACATGTAGATATAAATGCAGAAACACTATAATGACTTTGGGAAGAAAAGAGTGGTGAGAAGGTCTATTATTTTAAATATATTTAACTTACTGTTTCTGTTTTCCTTTGCTGAATGCAAACTGCCACACAGGATTAAGCAACTTAATGCTACTGGGGTAAGCAAAGGCTTGCCACGGCCACTTGAGTTAGGAACAGAACAAAAGGAATAGCCTGAAGGAATTAAAAACTGAAGGCAAGAAAAGAAACCAGTATCCACCGAGCTTTCCAGAGTAGTAGGGTATCTGCAATGCATTTAAAATGGCAGTTGTATGCACTCATTTCCCTTTGGACTTTTTGGGACAGACATGCAGGAATTCAAGGGGACGAGACATACTGCTGAAAATAAACCATTATTCTGTGCAGAGAACAACTGTGGCCTGGACCACTGCAGTCTGATCTGACCTGGAGCCATCATCTTTAGCAAAGGGATGGTAATTCATGTTTCTGTCCCCGTTTACTTCTGATATTTCAGTGTGTACCCAGTAGGATATCCTATTTGAATAGGACCATGAAATTCAAGCAATCCACTATCCAATCTGCCTGCTATCCATGGAGTAATATAAATTAATTAGGATAATTTAAACAGATAACCTTCAGTCGAACAAGCATCCTATCCCATTATTCTTTTGAGCTACTGTTTTTGAAATTACTGATTTTACATACCAAGATTGCTTCTTTAGAGCCTAAAAAGAGAGCAGAAAGTTTGCTTATTAGCAGAACCGAGTGGTTAAATCACCCCCCAAAAGAACATTGTTTTTCAGTGTTGCTTGTCTTAAAGGAAATAACTTGTATGTGCTTTTTCTCCCCTTCTCTGGAATACAAATGATTTGAGGCCACTTCTGCTAGAAGAGGAACTGCCCAAACCACCACTGCCTTACCTCATGTAAACGAGCATCTGCATCACCCCGAGACCATAACAACTTCTCCTCACACGCCGTCTTTTGGCACCTTCCACAACACACCCCTTCTTGGACAACATACTTGTAACCNAAAAAAAAAAAAAAAGGACTGACTGACTCAGGAATAAGAGAAGACACATGAGAAGATTAACACTAAAAGAAAACACTGAGATAAATGCTTAATGTTAGCTTTTTTTTTTTTTTTTTTTTAGGAAAAGGAGATTTTGAAAACACAGCTATAAGGCCACACACTGCCATTACAAAACAAACAAGTGGTCCATTCAGTTCAGCATTCTTTTAAACGACTAACATTATCTGTAAGAAAAAACTGAAATGTACACTAGGCGTAAGACTTCTTATCCTCTTATTAGCTGCTGTTTAATTTATATTTTGAAGACACATTCACTTCAGCTACATGAATTAATTAACTCTAGGTACTATCTTTCCTCAGTTCATTTTGATCCTTACTAATGACCCAGTCTTGTAAACAGATCAGCTTCTCTGCTGTGGTACGGATCACCCTTCCTAGGAGTTCAGCAAATGTTGATGGTACTCAACACACAAAAAAAGAAAGGAAACAAGCAAACCAAAAAAACCACTCCAAACCTTGAAATAACCCAGAATATTCCTGCTTTTCTTAGGAGCTGAACGAATGTGTAATAATATAAAGATTTGTCACAAGACAGAAAAGAAAAATGAGATAAACTAGCAGACATGGAAAGGGATGATGTAAAAGAAAAATGGTTTTGGGGTGGCCTGAACTGTTTCAGCAACATTGAGCAACAGCCATTTCCAAACACTATAGTTTATTGTATGTGAGCAGTTCCTTTAATGCTTTAGCAAATTGTAAAGAGCAAGTCTTTCAGATAATAGGGCATTGTAGAGGAGTGCAAAAGGAAAAAGAAGTAAGCTCGCTTCTAAAGGTGACTGTCATAACTGCTATACTATTTGGTAGGTTTTGAGAGGAAACTATACATGAATGCCAAGAACCCAGTTTAAAAAATGTCTTTGAGAATCATTACATTATATCATCTCTGGTTTTTGCACATGAGTTGTATATAACTACAAGAATTTTTATTTGTATTTCAGAAATCCTTCTTTTAATATAATACTATTATACAAAAGAAAACAAAAGATAAAAATTGTTTTAGTGGCATCTTGGCTGTTAATCGGCACTCACAATTCTCCTTCCCATCTCTGAGACCTCAAGCTTACAATTCAGTCTGAACACATTCAGACACTAATTGGGCCTGTGCTGAAGCAGAGTGAAGGGGCTGGGCAGAGACACAATAAGGAACCACTTTTGATTTAACAATTCATCTTTTCCTCTTCTGAGGAAAGTAGCCAAATGTACAAACACTGGTGTATCTAAGTGAAAGGGAGTAAGGAGCTTTATTTTAATTAGAATAAATATATTCCATATTTAACAGCTAGGCAGTCTCCAAGGGGCAAAACATAGCTCTGATTTCAATACAGGACTGAATAGAAAATATTCACTCAGAGAAAAAATTGTTCCCATGAAAAATGCCAATGAAAATAAGCATCGTTTCTGCTTTGGCCAACACCTTCAAGCTCAAATGATTGAAGGATCCTCAACTTGCTCCCTTGGTGAGCTGCCTGGTATTTACTACAGGGTGAGTAAAAACTGAGGCCAACAATCACTAAAACCCTACTTGGTTCCCTATTTTATTATCACTTTTCATCTTTGCTCTTCACTATGGAGCATATTAGCAAACCTCTATAATCAGCAGACTTTTATATGGAACAGCATTTTGTATAATGTTGTACTATGAAATACTGGAGTTCAATCTAGCTTTGCTGAAAAAGCTGTGCTTTTGAATGTTTTGGTTGATATGATTTGTATCTGCTAAATAGTGGTCTGGCCATGTTAGAACAGAGAGAGAGGAGCAGACAGAGCAGGCAGTCTCAGTCTTTTTATTTTCATTGCCTTTCATTATCCAGCAAATAGACACTGTAGAGAGGATGCTGTTTGCCTTTTTTATTGTTCAGGTACCACTTACTGCCTTCAGCCAATGTTCTGCTAGTCTCCTGCTTTTTATGCGCTGGATCTGCTGCTTTCATTCCTCCTCTGTATCCTGTTTTTTTATATATATACATTTAGAGTTCAAACTTCAAATGGGGGATTAAAACTCCAAAGGAGCCCACGGTAAATATCTGTCCGTCTGTCACACTGACAGGCAGATCACTGCCCCCAGGACTGAAAAAACCCAGTGCCCCAGGAGGCAAGGAATAGGGCAACACAAGCCACCCTGTGCATCTGAATGGGAGCACACAGCTGATGCGGGAGTGGTAACAGGCAGCTACTGCAGAGAACCAGACGCACGTTCGGTCTTGCCACCAGGCCAGGCTCTTTGATAAAACACAAATGCAGAGATAAAGCTGATCTCAAGCCCAAAGGGCTTCAGAGAATGCTTGTTTTGATTTCATTGCCCACTCAAGACACGTGAAGGGATCCATGTAGGATATGGCCTGGCATATCTGCGCTCTCCCTCTTTCATTTGAGTGTTGCTCAGGATGTACAGCTCATCTTTTCGTGGATGCTAAGGTTTTGGCCAGAAAACTCTGGCAACTGCTTTTTGGCCGGGAGGGGGGGGGGGGGGGGGGGAGGGAGGAAAAAAGGGGGGGGGGGGGGCGGGGGGGGGGGGGGGGGGGGGGGGGGGGGGGGGGAGCGCGAGGGGAGCAGGGGGAGCCCGGGAGGAAAGAAAGAATTGAGATTATTCTTCAAACATGCAGAGTATTTTTAAGAAGGCTCCAGTGTTTGTCTTTTAGGTACTGAGATGACAGTCCCTAGAGAGGATCAGAGGAACCAAAGAGTATGCAAATGGCAACAAGAGACTGAGAAAAATAGAATTGGATAGACGTAAACGAACTTGAAATGCTAAAATCAAAATCTTCAGTGGCAATGAATCAGCACAACTCTAGAGATTTCCCTGGAGCTACACTCATTTATCCCAGGTGAGGACTTAATTTTCCACTTGCAACTCTCCAGAAAATTAAGATACCATTCCCTAATTTCCATAATAAGTTATGTTTTAAAATGCAAGCAGGATGTTTGAAATTACTTCTCATCAAGATTTTCACTTTTTAAATATGATCCTGCATATCAAATACTTGGACAATAGCCTTCCTTTGAAATTATTTTCTTTGACCTTCTTAACATAGAATATTAAGCCACTTCCTACCTCATAAGCATGAGAAGTCCAACACCGCTACTTCAAAGGAAATATCAATTGGAAATATTGGAGATTAAAGCCATAGATTTCATAGTCAACATCTATTACAATCATCATTCATTATACCTTTGCATGCATGGTGAAAATGTTCTTTATCATAATTCAATGCAGTCATCAAGAGACTGGAAAAGCTCTAATTAATTTATACACTCTTAGCAACTGGCTTTGACTAGCACTTGTATTCCAGAAAACTATACTTTCTTCTTCTCACAATCACACAATACTTTAAACCACACTCTTTTACATTGCTTAATAAGTTCCTAACTTCAAGAACATTGACAGAAAGTAAGCAAGCAAGCGCTCACTTCACATTAATACATTAGTGACTTTAGGGTGTTTTGAAAACCGCTATTCATTTTATCACCACAATTCACTAGAGGGATGTATTGGAATTGCACGTGCAGAGAAATCCCTACTGAAGAACCTCCAGGAGGTACAGACACCACTCCTCCTTGTGGCACATGCAATAATTACAGCAATTATCTGAGCACTTTCCCAAAACTTTGATATGAGAAGGATAAAGAGGACAGAAAAGGGATGGGGACTATGACATATAATGAAGCAGATCCACACCTTGTTTGCAAGTGAGAGTGTTGTGTTTGCTGTTAATTTAAATATCGTCACAGAACTTTGAGATTGGTACATTTTAATGAAATATCCTTTTTTTTTCCTACAGTGTTTCTTTACATTCTATAACAACAGACCAGATTTGAGTGTGATTTTGTCATGTCTGGAAGAAGAGTAGAGTAGCACCATTCATTCAGCAAGGTGAGGGAGCTAGTATATGTATTAAGTTCTTTTTTTCCTCTTTTTGTATATCTATGTAAACAAAGTGCAAGCTGTTTTCACAGAAATCAGATGAGATGGTCGACAATGATACTGCACAAGTTTAAAACCTATCAATGTAATTAAAACCAATAAGCAGCAGAGTGTTTGAACATCATCTGAGTGATGATCCACAGTTAAAGGAGGTCTTTAATGTCAGCACAACTTTCTATGTGATTATATCTTAACTGAAATATAACCCTTAGGGACAATTTAAACAAGATTACAGAACTGCTGTGGTCCTTGATGTGCATATTCACTGAATCAGGAATAAGTTAAGAAAAAAATCTGAGCTCTCCAGAATCCAACAGCTAGGGTTTCAGTCCTAGCACTTTGAAAACCATTAAAAGAGCAAAAGAAATGGCAGATTCCCCCAAAAAACCGGTCTGGTGCCCTCCAAGCTTTTTTGTTGCTTCTTTTAAGAAAAGCTTTTTTGAGACTGCAGTATTTAAGGCTGATTTGTCCAGAAACTGTAGCTTTGCATAACCGAAGCTTTACTAGAATAACAGATTATTGATCAAGCCATGGCTATGAGCCAAAATGCAGCCAGATATTTTAAATCTAATATTTCATAACCATTGCAGTATTAGAAAAAAAGTCTGTTCCACAAATGGAAATTGAAGGGATTCTCTTGCAAGAGTTGAAAGCTCTCATATCTACCCTCATGGTTTTCACTGCACTGTGTATACTAGTATATTTCACAGTAGTGGGTATACCGGTGGAAGAAGAAATATTGTTCCTGAAGCTTTCAGGACAAACTCTACACTTCGAAAAAGGGGTGGGGGGGAAAGCTGTGGGTCCTAGGGAATTATGCAGTATTCAAGATAAAGTACAGGGAAATAGTCAAAAAGAAGAAAAAGAAAAAAAGACAGCTTATATTCAGATCACATCTTTGCATGTTCACATACATACAGGCTGTCCAGCTCTATTCTGATAAGTTAAATGATATTGAAACACAGTGGTATTAAGGCATTTGAAATTCTTTGAAAAACGAGGCATGATTAGCTTAATAGACTTCAGAAGAGAACTGCTTTTCAGGCAACAACTTGCATAACTGAAACATTCATAGTCAAACTTACAACGCATGGTCAGCTGTGCTAAAACACAGTTTGAAGTAAATTCAAATGAGAATTAGAAACAAGCGAGTCAGGCAATGCAGAGTTTCTACAACAATGCTAACTCATTCATGAGGTGCTGCAGAGATATACTATATGCCAAGGTCAGCCTTTGACTCCCAAACACATTATTACTGATGTCTTTCTGAAAGCAAAAAGAACACCTCTGACTTTTCATAACCCTATTTGTAAGGTTTGCTAATGAGGAGCCTTATTCCAAATGTAAATAACTAAAAGCAAGAAGGAAGAACAGATACCATGTACTGATTTTTCTTAGCTTTTTCTTTTCTGTTCTGAATGTTACTGCATAAATGGGAGTTTATAAATACCCTCTTTACTAAAAAGGCATACCTTCGAAAACAGGTTAAAAAGTTTAGGAAATAGTCTACTAAGATTTGGAAGCTTGGCGGGGGTGGGAGGACATGTGCATGGCATATTTGTTTGGAAACTCACTGTTTTTCCATCAAGCATAGAAAAAGCTGGAGCAGAAAAAACAGGTGAATCTTGTCTCACATGGGGTACTAGAAGCCCCAAAACATCACAGCAGTATCTGAGCCAGCACAGTGAATCAAATACAGAAGCAGTACACATGCCTTGTAGTTAAAGGGCTCTGCAGGCATTGCAGGAGTATGCCCTCCCTTGCATTTCCCACAGACCAGTTCCAGCTGGGTCAGCTGTAATGAGTCTAGGGACCATTCTGTGGAGTCATAGGCCAATGTGCAGGCTTTTATCAGCCACCGGACCACTGAAGGTATCAATGTTACAACACATATTTGAGAACATTTTTTTGCTCAGCCAACTGTTCAAATTTGCAGGGGTGGGGGGTGGGGAAATAATACAATGTACATCCCAGTGTAAGCATTTAAAAAGCAACTAGGAGATTTGCAGAACATGAAGTAGCTCATCTCTGTTTCTGCATTAAGGAAAAAAGACAAATGAGCCTCTTCTGGCCTTCACTTCATGGTACAGGGGAGAACAACTCATGGGGAAAAAACCTCGGGTCAGCAAAGGACTTGCACAAAATATTCTGAATCCCACGTGTTCAAGCTTAGTTACTCCACATGGACTCTGCACAGCCTACTGACCTCACATATCATACCACTGGACCACATGTTAGGGAGGAGCTGCTTTAAATCATATACCCCTTTTCCTGCATGGAATTGGCCAATACCATGATGAGCAATCTTAATTAATTCATGAACATCCTGAAAGCTTTGGAAAGAGGCAAAGTGTATTGTTGGTTGCCACTGACAGTAGCAGCACAACTTATCTTGTGGCCACACTGCAGCTGGTGAGGGAGGTGGATTGTCAGCACACAGCTGGGCAACCTCTTCTGTTATCTGATTTTTCTGGAGACCTGATGTGTGCATTTCCATTCTCCTCACTGACTGCCCCATCCATGCTAACCTCATGAAGCAAGGACATGCAGATGCTCAGGATATAGGTGCACAAGGTGCTAGATACCAGAGCAGAATATAGCTCTAGGGTATCACATTTAATTTTTCAGTAATTTTTTACTCCCTTATTCTCCACATTATGTCAAGATGAGGAATGTTAGGGATGTAAACTGGGTAATTTAATAGTAACTGTATACTTATATTTATTCAGTTCAATAGTATACTGGATAGCATAATTACCATTTTTAATTTTTCTTTGTATGAATCATGTTATGGCCAAAGTCTCCTAATCTATGATACTGGCAAGTACTGCTGGTTTTTAACCAATGCCTTTGACTCTTCTAGAATTCTTCTGCCTACTTGTCTGTCTCCTCCTGCTTGACCACGATGGGTATGTCAACATAACAAAGGATCTCATACTTGTTTTGTAGGCTTCCAAAAGTAGATCACATCATTTGATAGTATGTAGCAGATGTTTGGGCAAAAGGAAGGCCACAGCACGTGGTGGTGTTACTGCTGTAACAGGCAGAGGTAAGCAATAGACAGATCTGCAATGTTCTCTTCAGAAAGTGAACTTCAGTTAGAACAAAGTCATTTGAAATCGAACTTCACACATCATAAGTACTTATTGTACAAGTGACACTTCAGGGACCAGTACTCCTTTGATTGAAACATAAAATAATCTTGTCACTGATTTCCTTGGCAGCAGAATCTGGTCCTAAAACAATATTCCTAAAATAAAGTCAACAATACTCAGCCCCTCTTAGGCTCTGTTCCCAAGATAATGCAAAGCTACAATATGTATCTTCTGTTCTTTTCTAGTGTTACTACATGCAAGTTTAAAAGCAATCTTTTTAGAACCCCATCAGGACTCCACTGGCTAATGAATTGGTTTTAATGTTACTCACCTGAGAGCAGAACATATTACATGTTTTTTCATGACATTCCATCATCTGAAGTCCTGTAACATCATCTTTTGTACCAGTGCAAGAACATTCTCTACAACCATCTTCCCAGGTTTTCCCAATGGGGTAGACAATGTTGTTGTGCACACACACCTATGGAATACAACAATTAATACATGAAAGGGCACACTTCTGGTATTAGGACACACTTCTGGTCCTAAAAGACTGCTTTTTAAGACATGACACCTACTACACATTTTATGGAATATGTTGAACCCAGCAGAAATGCTATAGGTCTTAAAAGTGTGGTGACGCTATTGAAGAAAGGAAAATAAATGCAGCCAAAGCTGCTGTTTTGTAAAAGAATAAATACAGAGATTTTTATCTTTCAGTGGAGTTGTTCAGGGTCTGACTGTGATCCAATATCTAGAGAAGAGAAAAAAGTGAGTCCTGAAGAAGGACCTGTGCACTCAAAACTTTTTCAGCTGATCTGATAAAAGGTATTATGTTGAGCTACATTCATTTGCTTGTGTCCTTAGGCCATCACAGCTACAACAAAAGCAGTGCCACCTCTTACATTGCACAATTGGTAGATTTCACAGCATGTTATTAAAGAGATAAGCACCTTTTTATTTCATAGATGTAGAAACTGAGTCACAGAGAAATACAATGACTTATGCAAGGTCATGAAGTACTGAGGAACAGAAAATAAAGCTCAGATCTCCTGAGCTGCAAGACAGCGTAACCTAAGTTAAGTCGTAAGATAAGGTTGCTCCAGTGGACAGGTTACACTGCCTTGCAACTTCTCTTCTAAGCCACCTTATCTTAAAGGTTAACACAGTATAATAGCTTATAAAATGACTGGAAAAATTAAGGACAAATTTATCCTGTGAAGTTTTAACAGAGTCAAGTATTAATTTGGCAAAAATTTTAAAGTGGCAGTATAGTTCATATGAGATACAATGCCACCTCAGGCAAAGGCAATCAAAGGGCAAAAGCAGTTTAGGTCTAAGGTGTTCTTAAATATCTCAGTAAAGTTAGTATATGATTGAAAGAATGCAATTCTGAAATACGGTAACTGTACCGATCCAAATGCACATAGCTGTGTTATCCAGAAACAAATTACAAGTTTCAGAATTATCGCTGAAATTCGTAATGCCTGAATGACTTTGAAGGTTGGCTAGGTATATATTCATCCGAATACCTAAAAGTCACAAAAAATGGGTTAGGTATGTCTGAATAAATGCCTATAATAAAATATGCCCAGTACGACAGAACTGTGTATTTCTCTTGCATACACGTAAATTAAAAATGCCTTCGTATCATTACCTGATACTCTGCTTTGGAACTTGTTTACATCTAGTGACCCACCTACTGTGCTACTGTCACTTCATGTATAAAATATATTCTTATTCATGGAAAAAACAGCTCATTCCCCTTACCCTGTCTGGAATGCAGGTGGTAGATATGCAGCCACAGTCATTGGTGAGAGACCTAGATAAATACCCAGGAGGGCAGCTCACTGTTGAGTTCATACAGCTGCAGGTGCATTCATATTTATCACAGCACTCAGTCTTCTTAACAGTCAGTTTTCGATGTGGTGGGCAGGAAGGACTTTGAATTAAACTGCATGCTTCTCTGCTACAGGCTAGCAGAAAAAAATTAAGTACCATGTTAAGTGCACAGCATTTCAGAGTGCTGCAGCTGAACAAAGATAGTTCTCTGGTGAACAAGGCACTAATTGTTACTGTAAAGTTTTATACACCTACTTAAAGAATAAGAAGTAATGCAAATATAAAAGGCTCAGGTCAAAGACTGTGCTGCAGGTTCAGGAAAAGGTCTTATCCTGAAAAAATATTCTTCTCTCACATACAATTGAAAAGATTTATAAAATAAGCATAAGGGTCAGAAAACACACATCCAAGATGGCAGTGTTTCTCTTTTCCTTAATTCAAAACGTATTCAAGAAGTGCCAATGACATCCTTCTTGCAAGTTTGTGAAATCATTTCATGTCCATTGGCTCCAAAATGGAACCTTTCAGAGGGAAAAAAGCAATGCCTAAAGGAATTTATCAAATGCAATGTACCGCTGTCACTCCGTGTTAAAAAGATACCTTACCACATGTATAATTTGGTCTGCATTCTCCTGGGTTGGTCAGGGCAAGCTGCAGACCAAACTCACAGACAGGGGCAGGAGGCAAATCGCAGGAGACTAGATCGCAGACTAAAAAGAAATTGAGAGAGTGCTAAGACAATACATGACTAATAGTCCTCAAGAAAAGACACACGCACCCCCATTAAGTTGTTTTCCCTACACTCAATTGCTATCCTAAAATCTGAAATAGGTTAGAGTACAGCAGGTTGGAGCTTGTTTTCAAAATAGCTTAGGGAACAGGTCAGGTTTGGGCTAAGTGCATTAATGTTCTAATGTTGTACTTAATTTTTAAATATAGATCATTCAAAAATATGTACTTGAAAAAGACCCTTCTAACATCATTTAGATGAAAGAAAATTGTTCCCTTCCCTTCTGCATCCCTTATAAAGAAGCAAGTTGTGTGGGAAGTGAATGCAGATTCTTGTCCTCAGGAGGGTTCCTCCCCCTGCCCATCATGGTCATACGGTCATTCAGTGGTTTAAAAAACAGAGCATTATACTTGCATTAAATAAAAATGTGAATTCTATGTCTTTAAAGCATCTGGTAAAAATATGTAGCAAGAAGATCCCAACATGTCATGAGAACCTACCACACTCATACTCTGGGCAACACTGTCCAGGATCCCTGTGCAGGCGAGGAACTTCACAGGGACCACATTCAACAGCTGGAGTAAGAAGAAAACACCCACAAAACATGTTTGGATAAGAACTAGCCGAACAGGCAACAAAAATCAATACAAGTGAAATCATACTTAGAGCTAAACCAATTTACATTTGACAGTAGGGCAAGGTCGGACAGTGCAGTTTACTCTCCTGTTGTCAAGACATGTGCAGATCTTGCAGGGTTCATTGGCGGGAATCCACGTTTCCATGTGCTGCATAAAAACAACAGTTAGAAATTAAGTGTTCTGATCAGTGGTATGCTGGTGACGGGAGTGGGTGAGGGTAAACAAAATTAATCTGAAAAAACAGAGGACTACATAAAGAATTGGTTGCTTGTTTTTTTAACCTAAGATGATCCATAATTCTGAAATGACTGTAGTGTATCAATTTAGCAAGTGATGTAAAGAATTCACTGTTGGGATGAGGAATTACTATTGTTTTATGCATGAAACATGCTCAGATGTTATAAATGTAATTGCAAGCTATTGTGAGTAACAGTGTAATCATGGAACTACATACCACAATCGGATGTTCAGTGCTAATAAGGGAAACAGTGATATTTTGGGAAATACACAGAAGTGGCTGCTTTCCCAAATTAGTAGTACTTAAGTTCAGAGAAATAAACAATGCATTTTTTTGATTAAGAATATCTGAGGTCTCATCACTTGATTTCCCAATGGACTGCAGACCGGATGAATACTATATCAATCCCAAATCAGAAACCATCACTCCTATGGTGATTACCTGATGGTAATAAGCACATTGCCAGAAATTACCAGTAAAGTGTACAGTTAACCACTGCTGCCTCTCATAAGAGGGAGGGAAATCCTTGATTTTTAAACATGTAGTTATCTATAGAGGACTACATTTAACATCCATGTGAATAGGTAAGAGTGAAAAGATGCATTATGGGACAATAAAGTAAATCTGCACAACTGATCCAGGTTCTGGGTGAGAACTTGTAGAATAGGTTAGGGTGCCATGAAGGGAAAAGGTGTCATCCAGGGAACTCTGGCATGCTTTTAAAAATAACAGCCTGTTGAGATCGTCATTAATAAGAAAGAAAAGCAACATCTAAGCATACTGCCACCTCCACCTGCAGATATATATGCACCTTAAAGCCTTACAGGGGTCTGAAAAGACAGTCAGAATGGTATTTTACTTTCAAAGGTTAACAACATGACAAGGATAAGACAAGAGGCAAGCTAGAACAAGCCAACCAAAGGTTTAACAAAGCTTAGGAACCAAAGCAGATAAGGTTAGTTAATCTGTGAGAAATCTATTCTAGTCAAAGAAAGCTTGCATCAACATATTGCTACCGAAGAACATTATCTCAGGGCTTGGGAAAAGCAATTCCAAGCCTTCTGCCAGAGCATTCAACGGACTTGGGGTAAAAAAAGTCCTGAGAAGGCAGCTGACAGAGAACATCCACATTTGGAGATGGTGATGTGAAAAGCATTTTGACATTTCAGGACACAGTGAGAATCACAGCATTTGTTCCAACACTTCCATCAGCTTCAATTTTCTGGCAAGTTCTTCCTCAATGTAAGTAAGATTCTCTTTCTGATACCAGAAGAAATGACAGGAGATAGCACTGTGCTATATAGAGCTCTATATTGGTATTGATGCTGAGAATCCCATAAGCCCAAGCACCTATCTGGTGTGGAAAGGAATAGGGGAAAACACCTGAGGGAAAGAAGGAGGTTCAGGAAATCATAACCTACCACCAGTTGCATTGTCTGACGTACTGCTCACGCTGCTAACCCCGTGATGGTGGAGACGCAGAACGGCTGCGTGAGCTGAGCCTCCCTGGCCCTTCATCTCCCCATCCACACGGCAGCTGCATCTAAGCCTTGCCATTGGGATGCAGACTAGAGGTTTTCAGAGTTAAAACCCCATTAAGGAGTATGTGACAACTCACATGAATTTTAGGACTTCTGCAGCAACAAGTAGATAGATATCACTGCAGACATTATTCTCAAGACATGCACTGAGCTTTTCTCCACAAGGGCTTGAAACAATTATTTAAATGGGAATTGTACCACATTGCCTGAGGATTTGGGGATTTAAAGCATACAGACCCTATGCTTTAATCTGTGCATTTGCACTAACGATTTCATATAGAACCATAACAAAATGACTACAGTTTTTAGGCTCAATGGGAATTGTGCACAACTGATCTGAGTTTAGGGCAGGGTTTATACACACTGCAAGTTTGGTTTTTTGTTTTTTTTTTTCCAAGAGAAATAATTGGATTTTTTTCTGTTCCTCTTATTATAAACTCACTGGTTTTTTTTGCAATTGCCTTTTAGCAACTCTAGTAAGTATTATACGAATCCAGTGATACTGTATTTAAAATAAAGAACAAAGAACTAAAACAGAACAAAAAATCACCATCTAATGTTTGGAGATTCTGTAACCTTAGAATGCAAGCTTGTAAGAGCTACGTATGCTCAGTCCTGCAGAAAAATCTAGCCTTTCATTTTGGCAAACATCACCTGGATCACGCAGTTGTGGAATGAAAGAACACACATTCCCTGTGTGTTTCCTTCTCACTGCCAAAATCCATAGTGCATGTTGGGCAAGGGGTAGGATACTATTATGTTCCTCTACCAGTCCCTTGCCCAGCAGCAGGAAACCTTCAAAATCGTATTTACTGAAATGCTACTTAGCCACTTAGCTGTGCTCTGCTAATACCAGCGGGTGGCACTAAGGCACAAACCATGGGACGGGACGGTCCTGGCGAGCAAGAAGGTCATGCCTGCAGTAGGTGCCTTCAGTGTTCGAGCGAATCTCGGACACGTGAGTGCCTATTACACGGGCATAAGAAAAATTCCTCATGAAAATCTGCAATTAGTAGCACTATTGCATTGGCCAAGTAGTACCTGCAACACCTCCTTCAGTAAGCTGTATGCATTATTTGCGGGTACCCTATCACCTAAAAATGGTATTTCCTCTGTAAGTTTGATGCTTTTGTCATTATGTTAGTTGGTGCAAACAGTATTTGAGAGAGATGTTTTTAGCCACAAATAGTCTTTTCTTCCTTTTGTTCTAACAGTCAGTGTTAAATATAGGTTGCTGAACTGTGAGTCTAAACATGTGTGTGTGAAAAATGAAGTTATTCAGGGTACACATATTCATTTACTTCTAAGAATCTACCTTTTTGCCTAAAGAATAGACTATCCAACACTACATACCACACACAGAGACTTCTGTTCCTTACAGAAAATATATATTATAAAAGAGATCTGTCTGTGAAACCAGGTTTGGTCAGTAGAATAAGACCATCCAAAAATGGTACAAACCTAATGTCCATAAAATATTGAAAATAAAGCCCCTTCCTCTTAAAGTTCCATAACAAAGCTGAAGATTTAAGAGGACTGGATGACTTCAATAAGATGGCCCAGAGTTGATTAGCTGGGGGTGAAGAGGAACAATCCTGATGTTTTTTGGAATAGGGGATGTAACGAGAAACTTGTGCACTCATTGTGTGATGCTAAAGGACAAAATTAATAGTCTCCAACTGCAGACCGCCACCTGGGACTGGTACCTCTTCCCCGTTCCATTTTGCCACTGAGAGGCTTGTAATTAGCTCAGGTAAGTGGATTTTAAGTAAAAATATTATGATAAATTTCATCAAAGGAATGATCCTCATCTGCACATATTTGATGCCAAAAAAGGGAGAGGATCTAATATGACTTGACATAAGGTCAGCTTGCTCTCACTGCTCAACACCAACCACTTTGCAAAGACACATTTCAGTTGTTTTGAGAAGTTTTGTGATTAAATTGTCATTACTGGTAAAAGCCTACTGAATGGAGGTGTTTATTTTGGTAAATGGTGACTTATGCCATCCTTCCTCTCTTCTCTCTGGCCTTCTCTCCACACAGATTTGTCATGCATTTCCAGGTCTGTAGAGTCCCTGCTGTGAATTTTATATTGAGCCCAGACAATTTCACACTAGGGGAGCTACATGGGGCTGACAACCGGCCAGTTATGAGGAACTGAGCTAGAAAATAAAATGTCCAAAGTGGAAAGCTTGCAAAGGTACAAACCCCAACCCCTTACAAAGGTAAGCTGATAAGTATATAGCTACCTGGTGGTGTGTGCCATCTTCACTGATGCATTGTGTGCAGTCTTCTTCAGCAACACAGCTGTTGTTGAAAATCACCTGTCCATCTGGACAGAAACAGCCTTCTGTGGGATAATCCTTGCAGACGCTGAGCTCAGTACTATTCTCACAGTGCTTTATGCAGGCTTTGTGGCAGTGATCATATATCAAATATGTGGGACATTTCATTGCTGTAGAAAGACAGAAAAAAACCTTGTTAGAAGAGGTCTGAAATGCAGAGCAATGTTTTCACTCCTGCTTTCTTTAGAATTCTGTCCAGTTTTTTTGAAACCAATTATCATGAATATATTTTATCCTCTTCAGATATTTAACAGCTTTGAAAAATACATCTTTAAAAGTACCAAAATCTGTAGAATAAAAGGATTGAAAATACATGCTTAAGTTACAGTCCATGCAAAATGATCAAGCCACATTTTCAGGTCATATGAGTCAGAATAACGCTACTTACTGTAGCAATGCTACAAGGGTTTACATCAGCTGAACATCTTGCCAATTTTTTTTTTCAACACTGTGTAAGAGACATCAGAATTTGGAACCATCTTTAAGTGTATTAGAGAAGCATTGGTAACAATGCAGGGTTGGGAGACATCCAGGACAGACTACAGTATTAAACAAGGAGTTTTTGACAATTGGCAGTGATCCTAAGCAATTAAAGAAAGCTCAGGAACAGAATATATGGGTACTTCAAAAACGAACCTACTGGATTAACTGAAGTGCCTGAAGTCAAAGGAAGTTGCATTTCCTAAACTAATGCACAAAAGTTGACTGACGAGTTCATGGCGCTGAGAATGTCATCTCTCAAAGCAAACATAAAACTAAGGCTGCAGCTACTCAAGGAACCTATGGACACTAATTCTGTGCTGCATACTGCTGTAACCTACTTAATTGTTCTCTACAGCTTCCATTAGAAAAGATGCTTTCTTATTTCCCAGATTGTCACTTTTGTGAGGTTTATAAAGCTTTTGCAAGTCCCCTGACAAAAGGTGCTTAAAAAGATTACTGAAGGAAGACCTGAGTTCCAAACCAAACAGGCATTCATCAGCTGAACTATCTACACATACCATAGCCAAAGGAAACAGAAAAGAAATGCTAACCCTGCTCTGCTTTGAGCTATGCTAAATTCAATTATTTCTGGTGTGTTGGAGTTGTGCATAGGGATAGCTATCACATTTTAGAAGATGCAGAGGAACTTGAAAAGCCCTACGAAATTGATGGAGAGTCCAATACCCTTATGAAATATTTTGGCTGGATTCTGAAAACCCAAAAGGACTATCTAAGTAAAATAGGAGAAATTATATAATTTGAGAATCTTGCCTACCAACAGCTACCTGAACTATAATGTGTTTTCCAGAAAAACTCACTCCTATAAACAATTCTTCTGAATACAAGATGACTACGGTAAGCACTAGTGTTTATTGGCTGTGATGGTCTCACTTCAGCTGTAATGAACATGTCTGAAAATATATCCACAGCACCTGTAGCATATCATCTGCTTTCTTATTCCAGTGTTGGTAAGCATACTCAGCACACTGGCTTTCATCTTGCTTCCCTATAGTAGCCCTAAAGCAAATCTGGTAAATCTCTGCACAAAATTAGATTATTTTAGGGTTTAATACTGATGCCCTTCAGTCTCAGTACATGGACAGCTCCCAACAAAATCAATCCTAATGGTAAAGTCCTTGAACTACTTCATATAACATAGCCCTTTCTCCTTCCTCCTCTTTGGCTAGCATTAGGGAGCCAGGTGTGTGAAGAACACAGTGAAAAAACACAATCCTGACTCAAGAGAGGCTATAAAAAAGCCTGTGTCCCTGTGTAAAACAGCAATGTGTTTTCAAAGAAGAAAGGAGGTAGTTCCATTCTGCAAAAGAAATATAAATGAGCTGATGTGAATTCCCTTGTTGGAAGTGCCCTCTTGGCCTTGGTGACGTGGAAGATGAGATGCACAATGGCAGCATCAGAAGACAGGATAAATTCCAACAGTACCCAAAAAATCATTCTAAAATAACAACCAGGAGATTGTAGAAAGCCAGTCAGACACACTGCTGTCTTTATGCTCTGCAGATCCTATAAGATTTACAGATAACTCAGCTTTTCATATGGAAACTTCTGCCAGGGATATGGAACGTAAGGACTCCCCACAGTCAGCCTCTCAAAAAAGTATTTGAACGAGCCTTGCTATTGGCTGGCTATTTAAATGTCTGCTCACCTCAAATGCTCATTGCTTCTGAGTGGAAAGGAAAAGACGACTGTAAGTCTAGCTAAAGGGAAAAATAAACATGAAAACCAAGTGATTAGAAGACTAATTCTTCTGCCAAATTAGTTTCAAATGAAATCTACCTCAACTACTAGTTTGTCTGATACATGCTATAATCATTTGTTGATACTATATTCTCAGTTTCTTGGCTCCACTGAAACACAGCTTTCTCTTCCAAAAAGAGAATAGTAAAAAGAAAAGTTGGGAGAAACACAGTTTCCTGTAAACCTATGATTAGAAAATTTTGAAGGGTCATTTGGCATATTCAAGTATTGAAATTTCTACAGTTTGTTAGCTTCCCTTTGAAGTATTCTAGCTGCTCTTAGTAGATATTGCTAGGGAGAAAATAACCTCTGTGAGGATCTACAGAAAGTGTGTGTTCAAGTCCATCAAAATAAAATAAATAAATAAATCACTTATCAAGTTCACAGTGGAAGATTTAGAATGATAGTTTGCACTGGGATCTACTCTGGATCTACCCTGCCTTTGTGGTTCAAACAGATCAGACAAGACAAAGCAGCTTTGGTTAAAGTCCTGAGTGGAGATTCAGGGAAGCTGGGTTCATTTTTTCGAGGCTGTGGTACATGAAGAAAGGCAAACTTCCCTTCAGATGACAATGACGCTGCCTCCTTATCAGTAGTATAATCTAGTCCAAATTTGGCAACTGGCTAACAGTTGCTGGCTTGGTTTTTGCCTCACCATACTGTCATATGCAGCAAAAAGTACAGTTAAAACCTCAGGGATGCTGAAGCTGGAGTGAATAATGCACCAGGGCAATGACGATAGTGCATCAGCTATTGTCATTGCTATTCAATTTCCCTGCCCTGCTTAGGCACAGCTTTGTTAAACATCCTTTAACAGGTCTCCTTTATCCAAAGGAATATCTTTAGAGGGGATTTTCCAGTGACATTGGGAGTGGTTTAACTCAGTTTAAACCTACCTAGACTGGTGCTGCCACCAAAAGGGGCAGTCCCCTCTCTTCCTTAACCTACTCACCCCCGCTGCTCTTTTTTGCTGACACTCTTTTCACTTTGCAGCTAGTTTTCAGACCTCACCAAGCAGTACATAAGAACTACTGCCAGCACAATGAAAGGCCTGGGAATGCATGGCTAGAGGTGGAAGAGGAAGAGAAGAACTGGCCTGCTGGGCTCAGATCAGCTTAAGGCAATCATAAAGCCATCCCCATAGCGTCGATTACACAGAATGGTTTAAATTCTTCAGTCACTATGATCTTTGACAGCTTGCCTTGCTTACACAGTGAATAAAAAGCAACAGATCATCCCAGGCATAGCTCCACAACTAAAATCCTTCAATGGGAGAAGTGGTTTAAGGGGTTCTTGTATCCCATGGCTTCTCCCATCCTACTCCAGCCCCTGTTCCTGCTTCTCTGCCAGGTGTCACTGCCTCTCAGCTGAGCAGGCACAACCTGTTACATGCTTGTGTTCTAACCTGGGCCTGTGAAATGATCTGATGAAAAACAAAACACAAAGCCCTCCAAAAACCAGAAATACGTTGTTTCCAAGAAAAACATTTTGCCTGGAATCCCTGCAGCAGCTGATTGCAACCAGCTTCTCATTCAAAGAACCACAGCTTTCCTGAACAGCATCAACTATCCGTTTGCTTCATATACAATACCAGGAACAATTACCTATTCAGATGCCATTCATCCATAAGCTAGTATTGGCAAGTACCGTGGTGGCATGCCTACACTGCACACAAATGAGATTAAAGAGCTGCTGAAAAGCACTCAGAAATGTCAGCATATGAAGATTAATGACTGCGACTGTTGCTGCTGTCAGTTTTCTGTCTGAGTATTCCTGCTTTACGGACAAAATTTGCTAACTGCTACTGACACTTGAGCTACACAATGTAAAGCTAGCTTGGTCACCTCTGCATGAGCTGCCATCTCTTTTTGTAACTGCAGAATAAATATATCTTAGTTCATCCATTAAGGGCTGTATAAACAATCCTGTTTCCAGATGAATAAAGCTTCCTCTCCACCCAAAGCTGAATCCCAACATGTGTTGGTATGGCAGTGCAGTGACGTGTTAGAAATCCCTATGATATATACATAAAGATAAACCCTCTAGTGTTATTTAAGTGGAAACCCTATTCAGCAGTAATTCACTGTAAATAGTAAGCTTGTTTGAGGGGTGCATTTTCTATGCCTCAGAGTTAAATGGCTAGCAGTGGAGACCACAGGTTGCTCCAACACAAGCCTACTAAGTATGGGGACCAGAAAAATACTATGCATTTCCACCTTAGAGTAAGCTTTCCTTCCATTCATTGACAAAAAGCTGGAAGTCTACCAGCTGCTACTTAACATATCCTCCCTTCCAAAAAGGACCAAGCAAAGCTCAGGCAGTGGAACTGAACTAGCACAGACTGGAGAGCAGGCTATGTCGTTATGGGATAGTCCAGTATATTCACCCATCCAGGCAGGGCATGCAAGCAGGATTTGTGCTGCTTCAGATGTCCCAACACAGCATGACAAAAAAACAATTAAACTCTACAAAAATGATATGGATTCACTGGGGGGGAGGAAGCAATATAATTTATAATGATGCCATTGATTTTAAACATCAGTGGTAGAATGATTAAGCTGTACAGTCTATTGAGTCATTCATGTATCTTGTAAAATGTCCCTGTAACTGGCAATTTTATAGTTTGGTAGTTGCACACATGCACCTGCTTGAAGGAGGAAGACGATGCTATCGTTAAGACACTAATGACCGTTTTATGTAACTAGTGTTAAACTGGGCAACTCCTTGGCTATCCTGGTACATAGTGTGTAATAAGATAGGAATTTGAAGACTGCAGAGAGGTTATTAAGATACTTCACTGACACTCTGCCTTGGGACATTACAATTTGCAAAGTCTGGCTGAAGCACTAAATTTGGAAAATGGCAAGCCATGTTCTCCCTCTGTTTGCCAGTACTATATTCTAAACAGACCATGTTGTTTCTTAAAAGATTTAGTCTGCAATAGTAATATTGTCCTCAAAAACCTATCCTGGAGAATTTTTCAAGACACTAACTGGAGACTTGGGCCAAATTCACATTCACATTCTTCATTTTCTATGCCATAATACCTTCAGTCTGAGCTTAAAACATGAACAAAACCAACACGTGTACTGAGCTTTTGTGGTATCATACCTTTAGGATGCTGGTTGTCCACTTCTGAGATGAAAAGTATATGGGGAGCAAGAGGGAAAGAAAACAAGGAAACAAGAACTGACTACAAGCACTGAGAAAAACTGGAGATAGGAGATGCAAAAAACACCTGGGACACCAAAACACTACACAAGCAGCTAGCTGGGAAGGAAAAGGCTTACACATCCATACATATCTCATATATCAGACTAAATCAGAAACACTGTGGGTGAGTATCTGAATGTCTGTAACCATCAGTACAAACAGACTAACAGAAGTTGTAGAACAAGCCATCTTAAGAGTTACTTACTTGCACTTAAGCATATATTGCATTTTTTGCCAGATCTTCATGTTTGCATGCAATGCCTCATAAAATAGGAATAGGTTGTCAGGAAAAAAGAAAAACAAACAAACAGAAGGATAGAGCAGAAATTCTTAGGTCTATAAGAATTTGCAGGGGAGTAAATATACAAAACAACAACCCACTGAATTTAGTACTTGCATGCTTATCCTTCTTATTTCTGTTGGGCTCTGGGCATCTGTGAGGCTCATATCCTCCTATACTGTCTCCTCAGAGCACCTGCAAACTCTTCACCTCCAGGACTCAAGTAAAACACAATCAGAAGGTGACGAGCGAGTGAAGAGTTAACAGGACTGAAGAAGTTTGCCAATTGATATGTGCAAGAACTGATACGCGCAAAGCTGTTGAACAGAGGAGTTAACAGGACTAAAGAAGTCTACCAACCAACATGCGCAAGGATTGATATGCGCAAGGCTGTGGAATAGAAGAATTAACAAGACTGAAGAAGCCTGCCACCTGGAATCTGCATGGACCCCCAGGGAGGGAAGAAACAATACGGAGGTATTGTGGTCTTGCCTCACTAACAGGGTCTTTCCAAGCAGACAAACAAACAGTCCTGTGATTGTGAAACTCACGAAGGTCAGCAAAAGCACTGTTTGCCCTGAGCCCCAGCCATATCAAAAGAGCCTTGGGAGCTAGGAGAGTTTGAGCAGGGACAGGAACCTGACCCGATCATCCTCTCTGGCTGGACCGTGAGTATTCCCCCCCTCTCCCCTTTTCCTGGGACATTGGGTTAAGGTAACTCCTCGAGGTTGAGAGTCCTCTCACTAGGAGAGTGAACAAGCTAGCTTTCAAGTTGGGGTAAGCAGTGTTTCCAATTAATAGCACAGTAACTGATGGTTTGGGGTTATTCTTTCTAAATTAGCAATCGCATTATTTTAATGGATGTTACTAATCCAAGAGGTTGTGTGAGAAAATAAACATATTTTTTATTATGTTACTGTCTCAGTTGTTGCTATCCTTCATAGAATGACAGTAACTTTGAAAGCTTTCTTGTTCACTCTCCTAGTGAGAGGACTCTCAACCTCGAGGAGTTACCGAGGAGTTATAATGACTGAAAGCAACAGATCAGTAAGATATGTCAGGAAACTTCTTTAAGATGGCCGCAGGCCCTTCCACTGGCTCTTTTAAGAATCAGAATACAGCCAAGATCAAAAAGTAAGATTAGTCCTTATGAGGTATTATATGGAAAACCATACCAAGCGCCATTGATTCCAGGGGAGATACATGTAAAGGGAACAACAGATTTAAAGTTATATGTGATTTCTTTAGGGAAAGTCCTTGCGACTCTCCGATGGCATATTATTTTGACAGGACTGCTCCTGTCCATCAATATCAACCCGGAGATTTCGTATACGTAAAAATGTGGAACTCCAAACCTTTACAAGAGAGGTGGAAAGGACCTTTCCAGGTATTCCTAACTACTTACACTGCACTCAAGCTAGAAGGGATCGAACCTTGGGTTCATTACACTCGAGTTAAGCCAGCATCATTGCTGAAAGAACCTCAGTGGAAGGTCATTCCATCAGATAAGAATCCTCTTCAAATAAGAATGCAGAAAATAGTTTGAAACCCGGGACTTGAGAGTGTTGCTGAATTATTTGTAGTTTTTGCTTGCTTTTACAATTAGAAAGTTAAGAGTTAACTGATTAATCAAACATGAGAACTAATCAACAGATTATTAGTATTTTAATTGGGGTAGCCATGACATTAACAGACTGTTCAGTCAATCAGGGAACAAACCATGAAAATCTTTATGAAGAGGCAAAAATACGATTGGCAAAGAAGTTGAACGTGTCAGACTGCTGGATATGTTCACAGGTAATGTTGGGAGGGGAACAGGATTTCCTCTTAAATCCACCCCTCTAGGATGGTCAGACTATTGTACTCAACAGAAAGGGATAAACTCAATTGAAAGAGCAATGGAGGAGTGGGAAAAACAAAAGGAGTCCTCTTCCTCAGGGTGGAATTGGTTAACTTCATGGCTACCAAACTTAACTTGGTTAAAAGAAATGTTTGTAATAATCATAACTGTAGTTGCAATATGGATATTATGCTGTATTATGATCCAGTGTTCACCTTTAGCTACATTGTGTTGTACCCGATTGAGTATTCCTGAAAATCAAAAGTATTATCAAAATTATAAAATGTAGGTGAGACTCCCAAAGAAATCGTACTTTGGAAGTCTCAAAGGGGGGAACTGTTACCAGCTCAGACAAGGAGGAGTCTCAACAGGAGCCTCAGACAAACATACCCAAGGACACAGGTGCAGCTGGGAATGATACATCCTGAGAAAGTACAAATAAACCAGCAGAAGCCAGTTGGAGCCAAGATTAGGACTCAGTTTTTCTCAAACAAGGAAGCAGGCCAAGCTGAGACTATGTATGGAAAAGTAGAGCAAAGTTCATGGCAAGACGCTGAGTGACACCTCTTCTGACACCACTAGGGACCACCAGAGACCACCAGAGACCCCCACGGAAGACCCCCAGAGACTCAGACTGCATGCGTAATGATTATGTAAATGTARTAATTAGTTCTAGGAAATAGAATGAATATGTATAATCATTCCTGGAAATTTAATGCATATGCATAGGATAGAGCAATATAAACTTTAGATGATGCGACACACSGTGTGCATGTTGGGYGGAGCTATCCCCCGTGCACCCGGTGCCGTAATAAAGAGAATGCCTGCTTCTTAATGCTACATTGGTGTTAAGGAGTTTTTCTCCCGATTTCAGTGACACTCCAATGTCTGTACCAAAGCAACCATATCTGTGGCTAACATTAACCTGCAGAACTGGAGCAAACTCTTACTACACACTTGGCCCCAAAAAGGTTCAGTGGGGCCTGTGTTTGCCTATGCATAGCTTTTGCATGTATTTCTTAGGTTATCCCTCTAGTCCTGCATAATTAGCAAGGTTGTGCATTTTAATAACAAACATCTTTTCCATAATATGCAACTGAGCGGATAACAAACCCATTATCTGACCTGTAATATCACTTATAAGGGAAACATAATCTGGAAATTCTGCCTGATGACATGGCATTCAAAAATCTAGAGTTACACAGCCAAGCTGGAAACAGCGATAGGAGAGCACCATATCATACAGTTAGACAGTTTCTACACTGATCCTTCCTCTAAGAAAAGAAATTGGACACCATTCAAGGCCCAGACACTCACTACCATTTCCAAGCCAAACTACTCAATTCTTTAGAAACAAGGATGAAAGGAGACAAAGTTCTGAGGTACTGATGAATAAATATCATGCCTCTTTCATAATCAGAAATATATTAATTTCTATATCAATTTTAATGTATCGTAAAATACTTACGACAAAACTCGCGTGTTCGCCAGTCAATGCAGATCCCGTTTGCCCTGCAAATGTGCGCATAGGAAGTTATCATCTCACAGGCTTCATTCTCATAGCAGCTGTTTTCCTGGCACGCCTCATAGAACATGTTGGGGGAGATTATTCGGTGGCACTCTGCAAACTGAGCAGCGAGCAGGATGCTGCAGCGGCGAGTGGCATGTTCAGAGCATCTGTCTTCTTTTCTGATTTCACAGATCTTGCTCGGTTCTTTCACAGTCCATTCGTGAATAAATACGCTGCTGTCAGGAGTGACAGAGCCATCACTTAACATGAAGTCATTGGCGTGGTTCTGGTCACACACCCCTAGGAGGGTGAGTAAAAAGAAAATAAGCCGTCTGAATACAATCAGTAATAAAACAAACCTTGAGAAAACAGGCACAGGGCAGACAGAGCTGGTTGGGGCTGCTTGGTGAACTGCAAGGGGAAGAGGATTGAATGATCTTCTTCATAGCTATTATCAATGTAGACATGAAAACCCTGAATCTCATTTCCTATTTCTTTATTACAGGAGGCATGAAAGTATTGTATTCCTGGTATCATAGCGATGCTAGAGAATCAGTGAGATTACGGCATCACAAGAAAGTGAAAAATAGAGCAAGAGTCTTTAAAATTGTTTTTGTTTTTCTGTTGTTGCTTGCTGTTAATTATTTAAACAGTAATGCATATTAGAACCCTTATGAGAGAAAGCAATATTCTCCTTTGTAAACAACATTTAAAAGTAATAAGCTAGGAAAAGAAACAGGCTGTTCAAGGTAATTCTGTTACATCAGCTGCAACCAGTGCAAAGCAAAATTCAAGCTGAACACCAGGCATCCAAAACAGCATCAGAAGCTATTAGATCACATTGGTGTAAATTTTTGCTACATTTAGTGTTTGTGATTCAGTTTCAGTTCTACTACACATCTCAGCTTCACAGACAGAACCTGGTGGTGGCTTTTCCAATTTGCTTTTTCTTTAAAATTCATTATTTCAAGGAGGGCATCGCTGAATTATCATAATACATGATTCATAATGCAATTTTGCCCATTACCTGCTAGGCACTTAGAAACAGGTAAAGACATAGATTCATTCAAATAAACTATAAAAGCACCTGGGCTAGACGCTTCATCTCTATCTCTCTTTATAGTCAGATACGAGAGACAGGCACATCCAGAGGGTCACTTGACTACCTCAGATCTTTCCTTCCCTTTCTACAGACCACTGAGTGACCAGAATACCAAACCCCTGCCTCAGTCAAGCACCTGAAGTCATGGAAGATAAGTCCAGATCATGCTTTCTACATTTAATTCTAAATTTTACAGTGGTTTCTATCACAATCTTTGTATTTGCGGATGTTTGATTTTACCCTTTAGCTTGCATGGTCTTTTCCTTAGAAAGCATGCAGGAAAACTGCTCATATCTCCAAGATTTCCACATTTAATTTCTCATGAGCAAAGTGATGGCCTTCTTAGTTAGGATCTGCTTATGTTACAGTCTCTCCAGAAAACTGGTAAGACCTCTGCAGCTAAACAAAGTGCCAATTATTCATATAAAAAATTAGATCATTTTATTTGCAACATTTTTTTAGTTATAGGCAACATGAAAAAAAAAATAATTAAAAGGTGAGGAAAGGATTTGATTTTTCCAGTTTGCCACTTCTCATAGGGGAGGACACAGACAGTGTCAACCCAAAGGACATTTTTCCAGAGATCCATATCTACATGAGGAATACACTCATATTTATATGAGGAACTGATAGGCGGACGTATGTGATGAAACAATACTACTGAAGTGTTTTTTTAAGCCTCAAAGAATGCTGAGATCTACCAGAAGGATTGTGTAGACCACAGCATCTGTACTGGGGTAGGGCCTCTCACTTACTTTACTAGTATTCTGGGTTCTTGATCTCTAAAATACTGCCTTACGGTCCAGGATGAAAACTGCTGAAATAACGCAGCCCTAGCACAATAATACTCTCTACAGTAATGGTAATGCTTGTCTTTGAGAAATTTTCTCAGATAAGTCTGATACCCTAGAATTAGCTCTTCCAGGTATTTGCACTCCTCACAAACCCCTCACTTTCACTCTAAGCACGAGTCTCTCACATAAATGCACATGTATATATAAGAACCTAAAGTTAAAGCCTCATCAAAACAAAAAACATTTTCTCCTTAAAAAGATAATGTGAAACAACTAAAAGAGCACAGATGACTAGCCTTGTTCTTTTTAAGGTATTACCCTAGTAATACCGTAAAATAGTGACTGAGCTATTACACTGATGGCCATAGCAGAAAGACCCACACAGATTAGCAATTTACCTACAACAGGGGATCAGCTCAGCTAGAGAGTTTACAGGTTCAGGATCACACAAATTCCAATAACCTTAATATTAGTTAAAGCCCAAACAGGAAGCTGTTAAAATCACTAACTTTCAAACTTACCACAGAGTCCATGGGTTCCTGGAGAAAAGCTCTTTGGATTAAGTTTAAGAATAAACTCATTGTTTCTTGGAGTAAATGTGAGATTATGTCCAAGATGAGAGAACTTCATTTCATGCATTATTGCTCCATAGACAGTGACTTCAAAGAAACTACTAGAATAAGGAATATGAACTCTTTCACCATTAACAGCAACCTGTTTTCAAAAAGGCAAGATCACCACATCAGTTCTAACAGACATTTAAAAATAAATCCAATCTTTAAATTGAATAACATTTTGACCTCACAGGGACTGGAAGATTGGACCGAATCTAGACATAAGAACCAATTCTGCAAGCTGAAATTTTATGCCGAGTCTTAAAAATGTATAGAATTAACTGTTCATTTTGTGTATTGTATAAACAACCTTTTCAACACTTTTTCATAAGAGTGCGTTCTTTCAACATCATGTCTATACAGACTACTGATCTAATGTCATGAAGTTAAAATGCTCTCTGTGGACAGCGAGTATCATTAAACCCCAGTGAAAGTAAAGGCTCCCCATCACCATGAAGAGCCGGGCCCAGGTGTTTTAGTCTGTCCTGTTTTGCTACACAAGAGTCAGAACAGATCACCTTTTCAGGCTAGCTGATTCCTGTATGTCTGAAGAACCTAGAGAACGGAAATGTATCATACAGAATTTGAACACTTCTCTACCTATAAAATAAATACATAAGCCAACTTTTCTTCTAAAACTGAAGTCCATCCTCAAAGAATTTCTTGCACACAAGGTCAGAACCCACACCCTAGCTTTTCACCTAGACACAGGTGCTAGATAGATTATAGCTTGCATAGATTTGTGAAGAACACAAACTGCTCTCCCATGCATCAAGTGATAATATCGTACAAAGGACTTCTACCAAAAGAGGAGAAGCACAGTGCAGTATATTTTGTCTACAATCCCTGCCTTTCTGGCAGAAACATCAGGGAGACATTGCCAAATTCCACATTCTTGACATTGTCATACCAGCACAAAGGGGAGAAAAAGAAGAGAAATATGCCTGGCTCATTATGTGACCATAGCTTGTATTACGAAATTTAAATGAGGCATTTGTTTGCATATATTTAGAAGCCTAAGAATAGGCTGCAAGGGGAGCAGAAACTGGGAAAAAAAAAAAAAAACAGAACAAGTCTGTCCTCACAACTGGAAGTTCTATAGCATGAGCAGACAACGTACAGCTGCTTCATTGTGTTCAACTTACTTCCATGTCACTGAAGAGCTGAATGGACACACCATGATGTTTCACTTCAATAGAGGCCATGCAGTTCCTCTTTGGTGCTCCTGTGCACGGTCCTTCATGGAGCAGAACTTCAACATCATGTTGTACATCTTGAAACAAGGTGTAGGAACAGTTGCCAGTCAGCTTAAAATTCAGGCCATCAAAAGTGACAATATGTCGAGATGAACTTCCCATGCAGATACCTGCAAACCAGTGAAAAGAAATGAAGCTTTGTAAGCATTTGCTTTTGTCCATATTAGACTATTTCTTCATAATCGTTATGGACAGGTGGAATTAATTTATTTAGTAGGCTAGGAAATTAATGAATTGCCAATGCTACAGCAAATCATTGAAAAGAAACCTTGGTAAATAATCACATAAATATTTTATTTAATTTTGAATTATCTTTTTCTGGAGCAATTAGTATTACAAAAGGTTTGGATAAATTTATAGAGGATCATTTAGCTTGAAGCATACTCACACCTTGAAAGGACTTGAAACAAGTGATTTTTACATGAGTTACTGATCAACTGGGGATCAGCATCATGAAAAATTTTTGATCAACTCTTTTTCTCTTTCATAACATATGACAAACATCACTTTTCCTCACAAACTAACTTCTTTTCCAACATGATACAAGCCTGGGTTATCATACCTCAATAAATTCACACTGAGCTAAACAAATGTTAGCTCATTTTAAGCAGCAGTAATCTCAAGACAACTAAAGGTCTTTTCATGTCAAGTGACTAATATTACAAGTAGTAATTTTCATTTTATCCTTTCAGAAATTTGTTATGGAGGTATGCTTTTAACGCCAAAAGTAATGCTTTCATGTTGCTATCAATGTATTTAGGGTGGAGAAAAATATTACAAATGCATCTTTTATGAGTAGATGCATCTTTTAAGCACTACAGAACACTGAAGATGATTCAATTAAAATATTTGTATATTTATGGAATATTTATATCAAAACAGAAATGTTGACTTTAAAGAGACTGGATGAATAAATGTGCTTTTATGACATTCTAAAACTTGTGTGAAAATTCTGCATGTCTAACAGATCAAAATCTCTCTACCCAGCTTAGGTATTTTAGTCACTGCGTTAGCCTCTTGCAGAAATTGTTCTTAAAACATCCAGGTCTGCAAGAGGACATTTTTAATTAAGATTATACATTATAAAGAGAGGTTTTAAATTTACTTTTAAAAGTAATCATGTGACTTTTGATATAAACCAATTTTCAGAAGTATATTGGGCAGTTCACTCCTCTAAGCTTCAACAGCCAAAGAGAGTTAGGCTATGAAGAGTGCTTAAACACTACTGAAAATAATACCTAAGGTTCCAGTTTTTGAGATTTTTGCAAATTTTAGCTGCAATAGCATACACAATTGAGCTGCAGAAAGGCAATCGTTGCTACTTTTGCTTTTCTACAGCTACAGCCTTTAAAAGTTTCTGGAGTTGAGCTTTTGGACTTTTAATTCAAATCAAGATAAACATCTTTACTATTTTTCCTTTATGGAGGTTGAGCATATGACTACAGTGCCTCTCCTATGGAGGAGAGGCTCGGCTCGGTCACTGAATCCACACCAAAGCATACAAAATATCCAGCAATTGAGCCTATCCCTGGTTCAACCACAAAGTGCTGCTCCCGGTGACTGTTGTGGAGCAACACTCCGTGCTGTGCTGCACGGAGTCGCAAATCACACCCTCCCTTACCCCCCAACTACAACCACTTCACTGCAGTCAGAGCATATTTCCGAGTGCTAAAGTGATCTGGAGTCTTTGGCTTGTTCTTTTGCTTGAAATCATCATTCCCATCTTATGTTCCTCCCTGTGGAAACAACTCTTCCCTTCACATGTGGGATTTTCCTAAGGAATCTCTCTCTCTAGAGACCAGAACAGCAGCCACCAGGTTGAGTCCCTCTGCTCTGTGAATGCAAGTGGGTGCACCTAATTTCTGTCCATGTCATCTCAGCCAAAGCATGAATCACACAATATTCACCGTTTCTGCTCACATACTCAGTGTAAAGGCTTATGGAAGCAGGGAGTGGTTTTTTTGTTGTTTCTTTAATACGTTTGCTTGATTGAGGTCAGATCAAACCCTAAAGCCTAGAGATCAACAGAGAATACATCAATAGCTTATAGTTTGCTCAGATAATTTTTTTTTTTTTCTCCATACACCCCACTTTCCAGTTCAGACAGCTTTGGAAAGCGCATGTGAGACTCTCCAACAAAGCATTGTAGCTATTGTAATATGAAAAATAAGCTTGTAATGGCCCTGAAGTTGCAAATATATTGCACACTCCAGGCATCAGTGAGACTCTCATTCAAGAGATCATTTGTTCAACTGGTGTAAAGTTTTCAATTCATCCCACTTCAATCACCTTTGATTTCTACAATGATTTGGCAGCTCTGTGTTCTATTCAACATTATGTTTCTGACAAACATTTTAAGTGATGAAAAGGGAATATACATACAAAGAAAATTACTCACAAGGACACACCCATCGGCAGCCACATGTTTCTTCGACCTTAACAGCAGGAAGATTGCTGTGACACACAGGTTTTGGCATCCTCTCACAGTTAATCTGGTGGCTTTCCAGAACTGTGTAATCACCTGGAAAGCACGTCACCGTATGGCACTGATCCAGTAATGTCCATTTGTCACCAGGCTAGATAAGGAGATGTAGATATTTAACAAATGAAAAGAACACAAGAGAAAAAAGAAAAAAAAAACTTGGTTGCTACCACACTCTGCTCTATAACCTACAACTAGCTAGTGAAGTGACACTGACAGCAGTGCTACTCAGATTAGTCTTGGATAATTAAAGACAAATAATAGCATGCAGTGTATTAAGGACTTCATGAGCGTGAGAAAGTTAAATGTAGCAACACTGCAAGAAATAGACTCCAAAATTCCAAGCAAGAGATAATAGTCTAGAATAGGAGATGTTTTGCTAGAACAGAATGAAATATCTGGTATTGCATCTATTGTTAGTTTAGTCACCCTGCAGCATGCATGGATAGCATAGTCAATAAAGAATTCCCTTTAGCTTTTCTTTAAATGCCAAAGCCTTTAGTTTTCATAAGCCATAAAATTATTTTAGAAAGCGCTCTGAGCACAGATGGTCATGGCACAGCAGGATGTAACAAGATTTCATCCAGACTAGTAAGGCGTGGAATACTCTAGTTATTTTATCTGCACTCCAAAACTTTTAAAAGATTTCTCCCTTTTTGAATGGAAATTGCTCCTTTACTGTATTAAAGTCATTAGATAAACCCAATGTTCTTATAAAATTAAAAATAAAAAGTAAAATACATTCTCATCTTCTAAAGGACAGTCAGTCTAAGTCTTAAAGCTCCAGGATTACATACTACATATCACAGAGAAATAGATGTGGTCACAGTCTGGAATTTCTCAGTATTCATATCTGAAAAAAGTAGAGCTCTCTGGCCCCAATCCCACAGATCTGTAATGCCCATAAATAGGCTCAGTAAATTTCAAATAGTGTGTTCATCGCTGAGGTCTATATTGCCAAGAATATCAACCCCAAAAAGCAGAAAATTGCCCTTTCCGGATCCACAGCTAGAGGTGAGGCCAGAAACACTATTTAATAATGAAGACAATGGTTCTATGCATTGGGTAACAGTTTTTGATATTCACAGGCAGAAGTGTGTGGGGAGGAAAGGACGTTTCCTACTGAGAGAGGTTATTTACCAACCTCTCCCTTTCAGCTCTTCTGTAGCTCCCACGAAAGAGACAAGCAAAGTGGCAAAATACGTAGGTAGACACGGCATAATTCATGGTCTATTCTTGGCACTAGTGTGCAAACCTAGAATAATGATGTAAAAGTATGGTTCTGCAGCTCTGAACTATAAGAAACCATTAGTTCTAGAAGAGAACTGCTAAATTTGCAACCATATATTAAATATGAGCAAATTTCTTGGGCATTCTTTGTACGCTTTGGGACTTTTAGAGGGAACTTGCCTTGAAAGCGGCCTAATATTTTTCAGGCTTGTGAACCTAGAGGAAGTGGTGAAGAAGTCATGTGAGAAGCTTCAAGCATGGAAAAAATATTTAGATAGTAAGAAATGGAAATTTTTTTTAATTATATTATTCTCGCCTACAACACACTGAAAGTGGAGCACTTGGAAGGGTACATATACAGCTGTGCAAATCTGGCCAAGGACACTTTGATTTCCACACATATTTAATTATTTTTATTTCACTCCTTTATAGGAAATTCATTGGAAAATATCTAAGAGCTGGACAAGAAAAGCAAAGCACAACACATTAAAACAAAAATGTCAATTGAAATATCCAAACAAAGCCAAGAATTCTGGTGAGGAGGAAAACACAGGGACTCTGAAGACAAAGACAGCCTAAATCCCAATTGATATGAAATCAGAGGAGTGAAAACAGGACAGAAAGGAAAGAAAAAGCAGAGGTTTCTAAACAGCAAAGGATAAGTCAGCTGAAACAGATGAGCCTGCCGGCACACCAGAGGAAGACTCAGACTTCCTCTCTGAGGGAGTGCTGCATCTACTGACCTAGACTTATACACTCTTTCTGTTACCACAAATCACAGCAAAGAAAGTCTTGTATCTTGACTGAATTCATCAACTGGCAGCTTTGAACTTAGTCATGGTTTTGTTTGATTGTTTGTTCTCTTTACACCAGGTGCTGAACAACACTAGAAAAGTTGTTACTGTAACTGCTAGTTTAGGAACATGATTTTTCCTCCATACAAAGACCAGAAATGCATAAAACAGATAAAAGTATACAAACTCAGTGATGTCTTACAATGGTAGCACTTCATAATGAAGTGATCTGTACAGCTATGATTGCCTTTATGCCTGGTGAAAAGCATGGAAACAAGACTACTGGTAAGAATTAACTATGTTAAAAAAATCTTCACCAACCATACTCATTCACATATTCTAGCAAGTGGCAAATTCAAATCACATTAAAACACACCCTTTTACACAACCTGTATTTAGAGCTAAGGAACTCCTTGCCACAGGACATCATTAGAACTAAAAACTTGAACGGATTCAAGGGATGACTGCACAAATTCATGGAAGAGAAAATTCTCCAGAACTGTTAAACACAAGAAGACACCATCTGTGGCTCAGGGAGTCCCAAAGCCACAAATTGTTCAAGGCTAGAAAAGTTCTGGAGTTCTTACTTATATTCTTCTGTGACTCCTATTTTTGGCCACCTCATACAGTGGGTTGGATGGATGTTTTGGTCTGACCTAGCATACTTGATCTTCCATCCCTATACTACTAATGGTGACCTTAACCACAAGTTTTCCTTCAACAATCATTTCCAGAGTGTAGATAATAACAAAAACATGTAATGAATCCTACCACTTCTGATATTAGATCATATTTAGGCTGATTTTTGATTCTGAGAACTTTGACTTCCTTGAAAACTGCAAGAGATCAGCAGCTTTAGATATCACTTCCCACAGTTTGCAGGTGCATGACAGAAGGCCCACTGGGAGAACTGTCTCACCTGCACTAACTCTGAATAATGCCTGAAAATATTATAGACTCAGTGTAACAGCCCATGTTTCCTGAATTAGGAAATGACCTTGATTCTTCACTGCTATGGATTTGTAGACTACGTTGGAAGAGGGCAACAAGTTAACAATGACACGGTATTACCCCAGAGGCAGCACAGAAATTAAAGGTGCAGGTACTGAGCACTAGAGGCAGAACAGTTTCACTTTGTATGGTAGGCATTAAAAGACGCTGAACAGTCTGCTCCAAAAGGCGTAAGTTACCATTTTTGCAGTGTCTTCTAACTCCATTTTTTCTGGCTGACAGAAGAAGTAACAAAAGAATCCCCAAATAGGCCACCAACCATTTTAAAGTATGGTTCATTTTCATAAGGATTGGGACCTGGCCTCTTTTCTTCCAAAAGCATTTGAACCAGTACAGAAATTGTGCTCAAATTGGTCACCAGAAAAGAGAAACCTGACTCGTGTTTGAAGTTCAAATTTAGGCTTCCCAGCACTTACCTACAGGTACCTGTGTCTGTTCCTAGGAACCCGGAGGCATGGACACATGCAATTCAAATGAATGACATGAATTTGGAACTTCATTTGTATTAGCAGATTTTTTTTTTTTTATTAAGAACAGAAGTGTTGAATTTTTTCAGGTTGATTTTTGTTTTTGTTTTTTCTTAATTAGGTTGGCAACCTCAAAGCCACAAGGTTATACTTCGTGTCTGGTCTAGATGAAGTTTAACTCTTATGTCATCCAGCTGGTCAGCCAAGGTCAACCTTATAAGGCAACTTTGGTATAAATATATACATTTTCCTGTGTCTAGACAATTCATCAGTATTTTCTTGTTAGCCGCATCCTTCCTTACAGTCATGTTTTCTCAAGGGAAAAATGAAAGTAATATTTTTAACATACTGAAAATTCAAGATAAATCCTATGACTTGACCCCTACTGGAAAATGTGTAAAAAGTCAAAAACTGTGGCATTTCACCTGGTATTGATGGACCCGAACCATTTATAACATCTGTATCATTCCTTTCTCAGAGTGAATTACTTCTGAGAAATCAGACAAGCTTACTAACATTTCTGAGCATTTTCTCAGTATTAAAGAAGCTTTTCTGCAAACACACACTAAGAGCTTTGATTTAAAAAAAAAAAAAAAGCATTTCATATTGCCCAACACTTTTTTTTTCAGGGCACCTATGTAGATGTTCATGGTCCTGGGCAACACACTATGCTTTTTTTTTATTATTATTATTATTTTTTTGAAAGCCAGATGGAGGACACAGGAAATACACTTACTTTCTTTATGTTCCCATCCTCGTCTATACATTCTCTGACAGGGTCTGAAAGAGAAAGACATCTTTTGGCTATCCCACTCCATTATCCAGGCTTTTAAGTGATAGTCACTAAAATACGGGTATTTTATTTAAAAACATGGCTTAAATGATAAGAAGCATTCTTGTGTTAGACCATGAGAATTCCTACTTGAAGACCACTGGCATTTGTCCAAAGTGTACAAGAGTAAGCCAAAGAGCACATAAACTTTGTTACTGCTAGAGTTACCTGACTTCCACAACAGTGTTGGTCCCAAAATACCCTATGAACAACAGCTATTGTACCAGCTAGGCTGTGAGCCTACAGCAATCTTTGTATTGACATACAGCTCTGCCCAGATGCTACTTAAGAGAAGACCATGGCCTTAGCATGTTTGTTCTCTGAGGCAGGGTCTGCTCTACTTCTGGATCTTGTTCTAAATCAAGAATATTTTTGGTAATTAACAGGTGATAAGAATTTACACACACATAAACTTTTGGTATACATAGAAAGATAGTTACAGACAGTGACCCCAAGATACTTAAGTTTCTGACAAATCTTAAAGATGTCAATAGCTGCAACAAGAATACTCATGTTTAAATTCAGGTACATTATATTTGGACATTACTATGATGGCCAGTTGTTGATATAACCACTTAGATATTCATAGGATACCAGCTTCTATGCCTACATGCTCTCATAACACACTAAAGATATAAGAAAAGTCATTTCATATAAGTGGTATGGTATGACAATTTGATTAGCACGTGTCTAGGAAATTGGAACACTGAGTAGCAAACTCTTTACCCAATAGTAAACTATGCTAGCATATACTCCCTGTATGCTCAACTTTTTCCAGGACAAGTAATGTCTTTTGAAAGCATTTAGGAAATCTTTTAAACATTTTTAATAGTATTATTTTTGGTACATTTCCATCTATAAAGTTAGACTCCCTTCGTACAACAAATCCAACTATATGAGTCTAGAGGGGAAAATTATACTTTACAGATTGCAAGAAACTTTTATATATATATATATATAAAAGATAGTTTCCCAGTCCATAGCAGAGGCATGGTTTTACAATCTAATATATCAGGATTTATCATTAGCAAATGGGAGAGACAAATTTTTCAGGTTTAGGTGTCTAATATAAGACACTTATCATTCATCTTTTTGAGCATACATTTTGTCCTGTTGGAAAAGCTGGATATGGGCTTTATAACAATATAGAGCTTCCACCTCTAGTAGCAATGGATTATAGCACAGATTGCAATAAGAAACTAGTCACTGGTTTCAAATTCCTGCTCCCCATCCTATATCTGGGATCAATGTAATTTAGGGCAAGAGAATCAAATATTTTACAGTGTGAGGAGAGGAAATGCATCTTTAAAAGCTTATTTTTAAGAAAGAAAATGGCAGCTGTTTAATTCTAGAAAATGGCAGCTGTTTGAAGCTCTGAAGAGATTTTCAAATGCCAGAAGTGATCCCAGTGGAGACTGATCAGATATCTCTAAGCTGGACTGTGCGCACTCTGTAACTTCCTCACTCTTAGTCATACTTTGCTCTGCAAAAAAGGATACTTACTTTAACAGAGATGTAACCAAGCCCTAGCAAACTGGTAAAAATCTGTGCAATGACTAACACAATGAGACAGTGGTTTGCAGAGAGGACATATAGATGCTCTTGTAATAGAAATAACAACAACATCAGTAATAAACACTTATAAACACACAGACCAAGGAGGCAACAGAAGTAAAATACTGGCCAGAGTTGAAGCGAGTTTCCTTAGATGGTAGGCAGTGTTACATACAAGTGACTTAACATTTAAAATATTTTACACAGACTTTTTCACCCTATGGTATTCATTTCCTGGAAACAGTTAATTCTTTGTTATTCTTTGTTTCCTTACCACTTGGCTGAATCCTTTATAGACATACACATAACAATTCATAGATCTGCGCAGAAAAATATGTAATTTGAAATATTTACTCACAAATAACTTTTAACATTTTATAGCATGCCCCTATTCGTTCATGACAGTTTGAGCTTTCCTGGTGTCCTTCGGCTACTGATTAGCCCTGATTATTAATTAGATGATATCTCTTGAAATTGCAGTTCTAAGCATTTTTTAAAATCCTGCTGAAAGTTGGTGTTTTAGAATAGCTGTTAGCTACATGCTGAAAAGGCTCAAGTTCAGTTTTACACCTAAGTGCTGGCAGTGGTCTGGATTAGCATTCATGACAAATGTTAGTGAAACACTGTCTCACAAACTGGGCTGACTTCTCAACATAAGCAAAATCATTGGACTGTTGTCTGAAATTAAGTAAGGTTAATCAACAGGGAAATAAACATTCCAGTGTATTGCCCTCTATAATTGGTTTTGCATTTTGATTTTTGTTTTGGCTCAAGTTATGAAGCTACAACTACACTGGACTTACCCATGCACAGTTTATTGATAAATTCACCATTCAGTGTGACCATATTGGTTAAGTCTTCAAAATTTTGAAGCTTCATGATTCTGTTAGCAGCAGATGGCCCAGTCAAAGTCCTGAGTTGTTCTTCATCATATCTGTTCCCAACTCCAATAGGAAACAAGGACACCCCTAGAAAAAGAGAAAAAAAGACTTTAAATTGGTAATGGACAGGAAGAGGAGAGCCTTTCTGGGTTTTTTTTGTTTGCTTGATTGTTTTTTTCAGCTTAAAACAGAACTGGGAGAAGTTTCTTTCCAAAGTCAATTTTCATGTATTATTTGCTTCACTCCCTCCCCATAGGCAACTCAGGGCAGAAATGACTATGTTCTAATCACAGTGTTAATTAAGATGAGCTCTATCAGTCCCAAGCACAATAAGATCATTCA
This sequence comes from Apteryx rowi, assembly GCF_003343035.1. Classification (NCBI taxonomy): domain Eukaryota; kingdom Metazoa; phylum Chordata; class Aves; order Apterygiformes; family Apterygidae; genus Apteryx; species Apteryx rowi. Next base: position 273,763 of record NW_020450823.1, on the reverse strand, counting down.
AGGTCCACAAATAGCATCAGGATGCTTAATGACAAAAGTGTCACTTTTTTTTTTTAAACGTAATGAAAAATCTCAACGTCTTGTTTTCTCTCTTCACGTATATGGTAACTGGATTATTTTCAGGCTATTTCATTTAAAAATATTGCTTACTATTTAGGCCATGCTTTATTCAATAGCTCCCAAAGCAATCTACAAAGGAAGCCTCTGTTCCTCAGTTGAACACTGAAGTTTTCTCCTCAGGAACTAGGAATGTGAAAAACTAAGAGGTAAGGAGGCTACAGCCGGAAAACTTAAAAAAACATCATGCAGTACACATTGATACCAAAAGTATATTCCTGAATATGTCAGTGCTGAATCAGACCAACACCTTCTCGCTGTACTTATTAACCTTTTAAGATTTACCATACTGCAATAGTGTTAAATTTATAACATTAAATCATTAAATCATTATAACATTAAAGCACATTTTTGTCATCCTTGTCTATCCACTGGGACTGGAAAAATGAGATGCTACAAATTTGTGAATCCTATGGAAGCTGTTCAACTAAAACTACATGTTGGTCCTGAAATTACCTATAATTCAGAGGCATCCTCACCAGGCAGGTTTTGTTCAGGCCTATTCCTTACCATCACCATTCCTTCCCATTCCCATTCCCATTACACACTCAGGCTATAGCAGTGAACTCATCTGAACATATTAATGTCTTAATTTTGCATCCTCTATCCTAATGCACTATTTTAAAAACAGCAACTCTGAGTAAAAATAGTAACAGTGAAATGAGATTTACTGTTCATTCTTGCAGAAAGTGCTGCAGTCTCCACAGTGTCTTCTGATTTCTCTGATATGATGATTATTGCTACCTTCGATGCATTGGGTCGCCCTCCATGGGATTCCAACACAGCATTCTGAACTACAAAATCAATGGCTTTTCCTGAGAAGAAATGAAAAGAGAAATGAGAGACATGATAGAAAATACATAAAAGGCTGTAAAACTAAAGTTTATTTAATGTTGTATTGGTAGCTTATACTGTATGGGAAAACACTTCTTTTCAAAGCACTTCTAATGTCTGGTTTATTGCTATCACATAAGGGATCTCAGCTATTAAGGACCTACTGGTACTATTAATACCTCCCAACCCAGGAAGGCATTCCTCTGAAATAATGGAAATTTTACTACCTTTTTTTAATGATACGCATAACTTCATAATTCTTGTTTTAGAGATTACTTTGTTCAGGAGTATTACCACTGCATTATGCAAAAGGAAAGAAGGTACCAAGTCTCAACAATATACTATTTCTCACTTGCGGAACAACAGTGACATCCAGTGGCTAGCTCTAGTTACCAAATGCTCTGCCACTTAAAACACACTCAACAGTACATGTAAATTGTTCAAATCCCAGAGATCTAGTCCTTCCCTAATTTGGTAAACTTCTGCTATGCATGCCTACTGCCAGCAACCCCTCTGAAATCTAGGTATGTCAGACTAACACATATTATAACTGGGTAATCCATATTAAAAAAAAAACCAACAACCTACCTTAACTCAAATCACAAACTGGTTTAAATGGGTAGCTGTTGCCCTTTTATTTTACATCTGTGAACGCTCAGGCAAATTTTTGTTCAAAATAATGACCTCAGCAAGAGAGCACGTTGTAAGTACTTGTGCTTAGATATGGTTTTGCACAAATATTTATACAGGGAATGATCACACGCAGCTTTCTTAAAAGCTCCTTTGGGCTTGGAAGTTATCAGCTCAGGAAGTAGAAATGATACTGTGTGACTAATGTGATTTTTAGGGCAAACAGTGGACTGTGAATAATAAATATCTGAAATAACAGTTCCTCGGAGTAATCTGCAAGAACTTCTCGGCAGAAATGTGTTTGCCTAAGGAATTCACTGAATAATTTTGAATAACAAACACATTTGTAAAATAGTGGAAGTCACATTGTAGATAATTCACCAGCAAACCACCAGAACAGCTTGCACACGTAAACACTTCACACTTCATGTCCTCTTTCATCTTGCCACCCACTGGCATTAGCAGAAGCAAAGCTCCTTTTCCCAAGCTACTTCAAGCAAGGGCCACCTCTAGAAAGCTCACTCAGCATATTGATTATTGACAGCCTAGCAGCAGCAGCTGAATATTCTGCAAGGATTTAGCCGAAGAAATTAGACCTTCAGGAAGAATTTACCGCTTGGAAGAAGATAGCCTAGAATATGATTTCTACTAGCTTCCCCTCCTATCAGCCTCCATCTGTCTAGTGCAGCTACCTCCACTAGAAATCTCCTGTCTATGGATGGTCATATAATTTTCCAAATAATAGTTTTTAAATAGAAAGATGCACTTTTGTTGAAAGCAAAAGGCTTTTTGGAAACACGTCAGTTTGGACCAAAAAAAAAAAAAAACCACAGAAAACTTTCAGCAGTATTTAAAATCAAAATGGAATGGTTCTCTTCTTTCTTGCCAGATTACGATTATCTTATTTAGTGCTATTTCAATGAAAATGTTTCAGAATTTCTGTACACCGAAAAACTCGAAATTCTGAATGTTTTTCTACTTGCAAAAAACATAACCTAAAATGTCATAATTGGTTGAATGATGGTGATTCCATTTCACAAATTACTACTCCTGACTAGAAAAATTAATTAATTCCAAATATTAATTCATCTCCTATTAAAGCTGTCTCATAATCACTACTAAAAATGCTTTTGCTTTCCAGCAGTTATTCTATATGTCTGTACATGTAGATGTTAGATGTGGAATTATGATGTATCTAATATATAACTAAGGGATACAACAAAACACAAAATTAATAGGACTATTCCACTCCCTGAGATTCCTCCAAAATGGTCACTGTGCCAGAGGACTGACTCATTTCCCTTTTGTCCGATAAATAATTGCTAAGGAAGTATTTTAGGTTTTTATTTTGAAATATTTTAGGTTAAACCTTCACACAGTAAGAATCTCAAATCATTTTTCATTCATTTATGAAAAGTGTTGGGAATTTCGGTTCTTGTCTTTTTTTAATGACACTATGATTTTTGTGTGGCTGGTGTGGTCACCAACCACACAAGCTCCATTGTTCTTTCTTCCACTAAATCTGCAAATTTACAGAAACATCTTTACCTATCTGTAAACTGATTAATGGTAAATCCATTATTTTTATAATTGCTAATAAAGAATCAAATTCCATTTTAATAGAACTGGGGACTTTGAAATAGAATTTTGGGGACTTTGAAATAATCCCCCCAAAATAGTTACTCAGTTTAATCCATGGAAAATTTGTTTCAGTATGCTAAAAACTCTTTGGGTTTCTCCCCTTAATTTGGAGTCAGCTCTAAGAAAACAGCCAAGTGTCTGAAGACATGATCAAATGAACATTTGTGGCCCTGTTAGAGAAATTCAGAAAGTTACCATCTCGAGTTGGAAGCTGTCACTTCCCAACTGTTTGTTTCTGCATCTCAGCAGGGAGGGTGATAAACCACTCAGAGGCCATAACAAAGAATATTCACTATGAATAAACCAACCTGGTCCACTGACAGCATTTGAATAGTCTCTTGATAGTAGATTGTAACATAGCAGTAAGCCACCATTCTCATGCCAAGAAAGGACATTTTAAAAGTTTGCACTCAAATAACTGTCACAAAGCACAAGGCTCAAGTCAAGGCTATATTAAGATCGGCAGGAGAGCGTGTAGCAGCCTCTTGGACTTAATTAAACTAGCTTTAAATGATCAAGTCTAAGCCACACAGGCTTCAAGGCAGCCTTTATAAGTCCATATTGAGTCTCATGCATCCCTTCAGTGGAAAACACCTGGGCCACTGCTGCTGCTGGCACAACTAGAGCTTGCTCAGGCATGTCTATGCACATTGCAAATGTGTTTGTGTTAATGCAAGTAGGGCCACAGTAAGTGTCTGCCAAAGGAACAGGGCACATCGGCCTGGCGTGCCCTCTCGTTGCCTTCAGTCGACTCTGTTGCCCACCTGACCAAGTGGCTAGCTGCTCAGGGAACACACCATGTCTGACTGAATAGTTTTCAGCCATTTTGGCCCTTATATCAGCTCACTGAAGGGGCAGTGTGTGCCACATCCAGCAGAAGGATGGAAGTGGACATATGCAGCCGTTAGGTGAAGGGGGAAGGGATCAACCCCTTCTGCAACATCGGTTTGGCCATATGGGACCAATAGAAAATAATAGAAAATATCCTTATAGAAATAATAATAGAAAATATCCTTACTCCTGCTCCATAAAGAGACAAAACAAAACACATTTTCCTTTAGAGAAATCTGACAGTAGTCAAAACATTATTTTTTAGCATTGACAAGGGGTATCATCTAAGCCCCAGTGAAGTGAATGGGAGGTTTGATATGGACTTTAAGGATTACACATTTTGAAGGGCCTTCTGTGAGTGTGCATGTGACCCTAAGCCCGGACTAACAGCCAGCATGTTCCCACATATTGAACATAGGAGTAAATGATGTTAATCCAATGCTTTACTGTTACAAATGGTTTCTGTTTCTTAAATATACAAATCCTACCAAAAAAAAAATAAAAATAAACAAGTGGTCTTTGAAAGCAGAATGATTTCCATATTCTCATGTATTTTAGACATTAGACATACAACCCATAAGAAATTAAGATAGATGTCTCAAAGCCAAAATCCTTCATCACCTGTGGGAGAATAATAAAGTTAAGAACAGTGTGACACATAATAGAAACTCTGTGCCCAAAGGCAGTGGACATGATGGGAATTCAACACCCACTAGTCCTGGCAGATACCAGCAGAATGCATGTCCTGTTGTCTGTCCCTGACCGCCTGCCCTCATCTTCTCTTACTGTCTCCTAACACATTGCTCCTACTCTGGTTCTGACAAGCATTATGGACAAGATTAATTTCTCTCTCTCTCTCTCACTCACACACACGCACACACACACACTAAATTTGACCCTCTAAACATTTAGTTAGGTAAATGAACGAAAAGTCTGGCTTGCACCAAGTTCCCAGCAGTCTTTCAGCTAAGTCTGTAGGACCTGTTAGTCATTTGGCACATCTGAGGAAAAATGAAAAAAAAAAAAAAAAAAAAAAAAACCTATGTGAACCTATGTGGGTCACTTTGCAAAAAGCATGTTGGTCATTCCAAGGGCTATGACCACGGCAGAGCACCTTCTCCCCATCTTTCGGTACTGATAATTGACACACTCCTGAATACATCAAAGAGTACAAAACAAAAGTCATGTAAGGAATAATCATTAAAGGAAAAGCAACAGAAGATATCCTACAAAGAAAGAGGTAATTAGTCAATGCAGAAGTGATGGCATCACTGCATAGTCTTCTCCTCTCATCTAAGATTATGAACAAGTGGTGGCTAACTTCTGACACTCATAAAAGGCTTTTAAAGAATATTTTTCCGGTTGCCTTGAACAAGATGATTCAATAAAGGCTAAATGGTTGGATTTTTTGGCAGGGAGGATGACAACATTTGATACATATTCAAGCCAGACTCAAATTCTGAAGTAGTAGTTCAGAACTTCTTACATAGAAGTTCCTGAATGAACTGAAAGCTGATTAAATGGACATAAAAAACCTTTAAAGCTAAAAGACAATAAGTTGAGTAGGGCTGAGGTTTAATGGGAATCTACAGGGAAGTCCTCTAGAGTCTGTCTTATTGAATAATTTCATTAATGACTGGATAAAGGAAGAAAAGTATGTAAAAAAGCATGCCAATCTGAATCACAGATATTAGATTGGGAGCAATTGTGAACATCATGGAATGAACTGAAAGAGCACAAAGTGCCCTAGAAATTTTGAAAATACATCCAAGAAATAAAAAAATGAGATTCATCTTAAAAAGCCAATCTGGGTAGAAATAAGCCAACAGATAGACATTTAATAGTTTAGCAGGTGCCTCAGGAAAAGCAGAAATTGCTTAAAGCAACTTTGTAACAATACAAGACCGTTTTTGCAATTATTTTCTTTAATTTTGTCTGAAATGAGGAATAAGATGTAAAATCCATGTGAAGTTCTGTGGAGTTGTGAGACACAGGGGAGTCAAGCTAGGCGAAGGTTCCTGCAAAGATCTTATGCATCATTGTCTTAAATGGCCTCAATGGTTTCGCTAATACTTTTGCAACAACTCAACCCAAAAGGCAAAGTACTGCAGGGGTCTTAATCACCCACATCTATTGAAAGCTGCCAGGGAAAGAAGCAAAAAGAATTATCTCCTCAGTACTTGAAAGGGTATAGAAAAAGCCACTGGGTAGGAAGCTTATGGACAGTCCAGATCATATGTATTCAACCAAGAACTTGTCTAATCAGGAATAACTCTGTACAAAGATAATTCTGAAATTAGTCTTTATATCTTAACTTGGGGTTTTGAATAGACGTTGAATTGTTTTTTTTTACTGAATTTAGCAGTTGATTAATTTTAAAATAAAATAGCTATTGAGGAAATATTCCAAAAATGGATGCTTTAAGCAGTTCACTCTCAGCAAATTGATATTCTCTCATTAATAGGTACCCTTTGGAAGAATGGCTGAACTTTTTATGAACATTATGGATTTATCAGTTCATCAGCTCACTAGCACTGAAGGGAGCAGACCATGAGGCCCCAAACTCTATTACCTTCCTTCTTGTCCCTGCAGATGACAAATCCTGCACTTCTCTTACCACCAAGTGGTTCTGATGCCCCCTCAGCCCCTCAGGAGCAAATTCAACTGATAAACCTTGTAAGAAAGGAACTCAGAAAAAAAAAGACCCAGAAACAAAAACCTGCCAGGACAGTGACTTAAAATAGCTCAGGGAAAAGTCTAGTAAATACTCAAAGCTAGCTCAAGAAAGGAGCTGACACCGCAAAGTCAGAAGCAGTAGTGAGGGAGCAAATGAGCGAGACCTCTGCCTTTCAGTGGATGAGAGCCATTAGATCAGGGCAGCTGCTGGTGAAACCATGGCCTTAGGCTGGTGGCCAGACTTTGAAAAGCAATTCTGTACAGACCACATCATTCAGGGCAGACATCTGAACCGCAAAAAGTTGCTACAGTGGGCTTTTACCTCCTAAATGATAAGGTGATTTTAAAAAGGAAGCATTTATAATGGCTTAATCATGACAGGCAAAGCAGGATGCTACTATTCAAATAGGTTAGCAGCTATAGAATTTTCAGCAAAAAATATTTTTAAGATTTCTTTCCTAAACACAAAGAAAAGAGCATCTTTCCCTAACTTTGCTTTTATGGCAGTTGAACCACATAGATTAAACTTCCTCCAAATTTTGAAGTAGGCATCTGGCAAGGAAAAATCAGCCCAAATGGGCTACATTTAGCAAAGATATACGCAACTGAAATCATGGTTTTATAAAGTCTAAGAGGCATTTACTGTAGGGACTGCTAATTGTGCTCCCTATGACACTCTTGAACACCAATGAATATTGAACAGAGATGTGTTTCTGTGAGTCTTCAATAGATCATTCTTTTTAGCTGAATGGTAGGTTATACAGTTAATTCTTGTCTTCAGTTTGTTTGGGGGGGGGGTCAGTTATTTCTTAGGCAAAGTTGCACAGAATTTTATTATGGCTAAATATTCCTAGAGCTTCTTTTTAATAGATTATGTTAGCCAAAATTTGCATGATATGATCTTATTGCACAAGCATAGAAAAGCTTTGTGGTATAGGCTGCTGGGTTTTGGTCTCCTATGCCCTTGAAGACTCCGCAGTTTTTCATTATTTCTTACCACTTTCTCCTGGAATTTCAGTATCTTTAAGTGAAGCCAACAGTCACATTCTAAAGATAAGTATATGTTGTGCTGCAAAGAGACCTTTCCTTTATGTAACTGCATCTGCTTTATCAGCAACTAGGATCCTTCCTGCAGCAGCTCGGCAAGTACTGTCTCACCAGCCTGTGGAATATTTCTGTTCCTGGAGCTGTGTGGCTCTAATATGTATCCACCCATCAGCTTTTGCAGCTGGAGTAACTATTACAGAGCACATAACAGGTACAGTATTGCTCATGTACTGACTCTCACTGTGCATATGAGCTCAAGCAAGCAAGCGCAGGCAAGTGCCCTAGGAAACAAGCAAACTGGAACTGCGAGTGAGCCATGATTTTTAAATAAGGTAACTCAGTCAGTCATAGGGTCCAAGTCTGCAATTGTTTTGTGCATGTGTAGCTCTGTTGACTGAAATAGGATACTTAAATCATCAAAGATTGCACAAGGGTTACACAGAATCATGTTTCTACCATAGGGAGGCCAGCACAAATGAGAAGAAATAGTGCTGGTCTGAGGGTAATGACATTTTTTGATGGGTAAACCTCTGTCATGTCCAGGATAAATTAGAAAAGAGATTTCCAAAGCTACCTCACAGAATCACAGAATGGTTGAGGTTGGAAGGGACCTCTGGAGATCATCTAGTCCAACCTCCCTGCTCAAGCAGGTCACCTAGGGCACGTTGCACAGGATCACATCCAGGCGGGTTTTGAATATCTCCAGAGAAGGAGACTCCACAACCTCTCTGGGCAACCTGTTCCAGTGCTCTGTCACCCTCACAGTGAAAAAGTTTTTCCTCATGTTCAGATGCAACTGTCTGTGTTTCAGTTTGTGCCCGTTGCCTCGCATCCTGTCGCTGGGCACCACAACAACACCTGCACCTGCAACATCTAAACTGAGCCATCTAAACTTTTTAACCAGCCTGCATGTTTCCAGAGACTTGTGCACAGATAGAGTGAAACAAATGACCATGCATTTCCCATGGACGTCGAGTTTCCTATTTAGCCAGCCTAGTTCACACATGTTACAAGCTGCAGGACAGGACCACGGTGACTTATTTTCATTACTTCATTGGGAGGAACTACTTCTGCTCTATTCCATTTTGGTCTGTTATATCACATTCCTCATTGTGGTCTCTGAGCATTTTCCAATGAGACATAAACAAATCACTAATGAGCATGTCATGTGGCTGCCTCTCCCCTTTCATTTCCCAAGGGCCATGTTTTCTCTGTTTATCCTGCAGTTCAGTGTGGCTTACTATACACATTACATAGAAGACTTCATGAAACTTATCTATTTGTATGTAACAATTTATCCCACAAAGAGCCTATAGAAGTCTCATCAGCCATCTGGTATTTTTATTTCTCCAGGCTGAGAAAGCAATCATGGCTAATCCTCCTGCGAACTATGGAAGTCAGGTTTTATTTCTCACTTCTCTGTACCAATAACTCTTTACAGTCTTAAGTAGGCCAAAGACCCTAAAAATCTGTATACTTCTCAGCTCTTATAGGACCCTAATGCTACTCTGCTGCCAGAGCAAATGTGGTTCCAGTCCAGAAGAACAAAATTCTCAGGGTATCTGGTGAAAGATCAGATATGCTATAGTAGTAGAATCACTTTTTGCTGAACCCTACAACTGATACATGTGTGTACTGAACTTCCACAAACTGACTGGGAAATCTGTGCTTTAGCACCTGAAAATTCAAGTGGACATGTTGTTAAGGATGCAGTTTTCTGGAACGGATGATGATGTTTCACAAGAAACACTTCAGCTAAGGTGCCAGCTTAGACAGTCACGCACCTCCCTGGCACCATCCCTGGCTTTGTGCCAGCTCAAGGGGTTATGGGACCAGCATGGCAATTTGGATGAGGGAACTCAATCACACAAAAAACAACTACTATTTTGCTAAGTAATTTTTCAATCACATCAGTTACCCTGGCTCAGCACAAAGGAACAAACATCTGGAGACAGCAGCTATTGAAGTCAGCATAAGCAGTTCTGCTGCTAAATGTCTAATGAACTAATTGATGCTGAAAGGTTAATGACCAAAGTCTTTACATTTTAATCATGTTTTGCTTGTCTGAAAGAGAATGAATGCAACTCCTGAGAATTACTTCAAGGCTAAAATGAAACTGGTCGTCTTCTTTCCAAAATACAGTATGGCAAACTGTGATGCGAGTAACCTACAGATACATTTTAATAAAGAAAATGGAAACTCTTTACCAATAAATAAATACACATATATTTACTGGCAAACTATACAGTAAAGACTACACAGTGAACTGAAAAGACCGACAGTCCTAGTACAGGACACCAAAACAATAGCACTAGTATAAACTGGTGGTTGGGGCCAGGCTATATTTAGTATTACTTTTTTTCCCCCTCTTGTTTAAACATCAACATCCACAAAACCACTTACCCAGTTTAGTGGGACCTTGCTCTCTTTGTTGAATTGAGTGCACCATCTCTACAAGTTTTTCAGTCTCTTGAGGTATATTCCATGAAATTTCTAGAGTATTCTCCCTGGCATACTGGAGAACTGACACATGAATTGAAGTATTGCCTGAAACAGAAAGCAGAAAACAAAAGTTTTAAGCAATGCATAAGAACGTCTTAAAATAAATCCAAAGAGCACTCTATGGTTGCATTTTACATTAAGCACAGCTAGACAGGGATTTTCCATCAGAGTGTGAAAGCTGCATTTTCAATCAGAAGATCAACACTGAAATATTCATAGGAAAAAAAAGGGGGGGGCAAGTATTGCTGAACACAGTTGCTTTTCTGTCAGGAATCAGTATGCAATATTTTACCTCAATTCAACCATAATTGGAGAATTTCACTTTACTGATTCCCAAGTGTCATTTCTGTTCCATTTTAAAATTGTCTAAATATCACTTTCTTATGTGCATATTGTTTTGCAAGAGTTGTATTTTGATCCCCCATTTGTCTGAATGGGTCAGGTTCCCCAGATGACTTTATCTCTTACAGATTTTCTTCTGTCATGCATTACTTGAGTCACATGCATCAGACTACAGCATGGGACAGTGTACCCAGAAAACATGGCCTGTAAAGAGCATGAAGAGAACCTCCAAGGTCTGCTATTCTCTGATATTCTAGTTTTGTTTAAGCATTATTTAAGAAGTATGAATGAGACTATTAACAGAGGGTTGATATAAATATTTAATAAATGTCAGCCTGGTGCAGAATTCAGCTGGGCAATACATTGTTTAGACTGATCAACTGTACCTCTCTGAATGGTCTTAGAACGACCTCTATCATATACTGAAGATATGTGTAACATGTATATAACGTATTCTTTTTTTTAATCAATGCTTTGTAAAACATTTATGAATGAAGCAAAATTAAGTGTGACTTCATACACCCAATCATAGCAGGCCTACACCAACCTATATGCATACAGTGTACCCATTACACTTTACACTTTGTTTACAGTTCTCTCAAAGACTCTAGTGAGAACTCACTTCATAGCTTCATTATTATTGTTCCGTTGTTAATGATGTAACATTTGCTATCACAGGCTTCAAAGATAAGGAAAACAGCTAGACTAAAATAAATTGTCTATTGTTTTATTGTTTGTGATTTACTTGGCTTGTTTTTTTTTTTTTTTTTTTNTGCTAATGCACAGTTCTCATGTATGGTCTCCAACCAATATAAGCTATTCTGGACATATAGAAATGCTACGTTCATCTTCCATGTGAGCTTTCTAGTTGATACAGGTGTTGGTAGCCATCTCTTTTAGAAGCACTGCTATGATACAAACACGTCAACAACCAGTGGCAAAACACCAGCAGCAACAGCCACTGCTCCATGAGAACCACAGAATGGTTTAATGCTGGACTGAAAAGGTAAAACGATTCTGATTAGAAGTCCAGGTTTCTTAAAACAAGTCCTGCTGGGCAAACAGAGGATCCTGTGCTGCCCCTGCCATGTGGCTCTACTTGGTGCAAGGGCACACAGTGTTCTAATTTACCGCATGTGCCATGTGGTCCCTCCATCTGTGTGCAGCACAGGTGGCATCCTGCAGAACTGCTGCGCTGATAATACCTCTGCTGAGCAACCAAACCAGAGGTTTGCAATCCATTAGCACATACTCAGCATGCTCAGTGGGTCTGGCACTTCCAAAAAGTGTCTCTCATCCAACATGGTCAGGCAATAAATCTTAAAAAGCTAACATGTTGCCTTCAGTTAGCCAAAAAGGGCTCATCAGAACCAGAAATTCCCATTCCAATGAGCAAAACCTTGCACTTGGATCAAACCTGAACTGAAAGCCCTTTGAACTATCAATTTTTTTGAACCAGAAGCAACCATGAACTATTATTTTAAAGTCTGTTGAACCTAACCGAGAACTGAACTAAAAACAAACTATTTTGATTTTTTGGCATAGAATAACAATTCAGCTAAAAAATTTCATCCCTTGGCAGAAACCTGTTTGGCACAGGCACTTCATGCGTCCAGCACAGTATAAAGAGAAGCTGCCAAAAGAGCTGCTGTCCTAGCTATTCCTTATCAGACAATTCACTAAACCAGGTATTAAACCTTCTTTGGCCTGAACCAGAACAGCTTTGGTTAAGGAAGAAACTAAACCAAGTCTGACTTGACTAGCTTGACTCCCCAATACAAACTTAAAAATTTTCTGTGGAGTTGGACCATAAATGGGTAATTTAAAGATAAAAATAAAAAACTGTAGTGAAATGTTGTTTTGTTTTGTATTAAAAAAAAAAATAAAAATCCTTTATGTGTTGGAGTTAAAAGACAAATACATACCGATCTCAGCACTTTCAATAAATGCCCGTACAAAGTTTTTAATTTCCTCAAACTCTGACACTCCAATACTGGAACTTCCATCCAGAAGAAACATAACATCCATTGGTTTGTTGCACAACTCTGAGGGAAAAAAAGAAAAGAAAAAAGAGAGAGAGAGAGAGAAAGCTATTTATTATTATACATGAAAACCAAAATCAGCATCTGCTAATGAACTGGCAGGAACAGAAATGACAGCAATACCTACATTTGGGGAAAGCAAAACAGGATAATGACCAGTTGAAACATAAAATAATACCCCTTTATTGAGGGCCTTGAGATTTATATTCAGTGGAATACAAGGGTATTTGAATTCCTGCTTTTTTGCTATTTTAGTCTCAGGGGAATAAAACAGTGAAACCTCCTAAGGAAGAGGAAGTTTAATTTTAACTTGCTTGGGACAGGCAGATGAGAATATCTTTTTTTCTTCTGTCACTCCATCCTAACTGGAAGCTATTGTACATTAATGAGAGTTTCAAAGCAGATGCCACCTAATGCCAACAAATGCCTACAGAGCATTGGCTGTGGGTCTGTGCCCCGTACTGCTAACCTTGAGTCAGCATCCTTGGAATCCAATGAGGATAAGTGATCTTTCCTTTGGATTTGGACTACAAGCTATCAAATGAGATACAGGAACCCTTTTCATATTTCAGTGGTTTGAGGGAGGAATGGAGGAGACAGGAGAGAGGAAAGAGGAAATTACATAGAAAATATATCCAACTTTACCTGAAATTTCTGTCCAAAGTTTATGAGAGCAGCATGACTGCAGCACTAATTCAGGTGCTTCTGCAATAAGTGTGCTATAACTATGCAAGACTATTGGACTGTTAGGCTGACTGATCCTTCTGAGCTCTTGGATATCTGCATTGGGGGTTATGCCTATGGGGATGACATTTATGCCTTTGGGAGGTCGTTTGATAATGTCAGTGGAAGGGCTGGATGACACCAAATATACCAAGTGAGGCACGTCCTGCCTGCCCCCATTTGCTGGTGTAAACGTGTGTTTGGAAATATAATTGAGGGCATTCCCAGTGTTGGTAGCCTTCCCTCCTTGGTAGGGTATATTCCTCACCTTCTCAATAATATTTTCCTTGGACTGTATTTCCTTAAAGGAATACTCCAGAGTGACAGTGTCTGAATACTGCATGACTGTGACATGAATATCTTCTGTTCCTACATTCATTCCTGAGATTACTCGCTCAAGGAACTTCTTGGTGATATTAAAATTTTTCTCCCCTACATTTTCAGATCCTTCAAAAATAAAAGCAACATCCAGCCTTTTGGGGGTGTCTTTTTCTGAAAAGGGTGGTGGTAATGTGATCCCCCCACGGGAAAATGTGATATTGGACATTGGTGGTGGGGACGTTGCTTGTAACTGAGGATTTTCTTCAAGTCCAAGATCACACAGATAATCAATGAGAAGATCCCTGTTATCCATTAGCTCCAACACATTGTTCAACAGGAAGGCCCTGTTATCTGGTGACTGCTTTTCAATGAACTTGATTTGTTCCACATTAACATAAGGCCCAATGCCCACAGATATTACTGTGATTTTTTTATTCTTCAAAGCTGTGAGGATGCTGCGGAGTTTTCCTGGAGACTTGCTTGCTATAAATAGCACAGCAATTCTAGCAGCATTAGTCCTTTCAGCTTTTCCAAATACATGGAACACAATATATTTAAGGACTTCAGCTGTGGATGCTACTTCATCACCTGTGTACTTTATGTTTTGGACAATTTTTCTCATCTGGGACTGTGTTTTGATATCTTTAAGGCCAAGATAGATGGTGGGGCCAGCTCTATACACCAGAATTGACACTCGGATTTTCTTCTGGGAGATGTGGAGTTCCTTCATCATGCCAGTTATGAAAGTCTTCAGCTGTTCAAAGTCCTCCTCTGACAGTTTATTGGAGCCATCCATTAGAAAGGCCAAGTCCATCATCTTGCTGCACGAGTATTCACTGGGTGCCTGTTCTATGTCCTCCTCTGGAGCAGATGTTGTTGGTATTAAGATTTCTTCCACTGTTTTGCAGGCTACACAGGTTAAGTTCTTCCCTTCACACAGACTATAAGAATCACCAAATTTAAGTGTAAAAATCAATGCTCATAATAACACATCACTCACATCTAATAAAAGGATGTTGATACAGAACAGGTTAAACATCTCAGAAACAAAACAAACCCAAAACATAACAAACAACAGTGATTTTTTCCCCTTCCCCTTTTACCCTCCACAATACCTCTACAAGGTATTGTAGAGCCAAATCCTATTGCATCCACTCAGAGGAAGAACCGTTTATGCTTGTTTGTTTTGATGAAGAAAACATATGAAAAAGTATTGTGTGTTTGTCAGAGGAAGCTTTTTTTACAGCTACCTTTGGCATAATGTGCAAAATCTGTGCCTGGAAACTATCAAGAAACCAAACGACCTTGAGCAGTATAGTCACCTACAAGCCATTGGTGAACTTAACTGGCAGATTTGGTTTGCTTCACAAGGAAGAAAAACATTACACAAACTGGGGCTAGCTAACACAAAGTAAAATCCCAATGTCAGCAAGATGCTTTTAGCTCTGATATGAATTAGCAAACTGAGTGAGAAAGCTAGGTTTACCTCGACTTGCTAACTTTAGTGAAAAAAACAGCCTTTTTTCTACCTCTAAAAACATACTCTTGCTTTTCTTTTTCCTGACTTTTCTTGTTTTGAATACAGCTTTGGCACATGTTCTTCCACTGTTTTTTTTATGTCTTCTTTGTTATCTTCCTCTTACTTACCTCGTTGCTTCTCATTTTTATTCTCTTTTCTTTTCTCATATTAAATAATGAGATATATTAATTGATATAATATCTTATCGGGAGCTGTTTTTGCCTTCTTTTTCTTCCTATTTCTCTTCCTTCCCCATTTCTGCTCATCTTCATTAGTACATTTTTCTCTTCCCCTTACCATTTAGCTCCATTCTTTTTCTCAATCTCGGCCTTTTCTGCTATTCATTCTTCCCCTATCTCCATGAGATTTTTCACCTCTTTCACCCTTCACCTTTTAGAAACTTGCCTATAATCTATTCTCTGGATTTAGCAAGGCTTTAACGCTTCTGCACTGGTAATTCCTGGTTGTGTAAGGCTCCTGACTTCACTCATCTGCGCAAAGGACATCATTGCACTCATGCACAGGGTGCTGGAGACCCAGTCAACATATTTTCCTTGTCCTACTGGACAGTCCAAGAAACAGAATAGGTAAAGTCTATGAAACAGCAAGGACCAAAAAATGCTGGTTTTCACCACCAGCAGGCAAAGAGAAAACCCTGAATATAGACACTAAACAAGTCAATACTGGAAGAAGGTGCCATTTTCTGGGAAAAGTGTTCACTTTACACAAGGCATCCTAGTTTAAGTTCTCCCAAGGCTTTGTTCTTTTCAAGCTGCTTTTAGCATTTTCTTAATTGAAGAATTCACAGCTACTTTTGGCATTAATATATAGCAACATAAGATTTATTATTTTAATCCTAATGTGAATGAGATTCTTCTAGTTTCCAGTTTCCTTTGGATATTTCTATAAAATTCATTTTTGTGCAATGTTTCCTATTGCTTGTACAGATGGTGTAGGCATCTAAATTAGGTGACAGCTATGCAAAAGGATGTTTCCCTAGTGAGGTAAGTTTTCATAATGTTCTGAAATTGTTTATGAGCAGTGGCCAGTGTATCAACATTTAAGATAAATTATTATTAAGGATTACAAAAATTAGGGAACAGAGACTTATTTATGGACTTTTTTTTTGATTTTTTGATGGAATTCAAGGCTCATCATGTATATTGCCCCCCAAAATATATATTTAATTGATTGGCCTGGGCTTATAACACAGAATTAAGCTAGCCCCAGAAAGAGGCCAGGATTTCAAAGTTTATATCCATTCAGAGCTTCTGTGAAGTTCAGGGAGTTTGGATCCAAGGTGTTAGTCTGGGCAAATAGCTGCTGCAGTTCTACAACCCAGTTGCTATTAAATATGGTCAAATTACACAATTGAAAACACTTTCGTATTCACTGCATTGAGTGACTACTGAAAGTATCCATCAGAGGGCAGGACATCTGGAGAATGGAAAGCTTTCGGATACTACAGGTTTTTGTGCAATATGCCACTGGGCAGCATACAGAATGAAAATCAGTCTCTGCCACATTACAAATGAAGGCCCTAATCCAGCATGGCGCACAGCATTGTACACCCTTCCATTAATTTCATCATACTTGGCAAAGCATGCATACAGGATCAGGCCACAGGATATCAGGTGAAAAACTTGGGGAAATTATTTTTCCAGCGACACTATGCAGTCCTCCAGCTGCTAATAATCTCAGCAAGTTCTAGACTCACTGCACATTCAGATCTTGCGCTATAAGTAGGATTTTTAAGCACTAACACAGGAAAGATTCTCATGGCTTTACTGATGTTGAATTACACCTTACAGAAAAGAAGTGGAACATCTGAAGTTAGTGGGACCACCTACACATGGGAAAAGTCATTTTTCAAAGGAATTTATGGGTTTCAGTTGCTTAAATTCAACAGGCATCCAGTAATCCCAGCCTTCATTGAAAAACTTCAGTTTCAGATTACATGAAAACGGCTGTCGACACAAATGAGAGTTTCCAAGCCTCATCATCAGTGGTATATAAAGTAAAGTCCAAAAACTTATTTATGTTTATGTGCATTGTCTCCCTTCATCCTACTGAAAAGGCATGCTATTTGACTGCATAAACACCTCCACCATACCAAGACTGACAGTGCTGTGGATCGTCTCTGTTCAAAACTATTCTCCTTCCATGCGGGATCTTGACATCTCCAACCACACACACAGGACAGTCTTCTGGACTGACACAAGTCAGGGATAGTTCATCAAGTATTTCCCCTGTTTTAAAATAGCACAGTAGCATAAAAATGCCAGTTTTTGTGAATTGCAAAGCTGATCATTGCATTTACCCTGCTACAAAAAACATGACAAGGCTTCTGATTTGCATTCAAAGGCTCTGAATATTCTGCTTGTGCTATGCTCACTACAAGTTCGACATAAAGAGAAGTATTTCTTTCCTTCATGACCAGTTTTAGTGAGATGTTGGAAATACATAACCCAGTGTATAATCTCCAACAGCCAGTGCTATGCAAAAGGTGAACATATCTTTAGCGTAAAGCTTCCAGAGTGACAGGAGAAAATGGCATTTTCCTTTTTACACCTATGTTATTGATTTCTCCAGTATCCCCTAGCTCCTCCTCATTCTGATGATTTTGGAGGACATTTAAACACCTGTTACCTGAATATTGAAGGCTCAAGCACCATATTCAATAATTATATAAAGTTTTATCCAAGAAGGCTGTCCGCTTGCCTTTTTGTAAATGTGTAGGACAGAGCTAACAAGGCCCAGAACTGCTATTTTGGGGCTTAAAAC
This sequence comes from Apteryx rowi, assembly GCF_003343035.1. Lineage (NCBI taxonomy): Eukaryota > Metazoa > Chordata > Aves > Apterygiformes > Apterygidae > Apteryx > Apteryx rowi. The sequence goes on along the minus strand of NW_020450823.1, from coordinate 255,754 downwards.
ACCTATTTTCTTCCTCTCCTTGTCTTCTCTCTTTGCACTTAGAAGCTATTTATTCTTCTGAATTTTCACTCTATTTTTGGATCTTGCTCACCTCTCACTCTTTCCCCTTCTGTCTTTCTTTTCTTCCCCCCCCCCACAAGAGCCAGCTGGTGGGGGAGTTTAAACTGTAAGCTGAGGCCCAGCAGCAGATGCCTGCTAGGCACTCCCGGGAGCATCAGAAGGCTGGTGACCGTAAGCAGGTTGGGACAACGAGTTTCCTTCACCACAGTAGCCACTCTAAGGGAGAGCATTTTACAAACGTCCAGCACAAATTCATGCCCTACTTGATCACATAGTCAACAACCACTGTTGTTAAACAACTCCTAACTCCCCTCCTATCTTCCTTTCTTGTCACCCCATTCCCATCCTCTCTTGTTCTTGCTAGCAGTATTTCATTATCCTCCTCTAAACACCACTGCATACCCTCCATGCGCCATGCATGTTTCACAGACTCTAATCCTGCTGTGGATCTCATGTCAACTTTCTGTCTCACAGCAGCTAAAGAAAGGTAAGGAAATTTCTGCCTGAGTGACAACAGGAGCATCAGAAAGCACAGGAAGGCACTCAGGAGAGATGTCTTAAACTACAAAGAACATGTTAAAACTAGGATCATCTGGCAGTCATAGCAGATGGGGTAAGAAATTGTGGTGAAAACACAATAAGCTTATTAAGGAACTAATTGTTATATCTAAATCTTTTGCAATCTCCAGCCTTACAAATCTGTGACTATTTCTGGACTGTAAAACATCTTTTCCTGCAATAGGAACCTTAGGGAAAAAGGGACTCTACAATAGCCACAAGTAACAGGAGCAGGGCAGTAAAAGGTAACCACTTAAAGCAAAAAGTTGACTTACCTGCAGGACAGTGTACATGGCATCCTTCCACACATTGCAGAGGGCACTCCAAAACCTGTGGGTGCTGGCATGTTATAGGACAAGCAGGTCCACAGCTATTATATCGCCATTCGCATTGATAATCTAATTCTTGATAATTCAGGTCCTCACAGCTTTGTGCTATGTCATGAAAGAATCAGAGACAAATAATCAAACCAGACTGAATTTACCATGCCTCTTAGAACTATGACACCAAGTTTTGTACCAGGTGGATCACACATGCATAGAGAAAGAAAGATTTCTTTCTTTAAACAAAAACATGTATATTTTTAACTGCATCAGAGGCAGGCCACTTACATTGTTTTCATCTAATGAAATACTTGCTGTATACCAGAGATACTTGTTTTTGATTAAAACAATTGCAAAAACCAAACTTTCAACTTCAATTCCCTCCCCCCCCAAAAAAAAGTACAGAAGCTTTTTCTTTCTCTAAATTTCTTTTTTCCACAGTCTATTATATTCCCTTACTGAGGGATAGCTTTTCCAGGTATGGCTTTGAACATAAATAGAAAAGCGAGAAGAAATGTCTGCTAGCCCAGTCACATTAAAGTGAACTCCATGGACATCAGTGGGAGCAGAACTGGATAAGAACAGTCTAGCTGAGCTAGGCTTGTTGATTAAGAGCCTGAATGTTTTCAGTTTACTTCCCAGCCGAGGTCATTCCCAGTTCTTCCTCATCCGTCTGGTACTTACAGCACAGGGCTTGTGATCTCCAGTGAACAACGACACCCTTTTGTGCACAGACATGGGCATAGGCTGCTATAGCATCACAGAAGCAAGCACAGTCCCCAATAGATTCACAAGCACAGGTGTCATACATGCAAATATCTATGTAGGGCTCGGGATTCACCTAAAAAAAAGAAATATGTGCTACAGTACCCTCACCAGTTCCCCTCATCTCCTTTCTCTAGACTTATTTAACCTGAAAGTGGTTTGCCTGCTCCATTGGCCAAGAATTGAGGTGCCATATGAATCAATGCAACTCTTTCTGCTGATGTTAGCAGGAACTCAAATAGGCCAAGTTCACAAAGTCCTTATGGACCATGTGGTTTACTGTCCCTTAACATTCCCCATATGCAGCAACCATACATTCTGGGCCCTGTTTGCATACCCTCTTGTGCAACTTTGAAGCTGCAATGTAGAACGCAGTTAGAATGGCACTATATTAGCTCAGCTGTGAGGTTTAAAAAAAGAAAAACCTCAACCCTTGTGCATGACTTCATGTACCAGTCTCTGGGGTTTAAGAATAAAATTTCCTTCAAGCACAAGTTATTCTGTAGCTTTCCACTAGGGAGTATTCTGCATCTTCCCATAAAGCATCAGCTACAGGACATAGTCAGAGATGAGACCATCAGTTAGTCAGTCTCCTCTGACATCTGTGTGCCGTTAACACAACCAACACTTTTCCCCACAGCTGTCATCAGTACCAGCACAGATCATGCAGAACAGAAGGATGTGAAACGCATGACAATACTTACAAGTTTTTTACATTCTTCAAAAAGATCTCCAGACAAAATGCTGCATGAAGCTTCTACCATCACCTGCTTCACTACATTGCCATTGCACAGTGGAGACACCAAGGCCTGTTCCTGGTGGGGCTTAATATGGTAAGAGACAAGCATACACTGCATTAGTCCTGAGGTCCTGTCTTCAGGACCTCAGGACTCTTGAGATTGATATAGTAGAACCACAAACACTAGACATTTTTCATGACAAATCTGAATGAAGTTTCAACTTGCTGTACTGCAGGAACAAATCCTGCAATGGCAGAACACAGAATAGAGCAGGTCACCTCCTACATTTTCTCCAGCTCTTCCCTGTATGCTGCAGTTTTAACATAGAGGTATTCTGATGACTGTAAGTCACACTGTACCAAACATCTATTCTGAAAAACAATCACTCACAGCTCTCCGGAGGGCCTGTGGGAGTCTTCAGCAGCCAATACTCAAGGCCACCACTGAACAGAAATGCTCAGTAGTCTCCCCCTCTCCAATTTAATTTATCTAACAACTAAGACCAAGGAGCACAAGTAATTGACAAAGTATTTATTACAGAGGTATTTTGCAGAGTCTATTCTGTGTCCTATTGCCTATCAAACTGAAACAAGGAACAGCTAGTCCTCAGTCTTACCCAGCAATCTCACCATTCATTATTGCTACTTCTCCTGTGCTCCAGTCAAGTAATGCCAAAAAACCTGACATTTAGCAGGATAATACTGTGGCTATGTCACACTTGCACTTAGTTATCAAACTGACCCAAAACATTTCATTTGATCAGAAATAAATGCTTCATTTTATTTTCTGTTAATTTAGATCTTCTAAGGGAATGTTTCTTTTATTTTTGTCTGAAAATTTAGGCAAACTTTCAAGCCAAAAGTTTCAGTTTCATCTGAATAAAACATTTTGTTTTGCAACTGTCAAAACAATGCACTTATTTTTTCAAGTTGTTTCGTCTCACTTTTTGCTTTCAAAATACTTTTGCCAGCAAAAAATCAGCTCTGTATTTGGACAAAAAGAAGTGTATTTGCATGTGTACATGGCTCTTACTTAGTACCCTGTGAAATCACTTAATATTAGGGACCAGGTCTTAGATAATACTTTCAGATAGCAGATAACTCTCTCGAAATCAGAGGCAGAGCTAGGAGCATGGCAATAAGGTCTTGCATTCACTGTTGATTCACCGCTATATCTTGCTTTTTCTGCTCAAGCCTCCCTGCTCTGAAAGTAATAACTGAATACACTTTAGAAAGAAACTAATCTGTATACTCAGTTGTTCATAAGTGGACAGACTAAGATTTGGGATACACAAGTTTGGATAGAGAAATACAAATTTTTTATCTGAACTCCTCCTGTCTGGAAATTACAACTGCTCTTTTAGATTAAACTCTAAAATTAGATTTCCAGTTATACCTGGATTTCTAGCATTTGGGCTGGCAAATTCTGTGAATAGACTCTACCACACAGTTTGGCTATTCTAATATTCATCTAAAGCCAGGCAGCACAGAGGCCTTAAATAAGTCACGTGATCTTTTATCAGATTTCAAGAAAGAATATGATCTGTCAAAAATTTGGCGTTAGAAGTTTGTTTCTACATTTTTTATCCTTTTCAAAACCCTTGGCCTACTTCTGAGTGATACCATAACCAGTATTAATCAGTTTTCACAGCTCATTCACAATCACCTTTTTGACATCAGCACAGTATGGATTAACTTTCCAAGAATTCCCAAAGTCAATTGGATCTACTTCAAGATGTTCATTGCTGCTGGTCAAATCATTGTTTTGGATTCCATCAAAATTTCCACACAGGCCACACACTTGATCCTTGCAGGGAAAAGAAACACAAAACACAAATTTTCCATCTGTAGACTGACTTGGAGTTTTCTTAAGAACTCTTTTTAGCCTAGTGCTTTAATGACACAAGGCTTAAAAGCTCAGTTATCCCTGCCCTTGCCAAGTACACTAAAATACATACAAAGAGACTCCAGCTCCTATTTCGCTTATGCTTAACTGTCTCAGAGAGGAAGTAGGACCAGTCTGTCTCCAAGGACTCCGCAAGAAGAAGAATCTGACCAGTATTGGCTCTATTTTGTGTGTATCCAAGGAGTCATAACTTTACCTGTGATCCTGTCTTCCTCCTGAAAATAACTGTTCCATCAGCATCGCTAGCAAATCAGGCTCCTTACATTGCTCTTCTTGTACACAGAAGAAATTATCTCAATCATTGGTCAAAGGTACACTCACTCTGAGGCACCTTATCATTCCTCTTCTCCATCGTAACTCTTTGTCAAAGACCCAGAATTCAGCCCTTACAGTTGAAGCACCAGGGAAAGAAGGCAGTCCAGTATGACATTATGAGAAAGCCCTTTCATTTTCAAGCAAGTTCCTAATGCTTCTTGGAAATCACTTTGTGCGTCTGCATAGGAAATGCTACCCCCACTCCTTCCTGGGGAGATCTGTAAGTGTATTCTTTAGTGAGAATAGAAAGTAAAGCAAAACACACTTACTTTGAAATTTCCTTTTAAGATAACTGAGATTCCCATGGCAAGATTCCAGGTTATGCTGATGCTTTTACCCAGTAAGATGATGTAATAATGGCCAGATTTCATGACTTCTAAATCATTGTCATCTTTAGGAGGTACCTTGATGTTTACCTGAACAAGAAAAACACGCTATGCTAGCAACATTGTCTCTAAGCCCTATTTCTTGTAGGGCACTTTCCCAATGGGATATGCGCTCATTAATGACTATTTTAAAATATGCCATCTGCCAGAAAACAGACAGCTCCTCGACACCATACAGATGCTCCAGAGCACTTGCAAGACTGTAAATATGGTATGTGTAAGGGCCTGAGTACTGGCTCATCTCTACTCCAGAAAAGTTGCTGTGGATAAATTATTGCCTTAAAAATAACACTTTTATATAGAGAATTGTGATAAAAGTACAGTATTTCAGTCTCATCGCATTTCCAGAATTCTGAATGAGGCAATGTCCATCCATTGTGCTCCTAAGATATAACATCCACTCACCACTAACACTGACGCATAAAGAAATGACTGCTGAACAGAAGGAGGGCTGATAAAGAGGACTGAGAGTACTCAGTTACTGACTAGTTAAATATTCAGTCAATGGTTAATTGAATAATTATCTTTTATTTTTCTTCTTATTATTAAGAGACTGCAGCAATTCTGTGCTCCTGAGGTAGTACTGGCAAAAAGTCTGGTTAGGTACACATCTAACTCGAACTGGGAGAACCACATACATCACATAGTAAATGCTGATCTCTGAAGGACCAGAGCTTGATTCTGCAGTCAGGAAATACTTTCTTCCTCAACCAGCTACACCAACAGGAAAACTCTTGAGAGATTCCTTTTAGTGTCTTTGCATTTTTCCATCACTTTCACTTCCCCTGTGTGCTTTCGACACAGTTTTCTACTCTCAGGCCTCTTTCTCTTCCCATTTGGCTGCAAATTCACAGCCTTCAGCTACTAAGAACTTGGGAGATTAATTTAAAATGTTTTTTTTCATACTGTAATTCTCTTTCAGTGAGAACCCTGATGGGATTATTAACCACATCTTGAGAAAAAGGTCTGGAATGGCTGTTATTTTAAACACCACTAATGCCACTAAGAGTCAGATGAAGCCTTTCAATCAGTACAAACAGTGATTAAAGCGAGGGAGAAAGAGGAGCCTGGAAATCATTCATGCACTTCCTAAATTGAGGAAACAATGCTTCCTTATCACACTACTCTTTGTCACTCAATTCAATAAAAGCTTGCCACCCTGATTCAATTCTCTTCATCTCTGGGGTATTATCAGAAGTGTTTTATCTCCAGAGAAGACAGCTTACATTCTTTAATAATCTCCTGAACAGGGCCTTCAATGTCTTCAGGGGAGAATATGTTAAAAGATGCATATTTTAGGAACTGGAAGCCTTTTCATCTTCCTCAATGCCAAATGTGTTACGTATATTGTTGTTTGAAACATAGTTGTTTATCTTCTAAATATCTAAAGTAGTCTCTGTCTTTCCAAACTCAGGCAAGAAACAGAACAGGGGAAGTTTAGCCTAAAACACAGAATTTTTATGTTTATGGAGGCTTTTTGCTCAAACCAAGAAGTCATAAACTTTTGACCTTGCAAAGTGGCAGAATTTAGTTGTTTCAGAAGAGCAAACCTGATTGTCACCCCCTTTCTTTAATATTAGCCATTACTGTCATTTTACGATTTTAATGGCAAAAAAAAAAAAAAAAAGATTCTCCTACTTCTAAGGAGTGCTGTGGAAAAAGAATGTAGAACATCATCACTGGGAGAGCATTTGCCAGCAGTCTTCATTTCAGATTGGTTTTCTTTAATCCTTTCCTTTGGTTGCTGTTATTTCTAAGAAAACCTTCCCTAGCTATTACACCAAGTATTATGCTCACTAAAAAGACAGCTAGAAATTCAGTCAGGGTCATGAGGACAGTCCTGTGGTACAGGCCTAACACTTGCAAGAGCATATTCTGTCAGGAATCAAATCCCTCTGTTGTTCTCAGTGGGAGTTGCCGGATGCCTAATCTCCTCCTCTTGTCTTTTTTGGCACTTATTTAGGTGTCTAAATGGAATCACAGCTCTTCAGAAAAATCTGGCTCCTAAAAAAGCCCTCAGACAAATCTTGTTTCTACTGACTGATCCCTGCACTACTGTTTAAATGGAATTACAGCTCTTCAGAAAAATCTGGCTCCTAAAAAAGCCCTCAGACAAATCTTGTTTCTACTGACTGATCCCTGCACTACTGTTCACCTTCCTTCAGGAAAGGGATTCTTTAGTAGTAGAAATACAGAATTGGTTGGGCAACCAAAACGTCCTATGCTCATTCCTTCAACAGCCAGAAGTTTGCATGCTGTCATGCATCATGATCATATGCTCTCAAGATGCACTGTAGAGTCATTATTAATAATGGTCATGTTTTACGTGTTCCTGTCAAGCATCAGTGGCATGCAGTAATTTGCAGGCTATACAAAACCTGGTTCAGCTTTGTCTGTTAACACAAAAAAAGGCAAATGTTGACTGGTTTCATGTTTCGCTGTGAACATTTTTGCAAATCTCTAGTCCAGATGCCAGTCCAGAGCATAGTACTTCTGAAAATTGAGAAACTGAAACTCTATAATCCACTGTAGACCTGTAATGCTTGAACACACAGATGGTCTTAATTGTTAAAATGCCCAAGGCAGAGCTGAACTCTGCCCTTTGGAAAGTTCTTTTCCTGTCAAGGAGTGAGATGGAAGGTGGAAGTGATTCTTGGTCCATTCTTGAGTGTTTGTTGATAGACAAGGGGAAAAAAAGAAGAATCCAGTCATATGGACTTTCCATCTGACACTTTTTAACAAGGGAAAGGATAGCTGACATTCGCTTTTGCAATATGAATTTGTTCAGCCATGACTTTTTCCAGTGTGCTTACTCTTTCAGATGGCTGAATTAGGTCTGAAGTTTTGCTAGTCAGGGGACAGTCACTTCTTAGGTCTCTCTTACACTTAACCTTGCTTGAAATAGACTTACACCTTCCATGTTGAGAAAGGACGTTCCTCATATGAGCTTGCACTGAACAGCATTCTTCACTGAGAAAAATTTATTGACATCAAGTAGAAATACCAAAATGGCATTATGCCTCTGGGAGCAAAATGGCTAATTATAATCCTGCTAATCTATTCATTCTATGATCTAATTTTCAAGAATCACAGAGCATGAGATAGTTCATCCTTCTTGTTACTAACCAGCCTGAAATCCTAACAGACTCCTTAAAAAAGGGAAAGAAAGAGAAGAGTACGCACATTTCCATTAAACAACTCTATCTCCCCACTTTCAAACAGAATGATAACCCTTTTGGTGCATTTTTCTCCAGTGAAGCCACATCCTTCATTTGAAATAAGAATCCGGAATGTCCCAGAATCATCCTTGCAGAAATCCTGTCAGACAAAAATAAACGAACAAGTCATTAACATGGACACTTGAAAAAAACACGTACAGATCTGTGGAGAAAACAGAAGCCTCAAAGAATACTCTGTGCACTGTGGGGCTGCTAAGACACTTGTTCTTATATTCGTTTACTTTGTGCTTAGCATTTACATTCATGTGGTCCAGCCCTTAAGGAATGAGGCGCACACTGTCAGTGTCACACACACGCATATTTTGCCAGTATTCTTCTGGGGGAGAATTAGCGCTGTTATGGTAGCTGTGATATTTCAAAGATGTATAATGGTCACAGTGTACATAGGAATACAGAAATATTTATTCATTTAATGGTAAAAACAAGACACTGCGTTTCAGATGATAAAATAAAAATATAGATGTAGATGGGTTAGAAAGTAACTTGTTGCACAATCTCAAGCAAAATCTTTGATGTCCTTGTTTTCCCACCTGTACATAATTATAGTAATGTCAACCTGTTTCTTGGGGAGAAATTATGGAGTTCTTGTAGGTTAACATCTCAACTTTTTTAAAGTCAAATACTTTTGAGATGCATGGAGAGCTAGCACTACATTTATATGATGATTCATGACGATCAGACCTTTTACCAATTTTAGGTATACACTTTCTAAGAAAAAGACCCCTGCCTCCAGTTCTGTGTGTGTGTGTAATTTGAGAAAAACACATTTCACTTTCTTTTTAAGTGTTTCTGTAGTACTGTATGCTATTACTGACCATAAGATCTTTATAGAAAGCTCTAACTTGTGCCAGAACTATCTGTCTTCTAAGGTAACCTAGTTGGCATCAGGGTGGGAGCATATTTCAAAGACCCAGTCAAAGACTGGTTGATCACACATTCCTGCCCAAGAAGAACTGCAAGGAGAAATGTGCTACATGAAAAGGGTTTGTGGGGAAAATATTTGAGAAGGAGTAGCCCACCCAAGAAGCATGGCACTCTGTAACTGCAGAAGACTGTTGTTATCAATTATCAGTAGATCCATCTAGTTTTAGACCAAATTTTCAGAGGAACATTTCTTCTTTTGCACACATATTTTTAAATCCACAATGACTTGCATCTGTAGCTGACGTCTTAATCTCATTTAGCTCCCTAAATTTCTGGCTGTTCCCACCAATCACAGGCTGACATTAGTGTACTATGTCTTTATTTCCCCCTACTCTTTTCTGTAAAGAAAACAGATATTGTCAATGCACTCCAAGCAGGCTGGTGCATGAAGCAGGACAGTGATTCTGCAAAAGTGAACAAACGGAGTCTGTGCTCCATAAGCCTTTAGAAAAGGTTCACTGAACGCTTCTTGTCTCACCCAAATTGAAGGAAAGAGCTGGTAGTATAGACCTCCTAGGTCTTTACCATTTATTTTGTGAGCCATCACTAGATGGATAAATGATCAAAGAGGCTAATGCAGAGCCAAGAAAGGTTGACTTAGGGTACCTAAAATTCCTTGTTAGATATGAGATTCAGACAGCTTCTCTCTACACCATGCTCCACTCACATTTATGGCTGTCAACTAGACACAACACAAGCTAACTCACCTCTCTAGAACATGATGCAATCTTTACATTTCTCTAGGTATCTTTTAATTCATTACTAAGCTTTGCTCTCCTCTGCCATATGTATGGTTTAGTGATTAAGAACATTTTACTGTGACTCATCTAAATGATGGACATCTCTCCTGGTTTAACACACCTTATATATTATCAAACAGCTTAGACATTTGACATACTTTTTCAAAATAACTTGGTATTGTGCAACAGTTTTCATTCGTACCTGAACTAATACATATTGACAGTCTCCTGGAAACTTATATTTCAATCCATCAAATGTCAAATAATGAGCTGTACCAATAACAGAGCAGGTGGCATCACATGTATTTTTGGTGCATTCCCACTTTCGACCATGGCACACACTGTAACAGAGAAAACAAATTAGTGACAATTATCATTATTTCTAATGTATCTAATACCAAGAGAAGGCAAGGTGCTTCAAACAAGGAGAAATAACAAAAGTTTCTGTCTCCATGTGCTCATGATCTGAAGGCTCTCCAGAAGACACAGAATGAGTAGTGATAAGCTACTATCTTGTATCCTACAGTATCAACTTCTCAGAGCTTTTGCTCATACTTGGTAGATGCTGGTAACATGTTCAGCAGTACCCAAGGATTTGGGGGTCCTCAGCTTAAGGTATTTTAAAGGGCTCAGTACTTTAGCATATCCTGTGTTCAGCACTTTATGAAAATGGAACCATTTTCAAGTTCTTCAGTCAAGCACTCAAAAATAAAGGCACCTAACACAGTAAATAACTAGGCAAAACCTGACTTTCTAATCTTCATAGATTTGTACAGCTTAAGGACAGAAGAGGCCTTTTGATCTTCTGGTCTACTTGCCTAGGAGACATGGGTCACCTCTCTTCTGAGTCCAAGAGTTTGAGACTGACTAAAGTATATCTTCAATCAAGATATCAGAGCTAATGCAAAGGAGACTTCGGTATTCTGGATTATATAGAAGACCAGAGACCAAGTTTTCTGAGGAAACAGTGGCAGCAATTAAACTGTGTGGTAAAAATGGTCACAGATTTATTTAATGATGCAAATTCCTAGCTGAAAGAAGGTTTGATTTTAAGTGCAAAAGGCTGATATTTCAGTTTGGTTTTCTTTACTATCACCCTTCTTTAAAATTGATATTAGGTGAGGTGTCTATGATCCATACACAATAAGAAATACACACTACAAGCCTGTATGAACAGAATGACTTTCTCTGCCTTTATCTGATATCTTTAATGAAAGCAATGATATCAAAAATTAACTCATTTCTAGAACACCAGCTCTCCTGCAGGAAATGGAAATTTCGATAGCAGACACATAAAACTGTATGGTATTAATTAAAAGTAAGAATAAATAAGAAGAGCAATAACAACATCCAGGCACTGTTATGATAGAACAAGATTTTATTCTGTATTGCGTATTTCAAATGCAGAGTAACTATGTCTCTAATGTTTTTCTTGATTTGCTTAAGAGCAAGCCTGGCATTAAAAACTAAATATATACCCCAACAACAGTTTGCCTAGTACACCCTCTTAGTACATAAAAAATAAATAAATAAATAAAAGATTAAAAAAAAAAAAAAGAAAAAACATTTTAAGTACTCCAAACGGGAAACAAAAAAGGAGACATCTTGATGTAAATTCTTCTTGGTGATTGTTTTGGGGTTTGTTTACTGTTTTTTGATTGGGTGATGGGTTATTTTATTTTATTTTATTTTTTGGTTTGTGGCAATTTGCTATTTGACAGCGCATGTATTTCCAGATACACATTCACAGGTCAACTAATGGAAGAAAAATCGTGGTCCAACAGTCAAATCATCTAATTCCCTAGGTGAAATTTGATTTGACCCTTGTTCTTCCCTTTTCCCTAGGCCTAGATCAGGAAGTAACATACAGGAGATGAAATAGGAGTGGTGTTCCCCCGCACATCTTAAACTCAGCCGTTGGTCGGTGAGGAATCTCTGCAGTTTTTCACTATGTTATCCATCATCAGACATGTCCCCAGAACATCTTTTCCATGTTTAGGCTTGAGAATGTGTTCTTAGAAGGCTCCACACCTGGGCTGCTAGACTCCTTCCCCGACAGATTTCCATAACTACATTATACTACCATGGACCAGGTGATAACCTCACTCATTAACATAAATTAACATATATTAGCATTGGATGCATAAATCCAAATGGTGCATTAAGAGGGTAGAAGTATGCTTCCCTTTCTCTTACAGGCTGCACACAGGAATAAACATGCTTTTGAACTTCCCTATTACAAAAAAAAAAAAGGCCTGGAGAGAGCCTGCTGGAATATTTCATAACACTATTAGTATTTTATTGTGGATATCCTGCTCTGCTCAGAATATGCTTTTACAAAACAGTTTTATTACCCTCTAAGGACCATTACAAGTTAAATATGAAGCATAATATCACTGACCCTGTTTTTATTTGCAGTACTGTCCCTTTTTCCTCATAGGAAGCCAAAATAGTAGTAGATTTAATATCTAACTGATGCCAGAGGATCTGTTTACTCTGTTTACCCTAGCGACCAACTTTGGGACCAAGTAACCAGGACTGTAATTCAGTCTGCCCAATGGCTTTCGTTCAGGTTACATACTTAAGTATACCACCCTTTTTCAAAGAAGTCTCTCCGTTCTTAAATGAGTTTCATTCTTAATGGTAGTTTACCTGACCTAGCAGTTGGAGACCTTACTTCATAGTCTGACAAAAATACATATATGGATAGATACATTTCTTTTCTTCTACATAGGTACCTTTGTACATCCACCCTCCAAGGAATGCCCTAAGCTATGAGATATTGCCCTGGCAGCTCTACTGTAGTAGTCAGGCTAGAGCATCCATCCTACAGGGGAATACATATTTGGCCACACAAGAATACAGTTCCAGGCTAAGTCTCTCAGCTTTCATGACAGGAGCAGTGGCACAAGCCTTCCTGACATGCAAAGCAAAGTAAGATGCTACCTTGGTTTTTCAGGGTAGAGAATTCCAAGGAGAAATCAGACTCAGAATTGGCTTTAGGGCTTTGATATCATCATATCCCCACTGCTGTAGTAGCTCAACTGCACTGTTAGTATCATACAAAAACAGCGTTGTTGAAAGGGACAGCCTGGGTTTTTTTTGCTTTTACTCCTTCTTTTGCACTTATTTTGCCTTTATACACATGGTGACCTGCTTCCTACTGGATATTCAAAATGCAAAGAAAGCTAATTCTCTTCTTTTGGTGTAACCCCATTGATTTCAGTGTAATTATACCACTGTAAGAGATAGAAGAAGAAATATTATGGCTCTTAGCCTTCATCACAACACCAAAATAGCCATATTCAATGTCAAACATTATTAAATTTTAAGAGCTTCCATGAACACTTGCATCTTTTTGTTGCTGCAGTATATAATAACCTAAATAATATATGGTACAGTTACAAGTAAGTGTCAAGGAGGTAAATACCATTATCTTCATGTTAAATTAAAGGAAATTGAGGAACAAAGAGACTTCAGATCAGTCACCTAGGCCTCTTGTTCTTTGAAACAGATTACCAGGAGACCTACAATCCTTGCTGCAGAAGCTGATGATGTTAAAGGGAATCTTTCCTTTGGCATCCACAGGCTTTTAATCAGTGAAATAAATTGATATGTTAATTAGCAAGAGACTGAGCAAACAAAATTTTAAAAAAGGACAAGGAAGCAGAAATTCTCCTCATTCTTTTGTCTGTTGTTTATTTGTTTGTGTTAGAATAGCTTCTGATACAATATCTAATAACCCAATAAATTGGTAATAATCTAATAAGCAATAGCTTGCTTGAGGTCAGCACAGCATTCAGCTAAATGCTATAAGAGTGCAGATGGATAACATCACTGCTCCAAGGATTTTCTAATCAAGACATACCTCCTCTATAAGGGCAGGGAAAGGAGAATTCTACCCCTACTCTACAGATGTGAAAATGGAGAGACAAAGAACCTGAAGTATTTTCCCAAGATCACATTGCTAACCAATAGCAAAAGTGGGTACTGAACTGAGTTCTCTACTGTCCCAATGTAACACCTTAACCCAGAAGTAATCATCATTTAGTTTTGATAACACTTCATAGCATAATAAGTATCGTGCAACACATTTTGTTCAAAGAATGACATTTCAGTAACATGAAACCTAGTGCAGCATTTGCTATTAAAACTCTGTTAATAACAAGACCAAGATTTGGTGTATGTGTGCATGGACAGATTATAAAGTATGTGGTTTAGCAAATTTCTGCTGTGTACTGCTTCATAAATGTTATTCCAAAATTTTCACTGAACTCTACAATGAATTCCCAATACATAGCATAACAAAAGTTTTGCCACTAGCTTAGAGTTGGAGATATTCCACTATTCATGAATTAGGGTCTCCCATATGTCAAGTTGAATGTAAATGCCAAATCTGACACCTCTGGCTCATATATTGTGTTTGCAGGTGTTCACATCTGGCTAAGAACAAGTGAGAATGAGAACTCCTTCAACAGCAGTACAAAAAGCAAAAACAACAAAAAAGGAAGATCTGACCTCCAAAATGCAGTCTCTCAATTCTTATTACTTTGCAAAGCAATAGTAACTTCCTATATCACTTTCTAAATAACATTTGACTTGATATTTGCTGAGAACTATCATGAAGCTTTTTAAAACCACATAGTTCAAACAGCTCTATTGGAAAGGACCCTCATTTTGAAAGGACCCTGCTTTCCAATTTTACCTTCACATTCAAGAAAAATACCTAAAATAAGATGAAAAGCTTCTTACTAAAGAGAAAAAACACAATTCCTATGATTTCCTAGACATTGATATTGAAGAAAATTCTATGCATAAGAGGAAACGTCACTTACAATGGCATTGCCAAAAACAAAAGGGCAGTTACTAGAATGAAACAATGTGGCTATAACTATTTTAAGATTTAAAATTTTTAGAATGACTGACATTAGAAAGACTGTGTATGGTAATTGTGAAGAACATCTTCTTACATATCTTTCAAATTTCACAACAGCGTATTGGTATCACCTCAATAAAGTTATCAGTGTGTCTGCTTTTTAGCTGAGTCAATTCTACCCAGATGCAATGTAAACAGGTTGTAGTATATGCATCTATATAAAACCTCAACTTCTCCTCCATCTTCTTCCCTTGAAAACTATCTTTCCCAGGTCTAATTGTAATGCATGATTCACAATGAAATAAGTAGCTGCAGAGTAAAAAAGAAAATAAACAAAATACTGGAAGGTCAGTATTTCCATATAAGACCATAAAACCTGATATTCAAATCTAGCTTACACTAGTTAGGAGCAGTCCCAGTAATTTAAAAATATGGCATTTAAAAATCACTGTTGCTCAAAGATCTATGCATAAAACACAAAATTGCTTTTTTATTGTGTCAATTCTCTGATCTGACTCCATTCAGACATACAGAACACCATACAATCACTGTTCCTAGAGGTGCTAGAGTTGCGAAGGGAAATAGCTTGCATAAAGCTTATGAGAGAACCTGAAGTCTAAGTCCAAACAGAAGATAAGTTTCTGCATTGCTGGATGACTGGATGACTTATGTCTTAGTCATTTAATCCAGGACCCTGCAGGTGGTGGCACCCTTCCCGATACAAGCAAAAGCAGAGAGCAAAGCACCTCTCCAAAACAGCGAATGTGATGTGAAAGCAAGATCCAAGAATTGCCCAGAAGCCAAATCTCCTAACCTTACCCAAGGCTGTGGTGAGGTTTTCCCTCCATGCAAATGCCACAGCCAAGAACTTTTTCTTCTGAATCTACAAACTCTCTATCAAGAGCCAAGTAGGAGAGAAAGAGATATGGGTAAAAGACAGGGAACATTTACTCTGTTTTTCTAGGTGGACATCACCAACTCCCCCCTTTTCTTTGAAGAGATGTATGGGCAGAGCATACATTTAAGATGTAGGAGTTCAGGTTCAGGTTCAACTCCCTTTTCTGCCTAAGGCGACTGAAACTCCTCTTTGACATTTTCCTGGAGAATTTCTGTCATATTATAGCTGGCAGATCACAGTCCTTCTGCCAATGCAAGCTTCTGGCTGAAAAGAACTAATTTAAAGGGGCCCAAAAGGCAAACAAGGGGAAGCATGACACCAGCACTTGATGTCCAGAATGCAGGCTCTCTTCCTCCCACCCCAGAACAGCTCCTGAACTATTTCGGGTTGCAAGATCACAGAGCAACTCCACTAGCTAGTGGTTACAGAGGTCGTTCACAGACACACAGACTACCTATTTGTAAGGTACCAAGTGCATCTTGACAAATATTGCACTGGTCTTTATGTCACATGTGAAAGGAAGATGGTGCTCTGTGTAATTTGCATGTTATGACATTAAATCCCTGACTTTATATATAGGGAGATCTATTAAGCAAGCAATTACTATTATTTTTTAGAATTGTGCTAACTGCCTAGAGAAAAAAAACAGTGTAAGTGGCTCACCAGGTGTTACAGTCATTAGTCACTGTCTCTCCCTTGGCATATTCTCTTCCATTGTGAAAACATGGGCATCTCTCAGGAGAAACACACTTGTTTTCATGTCGCACCTAAACGAAAGACACATTTCATCAGCACACTGGCCTGTTGGTATGTACCAGTGCACAGGAGAATACACACAAGAAAATATGGATAAAGGAACGGATAAAAGATAATCTCAGGTAAGAAAGGTGCAGCATCATTAATATATTTTGCCATTAATATAAATGGAACTATGGGTACACAGCCTTATTTCAGGGACTGAATACCTGCTTAAGCTGCTGGGAGAAACCTATGAGAAAGTTTAGATTATAAAAGAACTTCATGATGAGAAAGTTCAGTTTGACCAAAACCAGGATGTGGTGAAGAGAAAATAGGTTAACCTGAATACAGAGAGCAGGTGAATAGCACATGTTTCTCACCTACAGCAAACTGAAGCATGGCCAAGCAGAAGAGCAGCCAGAAGCAGAGATCAGCTAGATTAACAACTGAAAGACAAATACTGAAGAGAGATGAGAAGCAGCAGAGCCAAAAGAAACCAAGTGGAAACGAAAACTGTTGTTACAGACCTTGTCACCCAAAAAAAGCCCAATGTCCTGTCAACCTGCCTCTGAAAATTGTAGTAATCACTAGTGTTCTTTCAAATGCCTACTTATTACCTAGAAGGCAGGATAAAGATAAATTCACTTGAGACATTATTACACCCTCTAATAGATTTTGTCACTGGGAAATAGGTCATTAGGCTCTAGCTACAATTTACCTTTTTCAGTTTTACCCTATTAATCTTAGTTTCTTTTTGTACAACAATAAGCCATTTCTCCCACTTAAAAAATGTTTTTAGACTACTCAGTCTTTTCCATTCCTTTTATCCAATTTTTCTGATTTTGAAGATGCCCAGTATTAGAGAGTCTAACAAAAACAAGTTTGGCTCTGCTGTTTTTCACTTGGATGTAGCTCTGCAAAGCCAGGAGTACGTTTGGCTCTTGATTCATGATATACTGAAATAGAAACACCCCCGATCCTCTCTTTCAAAAATCACAAAATATCACCTTCCCGCTTTAAGCTCTTTCAGTAAAATCATTAAAATTGTTTATTTTTTACCATCGGGCCAATAAGACCAATGCTTCATGCCATGCCAGGTTAACAAAGCAGAATAGCTCTGTCTTTTCCTAGAGGGACCTATAACTGCCACAGGGAATGACTAATAAGAAAATTTCACAGACCAGAGACCCTTCATCCATACGCAGCTCCACATACTCTGTGACTTATGGACAGCTATATTACGCTAAATAAACTCATGCTGATAGAAGCAAGATGGAAAAAAAGAAATACTTTTCTAGGTAGCTGAACTGGGGTTCTGCCTCAGACTTAGTCTCCACAAAGGACAGGGAGAAAACAGTCCAGAGGAGACCATCTGTGGGCCCTTTCAAAGGAAGCTTAATTTTTTGCTTCCTTCCTGGTGGTGTGCAGGAAAAAGCAATATATGACTTCACACTCATGGCTACATTTCTGAATTTCTCCACAGTGTGCAGCAATGCTGTTCACAACAGACTTGAGGGTTAGCTTCTGGATACAAAACTTGGGATTAAGCTTGTCGCTAGCAAAAGGACTATTAGCACCTCTTCTGCTTGCTCCCTTGCACATCCACACAAAGCTAGTTATAGCCTATCCCCAGCTCTACAAGCTGCACAAACTGGTATTTTTTCCATCACACATGTAGCCACCACTGAAGTTATAATGCAACAACTGTTAATTAATTGACAAAGAGAAAAGATTATCTTGCCTGAACACTGCAGAATGGGTAGGTGAGATTTAGAAACCTGGACATGAATATCCAAACTGGAATTTGACCAGAACACTGATCATTTTTGCTGCAAAACTAAAACAGTGATAGTTTTTGTTAGTAATAACACAAAATCTGCCAGTCAGATTGACACCACACTAAAAGCTGATGTATCTGGAAGCCCCATGCCATGCCTGGTTACAAGTCTGCTGAGAGAGGTACCGTGTACTACTACAATGCCAATGGCTTTATTCAGAAACAGATGGATTTTCTATGGAAGTTTCACATTTCATTAACAAATAGCACTTAATACAGGAGATCTAAACAGTCCTGAGTACCGCATGTAATGTTGTGATTGCATAGAGAGGCAACCACAAGAAAAGACACAGCATGGTAAGAAGAATAGCTGCTGTTCTCATCATCTCACACCCTTATGAAAATGCTCCTAAGAGGCCATTTGTGGGATTATAAATGATTGACTAGCTGATGAAGCTACCAGCTGTTTGGGGATCTGAGAGAAATGTCCACCATTTCCTTGTTCTGTCTATCATGTCCTATTAATTTTTAAGCCTTGACAGTCTTGTAAAAGTAAGCTCAATATTATAGATGTCAAACTTTAAGATTCTTCTGACTTAAACTCTGCCTTGTTGAGGCTGAATCTGAATTTCTCTTGGTAAACATAATTTTGATGAGTATCTCACTGTCAACAGAGGCTCAGATTCTCATTCTATTCCTCCTGATAAGCCTGAGGGCTTCAACAGAAAGTCAAAGTTATTAAAGAGTAAGGGATTAAGAAGTAAAGGAAATGGGTAAGAGTAGAACCCAATAGCACATATATTTTACTAAAACAGCATTGCATAGTTTCTGTGCAGACAAAGGCAAGTCAAAAACATGTTAGGATAGACCAATCAAAACGTGGCATTTTAGACATGACTTTTCTTTCTTATGTTAGCAGTAAAATCATGCCTGGAACCACATTAGCTCTAGCTTACTGTGTGAAGTTTTATCCTAGGGCAGACCCATGCACCAGGAAGCTGGTACCCACCTCCTCTTGAAGACTCTGTCATGTTGTTAAATCAGGACAAGCCTAAACTAAAGAGTATACAATAGAGCTAGCAGGAAAACCAAAATAGCGTTCTATTAAGTTCTTGGCAGAAAAGGTTTGGAAGAAAAAGCCCTTCCAAATTTTTCCGATTAAGATGTTTAGGTTTTTCATTTTTCTTTTACCTAACATTTCAAAACTAGAAATAGTTTAATTTGAGCAGCCAGAATACAATAGAATGTTTCATTTCAATTTTAAATCATAATTTTGTTTCATTTTTTGGAAACTGAAAAATCTTCATTTTCCAGTTTTGGAGTGTCTGGATTTGGGGCTGTTTGTTCTGCTCCTCTTTTTCCCCAGAAAGGTGGTTAACACTCCATTTGTATATTTATTAATATTTTCCAATGGGAAAAACCTGGACCACACCAAAATAATCTGAGAAAGCATATATTTCCTCACACTTCTGCACATATGTTATGATTTATCTTTTCTGCATTGCAAAAGAATGACAAGTATGGAGAATTTCATACCCTTCAGATGATCAAAGTCAGAAAGAGAAGAATTACTTTTCAGGACACATTGAATATTTTTATTTTCAAATCAAACCAACATAAAATATTAAGTCAAGATGAACTGAAAAATACTTATTTTTCAGTTGAAACAAAATAGTTTTCTTCTGCATTTTCTGATTGGGGAAATAAAAAAAAGTTAATTGGCAGTTTCTTACCCCTACAAATTTTCCAATTCAACAAAACCACATTTCCTGGTGTAGCTACCTGAGACTACAGATTTAGCCAGCTCCAGGATGCTGTTCATGAACAACCCTTAATTATATTCTTTTTTTTTTTTTTGATACGTTATTCAAAATCAGCAGCCAATCTGTGTGTACAGATTTTAGGCTACGGATTGTCCTGTTTAGGATGGATAACTCAAACTCATCTGTAAATATATCTTTATATATGCAGGGACAACACTGCATTTAATTATATGTTAACTGCTACATATACTTGCTAACTGTACTGGAGAGCTGTTTATATAAAGTATACATCTTTGACTGTGTTTCCTGATTGTAAAACAATTTTGTAGAAGCAAGGAGATTCATGCTTTCACTAATGAACTATCCATGAGCATTCATAATTTGTATATGCTCCTGTACAGCCAGAGAGAAAAAGATCTTCAGTAAAATGGCAAGGCTATTTCCAGGGTGATGATACGCACAAATATTTATTTACCTAAATGTTCACTAAGCTGTTACTTCCCACAGACATTCCTACAAACAGTAGTTCACCTCTGTGGATGCTTGTAAATTAAACAGGATTACAGAATACCAACAAGGGAGACTGATAAATCTGACTGGTACAAGTAATAGTAATACCATTTTCTGGTCCCTTTATTGCTCAGTTCTGTTGGTACAAGTCTGGAAAACATGGAATTCATGACTTCACAGCTCTCTTCCTCTGTGTGCCAAGAGAGTCTTTAAGGCACAGAGAGGCAGGATGGAAAGGAGAACCTGGTCACCAATCCAAATCTTTTCGCCTTCGGCAACCATTATGGTTAGCACAAAGACACGTTGCAGAATGCAAAACTCATGAGAAAGCCTCCCCCAAAGGATACCAGCTGGACCTTTGATTAGGCATTGGTGAGGAAAGGGAAAACTGCTCTTTGACAGCAAGCTGGCTTCTTCCATAGAGCCAAACTCCGGGAGTCTAATGCGTGGCAGAGAGCATCAACAAAACAAAAGCATGGAATTTGATCTTGTCTTTGTATGGCGATGGTTACAATAAACTAGTCTTTACATACTGGCTCATTCCGTCATGGCTTTGAGAAATGAGAGTCCGGTAATTTTTCTTCCCTGCCACAAGGGAAGCAAGCGAGCAAACAAGCAATTACAGACTGAATTTCCTGGAAGATTGAACTATACTGTCATCTAGCGGACAAAGGTACTTATTTTACTAGATTTTAAGAATTAGGCCCAGTTCTTCTATACAAAAATCTTACAAACCATCTTGTTGAATCCAGTGGCATGTTTCACATAGCTCCAGAATCAACTGCAATTTCTAATTCCAAAATGACAAGGGACGTTTCTTCTTCAAACAATTGTTGCATAAAATCCTTGCAAGAATAGCTCAAATCTACTGAAAAGGAATATGAAATTCTATATTAAAGCAGAAGGTTAATTACCAGGAGGTTGAAATGTCTTTTTCTATCGAGTAGTTGTCAGAATTTGTTTTATGTGAATATTCCCACAGTGTACTATTACCAAATCTTGGAACTGAATCCAAATCTCGGACCCTTTTTGAACAGATCAAAGAGGTCCAGATAATTCTGATTAGAATCAGAGAAAGGCATATTTACACTGAAGCTTATTCACAAAAGTATTTAAAAACTGAAATCTGAAAAGTAGTAACAATTACTTATAAATAACAATCGTGGTGAAAGTCTTCTCGATGCTGATATGAGTGTGTTCAAATTCTGTTCTGTGTTTCCACTGGAGATCTACAGGACACTTTGCAAGTCTAAGCTTTTGTCTACTGATGACATTTTATTATGTAACAGCATCTATTTAGATAAATGTCTATTTATCAGCAAAATATGGGAGCAATGTTCAAAAAACATATGAATAGCAATGCTAGAAATTACTGTTAAGAAACTTCTATTTTGGTTCCTAGTAAGACAATGAAATGAATTTTGAGGAAGAAAACAAGTATATTCATACAGAAGAGGGAAAAAAACAACACATCTTTATAAAAACATATCCTTCAGAAGTTAATTGCTTTTTTAGATGGAATTTAAACCACTGGATGAAGTCAATTCACCTGAGCTGAAGCCCAAACAAACACACATCTCAGCCCTAGAAATAATTACCAAAATAGAAATAATAACCATTTGCTGACTAATAGTAAATGTCCAGTATATATTAATCTGAGCTTGAACTTTGACCAGGTGTAAAAGAGTAAAAAATAAAAGAAATCATTTGCATTTCTAGCCTTCCTGGGTTGTAGCATTTGAAAACCTCTTGATTTACTGTATGCCCCTCTGAGTCAGAAAACTGCACCAGCAAGTCTATAAGTGCCGCAAGAATCAAATAAAAACTCGTAATTGTAGGGTATTTTACAACTCAAATAAAATAAAGATGCAACCTCAACTTTTTTCCAGCATCTGTCAGATATTTTGATCTGAATTTCCTGCATAAGGCATCACAAACTTTCTTATTCCAGCAGTTTTCCTGGGCAGAGGACTCAAAAGCACCATTTACTTAACTTTAAAAAGAATGTACTATGTCATCCACCCCTATCCTACTCACATACTGTCTTGAACTATCCCACCCATGGCAGGTGTAATTCTATGCACAATTCTTCACCCGTCCAGATAGTTTTGTACAGCCCTAAACACTGATCCTTTTTCTATTGCTCAAAAAAACCCCAGCAGCAGCCATCCATTTTCTGTTCTGCTCTGTCTGCTTTTTATCAGAGCTCTAAATTGATAATCCATTCATGGTCACCTGCTTAGCAAATGATTTCTTTAAAATTACCAAAACCAGTGATTACATTTTAGGGTTGCGGAAGGACATACTCCTGCAGTCCAGAAGGCAACCCACTAGTGAGAAGAGCATGCCGAGCACACTATCTCCAGCTCCAGGTCACTCTCTGGCATCACCTTGACAAGTTTTGTGTCCCCCCTTTCTTCCCACGGGGAGCTCCCAGTTTGGTACACAGCGCAGGAAGGCAGCAGCAGCAAAGAGAGAGAACTGACAAGGGACAAGCAGGACAGCAGGAGACAAATGGAATCAGCAGGAGGGTTTGGCTGGATGTGTGTTGGTATTCAGGTGTACTTTTGTCTCTCTCCTTCTGACCGGGGAAGTTCAGCAAGACTGAGGAGTTTGGAAGAAAGCTGAAGAAGCTTTTGGTCAAAAAAAAAAAAAAGTGGGTGTTTTTTGCTCTTTGGTTATGAATTGTCATTACGAGCCAAACTTCATCTTCTATGCAGGTATACTATATAGAGGGAATGGGCTCTTATTCTAATATATATACTTTAAACCAGCCAAAATTTGACAGAGTCATTGTGGAATTCTTCACAACCACATATTTTAAAACTGCAAGAAGATTGCTGATAGGAAAGAACAAAGACAAGGAAAGAACAAAGAAGAAAACAAAGAGGATCTGCTTCTGTTTGTTGTAGTTACGTTTGCTTACCATCCCTTTTGGACAGAGGCATCCAGATATGCAGCCATGGCTGACACACTCTAAGTCGTAGTTCTGGCAAGTCTTGGCACACTCCAGTCCTTCAGCTCTTGGGTTGTTTACAGGACAGATAAATTTTTCCATGGGTGCTCTGCATGTCAAGCTCCTTTTTACTTTAAATACAAATTTACAAAAAATTGCAATTAGAACCCAAGTTTCATTAGCATGGTATTTTTCTAAGGGATGGATCAACTTTTTCATTAGAAAAACAATTTAGGATATAGAATGGAGCAACTGCACTAGACTACTATGTGTAACACTGTAAAGGTAATAGAGTCCCCTCTCCCCACAACATGACCTCAGCTAGGTTAGCATAAAAAGCCTATGGTTCAATACAGAACCAAAACGAGCTCTACTAGGGTAAATACCCTTCTACCAATATAAACAGTTCCATTCCAGGTTGTATTATGGCTACAATAAGCAGTCAACGGGTTAGTCTAAGTCCTTAGCATGAAACACATTCCAGGCTGTGGGCAGGATACATGAACAATTTCAGCACAAAACAGATGTTCTGAGAAGCAACAGCATCATATATTATTGTATTTAGACCAACTTCTACCACTAGGTATAACTATAATGGTGGCTACTAATAACAACACCCTTAACCTAGAGCTGTTTGGAAAATTCTGATCTTCTATCAGAAATCGAAATCTCAGAGTTTGAAAACTTTATAACCATTTAGGCTATTATTTAAATTTATGCCAGTAATATGCCTCTCCTAGGCTCTGTAAGTTCTAGCACACTATTAATAGGAAAACTGTCTTATCAGCATTAAAACAAGAGTTTGATGAGAGGTCAGTAAGATATACACCTACAGGGCTTCACCTGTGACACAGTTATTGGTGGTTTATCAAGAAACATGAAGCAGTCCACTACCCTATACTAACCAGTAAATTTACACTGTTTTCCACTAGAAGTCTGACAGTAAGTACGCCCGGTAGCTTATGAGAAGATGTAAAGGCTAGGTGTATCCCTTTGATTCAAAATCTTTGGGAAAAAACAACCAAAAATTTTCTCCAAATGCCCTGAATAGGTATATTTGTCACTACGTTAGGGGTTACTTCCATTAGCAGGGTAGGGACATTCCATGGTTTCAGCAAATCCCCACTAGCCCTGTCCTATCTGCAAGGGACCCAGGCTCAGAATGCCCTATCCCAGTCCCTTAAGCTCCACCCAGAGAAAAGAAGTGCTTGCAACCTGCTAGTCAGAAGCAGGAGGCTTTAAGCTGATAAGTTATTGATGTGATCCTCAAGTAGCAATGAGACCCCTTAACCTCTACAACTAAAGAGAGTCTGCAGTGTCTAGCTGTAATCCTGAGGAGGGGAACGCAACGAGCCCCACATCCTTCCACACGCAAACATTGTGTTTCTATCCTGTAACAAAAAGAGGTTATAAACAGACTCACAACATCACCAGCTCTGCAACTTCTGACACTTCATTCCTATTCTAGCCTACCAAGAGACTGAAGAGGGGGAGGAAAAAAAAAAAAAGAGAGAGAGAGAGAGAGAACAAATATTAAACTTTTTAAGCATACTAACTTCTAGCAGATGGCCTCTCATCAGCGAAAACATCTGGCAGGAAGGCACCAGGAACTCTGTTTGTACTGCAGTGCATGAAGCCATTTTCACAATAGCTAAGAAAAACAAATAGAGCTTATATTTAACAAAGTGACATTTAGCTTTCGCTTGTGCTGTTGTTTTCGGAAAGGGCTGCAGGGAAGTCAGAGTATCAAGATTACAGCTCTCATTTGGGCTGAACTGTTGCTCTCCATCCACTGCATTTATCAAACTTACAGGCAAACCTTCTCTAAGACAGTCCCAGCGATATACCAGCATGGTAGCCCAGCTTTATGCTAGCAATGTATCACTGAATCTAACACATCTGCAAAAGCACAAAGCTCAGCAAGATAATAGTCAGGTCCAGTGTGGAGAGAAGTAAGGGACCACTTTAGTGCCTGCAGCATGACTTCTGCGGTAGGAGAGAAAATAAGACATTGTTCCCAAAATCAGGCTTGTCAGGAGCTGCACAGCAACTGCATTCCTACCTTCAGTGTATGCTACTCAATTTAACAATTAGAAATGCTTTTTAATATTTGCATTTTGAAAGAGGTAATTAGGTTTTAACATTTAAGAAATGCATTAGAGTGCATTAAAGTGACATTTTAAAAGCCTACAAAGTAGCCATTGTCAGTAATTAAACTCCATTCCAAAGTGGCAGGAGCTGTTCCTGGAACTGAGCTCTATACTCTGTTTTCTGACTGTGATGGCATTTGAAATGATATGGCTAGAGACGTAACAGCAAAACTCAGTTTGATTTGTTGGAGGCAAAATATTGCCCTATTTTAAACTAGTTTCACTGGAGGCAAACGGACTGAGGAACTGGACCAGTTAATCAGTCAGGCTTCCCAAAAATTTCTGAGTTACAGCATGCAGAGATGAGTCGTGAACATTGCACTTACCACATGGTGTAATGATCTGAAAAGACATCCTCTGGCTGGAAGATCTCACCATCATAGTAACAAGAGCAGTGGGACTTTGGTACACACTCTTCCTGCTCGTCAAGATAGTGCCCGGTGGGACAGTAGCAACCCTCCATGCACAAATCATCACAGTCTTCATCCGGGTAGGAGAGAGACCTGCAGGTCTGGTTGCATGGTACTCCACATTGCCGGTAAATCTGGCCCTCAGGACAACTCATTGCTGCAGAATCATAAGCACATCAGTGAAACTAGAATTTGACCTGAAGGCAGATAAAGGAAAAGCTGCCTATATCAGACTGTAAATCTGTGGATTTAGAATTTATTTACCCAATTTAGTCACCCATCAAGGTTTGCATTACCCTGGCTTTCCTTAAACCTGTAGCACCAGTGAAGCCTGGGGCACTGCTTTTACATACAAGCAAAACCTGACTAAGTGCAGTTGCCAGTAAATGCTGGTATTAGATTCCAATCAATGCGTTGGAACTCCAATAACAAAGTTTCGTTCAAAGTGAAAAACGCAGGCTGTGTCTAATCTCTGTTATCACTTGGATCTAAAAGGTAGGGGCATTACAAGTGCTCCTATTTACACTTCTCTTCCTTAGATTCATCTTTATTTGCAATAGTCAAGGGACAGTGTGGTCAAAATAATTAAAAAGTTGGGTTTCTGCCTTTATAAGCAGGTGCTGCAATAGTCTAAAGCTTTATATCCCAGAAGCTCTCAGGAAAACCTGTGGGAATAGCTACTAATAATAAAGTCACTTAGTGATTGTGGAGCCAGATTTTGGTACTAACAATTTCTGATGATTAAGTCATTTTTATAGATACCTCATTAGAGCCTTTAGAGCCTTTCTGGCTTATTTGTTTATCACACTTCGGCTTAGTTCTACAGCATTTTTTTTGAGGGAAGTTGCTCTGCACACATCAGCATCAGCACTAGGTGGCAGCTATGACAACACATTTCAGAAGATGAGGAAACAAGTTGTTATCACCATAGCCTTTTAACAGGGCTCTATTAACCAGGATTTACCAGACTGACTGTGTTTGTAGCAACCTTCCAAAGTAAACGGCCAGGGTCTCAAGGTGAGGAGCTCAGATGTCCAACAAAGTGAGGGAAGCAGCTGCACATGAAAGTTGGCACATTTGTATTGTGCTAAAACCAAGATCAAGGGGTTATAGCAAAACTTCTTCCTCTTGTCATCGCTGCAGAATGACCCAATAATCCCTACTCTCTGTTCTGCCAGCGCAAACCCCTGGAAACTGCAGCAGCAGGGGCAGTAAAAGAAAAACTATAGCAAGGCTACAGCTCTGAGGTCTTACACAGCTGCTGGCAGAGCTGAACTAACACAGAGGCTAACAAAGCAAGTTCTGCATGATGACAAATTCCTAATGTTTACCTTCATAAATTTCTTCCGAAATGGACAATTACTGTCATTTAATGAGCAGAGGCATAGATCCAATAGGTCCAAATAGGCCAAGGTTCTCTTAACTTCTGTTTAGGCACTTGAAGTCCCATACATGAGAGTTTAAGCCCCTCACTTGAGGATCCAACAGAGAGAGCCTATAGGTGACTTGAAGCTTCCCATAGAGCTGAAATCTCCCAAGTTTGGGGCAAATATCCAAACCATTCAACCTTCCTTTCACAACAGAACCCTAGAAATTTTTTAGGTTCATCAACACTGTAGGCAGACTAAATACCTCCTAGGTATGGCTTCATTCAGAAATAAATAAATGACAAATTCACGCACAGTTGCAAAAGTCTTTGGCAGCCATTCACAGAACAGTGCTTCTAATTTACATGAATATGATCCTTGCAGTAAATCAAATACTGAACAGGCACAGCCCAGGTCTGAGGACCATTTTAAAAGCTTTCATTACTAAAGGCATGTGAAAGCAGGAGGAAGCCTCAGCTAAACCTCTGATTTGCTGTATAGCAACCACTGGAAACAAGGAGCTGGTCTGGCAGCCTTTGGACACGCGTGCCAATTTATTAGAACTTCAAAATTCAGGAGGGATCGAATAAATGAGTCCAAGCCCTACTTCCAGTTTGTGATAACTCTCCCTGCCCACAGGGACAAGTTTACAACAGATCCCAGTTTTAGCTAAAGCTTTGTAACTCATCTTACCTGACCATGCACTTCTTAAGATTTTAAGGACATTTCCTGGTTTTCCAGTTCAGCTACCCAAAGCCACGTTCGCATTCCAAGTTCCATTACGCTGCACGGTCACCTCTCATAGACATCTGTTTTTAACAGTAAAAAATGCAGGAGAACTGACCTGGGAGGGGACTGTTGTCTGTATGCTTTGTAACATACTGTCACTAAAAAAATCCTCTCCCATTACTGCCAGGAGAATGAGAGGAAAAGGCGAGGTGCATCTAGTCTGTGTACAAAACTGAAACAGCTAGATGCTGTGCTCAGCCTGTCCTGGGGATGAGAGGAGGTATAGTGGGAAAGCACTGGCAGACCAGTATTTGTCAGATAGCTTGTCCAGCTTCTTCTGGGTGGGTTTTCAACCCACAGTGAAAGGGACATAAGTTTTGACCAGCTGCTCAGGTAGCTCAACGTGAAAACCCAATCACATCTAGGTCAGAGGTGCTGGGTTAAGAGGCACCCCATCACAACTAGATTTAACAGAGCTGCTCCACCAGCAGTGGCCAGAATGGTGAGCATTTCCGCACTATATAATATAGTCATTCCTCAAAGGCTGCTCAGATCCTGCCCTTAATTCCCTACTCACCACTATGACACACCTGGATCTACCCCCTGCTGATCCCCATACAAATCGTCACACAGAAGCTATGTAAACACGAGTAAACCACCAGCCTGCCTACCACCACCTCAAGGCAAATAGGCAGCTGACCAACATATCCCTGAAACCTGAAGAAAGGTCAAGACACCTAGTGACTGATTTGCCCTTGTCCCCAAACACATATATATATACATATACACACACACACAGGTATATGTATGCATATGTTTATATATACATACACATACACACATACATTATTATGTGTGTGTATATATATAATATATACACATACGCGCGCATGCACGTGTGTGTGTGTGTGTGTATGAGAATTAGAGCACATGAGAGACACGGACCCTTACATTATGGCCTACCTCCTCCTTCCATGCACCCTTAAGGGACTGGTTCTATTGCTTATCCACAGTGGGCTGCAAAGATAGCACCCAGCTCTTACATGATCAAAATGAAACTAAAAACATTTTAAAGACTTAGAGAGTGAATGTGTTTGATAGCTTGCCACACAGCAGTTTAGAACCAGGAATACTGTGCTACAGGTTATATCCCTGCCACTGATCCACTACAAATCAAGCAGTCTGTTAAGTCATTTCCCAAGAAATTGAATCTCAGTTGACCAACACCGGAGCAGAGCACAGGTTCAGTGCACTGGACCATCAGCATGAATTATGCAATCTGCACATTCACGTCTCAGATCCATTAAAGAAGTGATTGTTCTTCCTCATGTGACAGGAGATGTCTGGGGCATCAGGATAATTTAATGGGGACTGATGGATCTGCAATCAGGGAAATCATCACTATATGAGGGCATAAAGCACTCCATAATGCACAGAGAAGAGGAAGCAGGTCTGCACTATTAAAGATTAATTGTGAAAATTGACTTGTTCAATTACAGAAAGAACAATGGTGCGTTATCACTGTTTTCTTTCAGCCTCCAGACCTGCACATTTTTTAAAAGAATTTTTATTACATTATTGTTCCACTATCTGAACATTTACATAAATCAGGTAAAATATTATGAAACCATGCAGCAGTTTAACATAAACTTGGTTTTGTTCTCATTCACAGTAAATACTATCCAGCCTGCAGAAGCTGTAGCCACTAACTTTACTGGTACAGATCCTATCAGATGGAATGCCAGTGACCTCTCTCTCTCTTCTAGTTTCTACAGTGACTCAGTTCGTAAATGGCTTCCCCACCCACAGTTTGAGAAGAAGTAATGGAATAGATTTGGAAAGCAGCCAAAAATACATGCTTTTCCCCAAAATTCTCAATTGTCTTCTTTCCTTAATAGTAAAGTTGCTCAGGAAAATGGAAAAAACATCCATTTCACAAATATTTATGGGGAAAAGGGTATGTACATTCCATCAAAATTCCATTGCAATGGATTTTTTTCCTACCACATTGACCTAACAGAGAAAGAAAAAAAATAAATAAAAGGTTCTTGCTTCTTCTGTTCCAGCTTCTTAGCAGTTCGGCTATTGATCTTGCACAGGACTGATCTATGCAAAAACATCCTATTCTTTCTATTACCCCCGCCTCCATACCTCAAATCTGTAGTCTGAATATTTGTTCTATCCCCTTGCAATGTCTCATTTTTCAGATGGCAAGCTTTTGAACCAGGATCCTCCACGTATTACAGTTGGGATCCTGCAAATGATTCTCAGGGGAAATTAACACTTGATTCTTGATGACTTTCATAGGAGTTAAATGTCCATACAAAGCACCACAGCTAAAGCTCCTGTTTATCTAGCTCAGTGGAGCCATTCACAGACTTTTGATCAAGGTTCAGGCTGTCTTTTTGAACTAGCTTCAAAATCACACTAGAACTTACAAGCAGCAGAAAGAAAGGAGCTCAGATATGGCCAGCAAAATGATGTTCACCCACTAGCTGAATGGCATACAAGAAATGAGAACTCACATAGACCTCAGACCTCTGCACTGCTAGGATGATGATCAAACCGCTAGGGGGGTCTCCAAACCCTGGGACTGGTGCTCAGAGAGGCTGTGGGATCTCCATCCTTAGAGATATTCAAAAATTGACTGGATGAGTCCCTGGGCAGCCTGCTCTATGCTAGCTCTGCTTTGAGCAGGGATTGTACCAGAAGACTGCTAGATGTCCCTTCTGATCTAAATTTGTTTATAATTCTGTGATTCTGCTCTGTGATACCACTTGACCAAGTACCTACCTTTGTGAGTAGGTACTCAATTTCCTCATTTTCCACTAAAGTCAGGAAGAGGTCACTGAAGAGGTCAGGAGCCAGGAAGCATGGGCCTCAAAGGAAGGAGGTACCAAAAATGCAATTTGTATTTTACTACAAATCACTTGGAAATTCCCACCCTGAGACACTCAGACATTTTTCAGATGAGTAGCTAAAACTTAAATCCAGCTGAAAATTGAATTCCAGTCACCAGATCAGCTGAGCTATGTTGGATCATTGCCTCTTTTCCCTGGTGCTGAACAGTTTTTGTGAAGCACTGGGTGCTCTGCATCCTTCCTCAAGTGGAGGAAAGATGTACTCTTTCTATCTTTTTCCATAAGAAATACTTCGCACCTTGCAGAAATCATCTCACTCCTGACTTATCACTCGACATTGCCATGGATTTCCAGAGAGGCAAAGAAAATAAGCAGTTTTTAGGAGCAGTGCACTTACGGCAGAAGTCAGGTTCTCTCCACTGGATCAGGACACCCTTCCGAGCACATGCTGTTGTGTAAGTAGCAATAGCAGAGCACAGACAATCCTTGCCATCAGCACAAGAGCAAACATCAAAGCGGCAGTTCTTCACATAGGGAGTGGGACTGACTTCACGGTGACAGGGTTCAAATACAGAAGACATCAGAATGGAGCAGGAGTCCTCAGCATACTTGGCTAAAAAGAGACAAACAGTATGCATGTGCTCAAGCAACCACTGGCTTTTAAGGCAAACTAGAAGAGCCACAGTAAGCATCTTCTTTTGCTTTTGAGTAAAAAATAACCAGAGGAATAAAACGGGATCGAGTAGGCATAGCATCATTGCTTATAGGTTATCCTCCACTAAAAGAATAATGTTTCACTAGTAAAACAAATCAAGGAACAGCAATAATTTTCTATTCTGTTACTACCATTCCTGGCACCATACTTCATTTTACAGGGCTCCTGCTTTTTGCTGCTTTTTACATTTGCAAAATTAAGCCTTTTAGGCTGCACCACACTCACAAATCAGCAGTGCCTGCTCTGGTCTGTGGCCACAAAGTTTTGTGTGTGCTTCCTCTTTCTGGAAACCAGAGGCTGATGCAACACCCAGCACAAGAAAATTGCTCTGAAAATTGCTCTCCGTGTCCAACCAGGACAGTCAGGCAGTATAGAGAAGAGGAACACTGCATGTTGGAATGCAGTAAGAAAAGGGAGACAGAGGATCAGAAAAAGTAAAAAGGTATAAGGACAGAGGGGTGAAAAGGATGGGTGTTTTGTCCACCCAGAGGACAAACGTATATTATTGCTATCAGTTCTATATGTGTTCCCCTTGAGCAATACATGTTTATGCCATGGCTGTAATGATCCAGTTTTGACTGTGGCTCAAACTGAAGGTCAGCATGATTCCAGATTAGTGATTTTTTGTTTTCAATTTTCACAAAACATTCCATTTTCCATAGCCTGCCTCAATCAGTGCTTCATTTTTTCTTTTACAGAGATTACAGTGACCCTACTAGTAATGTGAGCAACACTGGCTGCTTTTCTTTTTTACATAATTAAAAAAAAAAATAAAAGTAAAGTCGAAGATTACACATTCCTACACATCAGCGCATGTTAACTTTGGATGGAGTTCAGTACCTAAACGAGGATTGAGATTGCAGGGGTAGCTGTCTTGTTTTAACAAGTCTTGGCAACCTGCATTGAGCTTCCAGGAGTTTCCAAAATCTTCCACAAGAGCTTCCACCATGCCAGAAGGAGTAAGAAAATCGTCCCCTTGGTTACCATTGTAATTTCCACATAGTCCACACATCCTTTCGGTATACACTGAAGACAGCTAAAGAACACAATGTTAGCCTCGTCGTCCTCCAGAATAGGCCACCACTGTATGGCAAGGTTTTCTAAAGAATGAATCATGTACAATCTAAAATCAAAGGAATTCTTAAATACATAGGAAGACAACACTATACAGACAGTCTCCTTCTACTACATTTTTAAACTGCTAATAAAAATGCTATTAGTAGTAGCAACAGGACTATTTTTGTATGCTACACTGATAACTTTAGATGGTTAACTGAAGGTGCCTGGGAAAAAATGGCTTACTTTTGTGCCTTGAACAGCACACTAGTTTACTTTTTTCCATGTTTTCCCCCTTCATTCATGTAAATGAATATGGCATCAGTTGGGGGAGGGGGGGAAGGGCATTTTTGAATATAGTGAAATTATCTTCCCCAGTGCAATGGCAATTTGGGAAAAGATAGAGCACCTGAAGCCATGTCACCTTTTAAAAAATATTAAAAGATGATGAATATTTAAAAAGATTATATAGTCCCAAAACAGAGACAATGATGGAGGAATTGTTGCCCTTAATATTAAGGATTATTATTAAAATAAGGAAAAGAATATTACCCCTAAAGCTATATTACCTCACATTAGATCTTCCTCCTGCCTACAGAAACTTATGACACACTAAAAGAAGTATTACAAACAACCCACATAACAGATATACTTATCACCTGGCACTATTCTTAGTGCAGCTCCAGAAACATCTGAAATGGGACTCTAAACTGAGAAGTAAACAGGGAAAAAGTCTCCTAAACCATGCGTCCAGTAGGAAGGTGCAAATGCTTTTTATTCCACAAGGAATTGTCAGCTTCTATTAGAAGTCCAGGCCTGGTACATCACAAGTGTTACCAGCTGTCCTGGGGATCTGACTCAGTGATTTAATGCTACAATAGCTCTCTGTATGCATTTACTAGATTGTTAGTCTTAGTCAGATTGGCAGGCATAACCTGTGAAACAGAACCAAAAAAGCTAGAACATCACATTTTGAAGAAAACTGCTGTTCTGTATAATTAAAAATTAAAAAGCTCCAAAAAATAACCCAATGATTCCCTCCATGAGAACACAGCAGTCAGAGATCAAATACAGAGTGTCAAAAGGATCAATCAGGAATTTTCAAAGAATATGTACCCTCATTATTCCGATGACCAAGGACTTGACTTTTTCATGTGCTCTGCAGACAGAGAATGACTGATGCAAACACAAATTCTGACATATTTTGGAAAGACCAGCACTTGAGTGGAAGCTCAAATCTCAGATATCAAGAGGTCACAGAAAGGGGTGTCTTCTTGGGGAACACAGAAAGAATTTTTACCAGAAGCACTGGCCAAGATAGTGGAAGTGTATCACTTCCTCCAATTGTCAGAAATATTTGGCAACAGGTCAGTCTGCAAATCCAACATAAACTAACTCTCCAAAGCAATAAGAAAGATGCTTCAGATACACAGCTAGGGAAGGAATTCAGAGCAGAACCGAGTAAATGCAGACAATTAGAGGAACTTCC
Source organism: Apteryx rowi (assembly GCF_003343035.1). NCBI lineage: Eukaryota > Metazoa > Chordata > Aves > Apterygiformes > Apterygidae > Apteryx > Apteryx rowi. The sequence continues at coordinate 221,504 of NW_020450823.1, read as the reverse complement.
ACTGCTTTTCTGGGTAAAGTATCTGAAGCAGAAAATTAGATTTTTATTTATTTATTCATTTAATATAAGAGAAGAAAATTGCCAGGCTACATGGGTCTCTGACCAGGCAGAAAGATACTTTGGATACAGAGGAAAGCCAAAAATTCTGAGACATGCCAAGGGACTGAATTGAATTATTCCGAGCCCAAAAACAACTTGTAGGACTCTTGGAACACAAAGATACAGGCCAGATCAAAACAACAACAAAAACACTGATGCTTTCCAAAGTTATTCTTGACCTTTCTTCTCTGTTGTCTTTTCAGCTATTGCACCCACTAGCTTTCATGAACCCTTACACTGTTCCAAATGTGATATTTAAACCAGATTTTTGGGCAGGCAAGAAGAGAGCAAAACCCATGCCATGATTCTGAAATGGCAGCACTTGCTGATCTTTATAAGCAGCATCTCCAGAGAAACTGGCTTCCTTGATGAAATGTTCTCAATGAAAAAAACAGCCCCACACAAGGTCCAGCCGTAGAGCCCTTATTACAAATTAGCCTCAAACACAACAAGACTGTGTGATTGCTAAGAACACACCCTTCCATGCAAATGTGGCATGAGCAATGAAGTCTGCAGTGGCCCAGCAACATGTGGGAGCATGCCGCTCTATATTACTTATGCCTGCAGCCTGCAGATCATCACTCCAGGACACAACACTGCAGATGTACTCACACCTTTGAGTCAGTGAACACACCCTCAGAGACAACATTAGCAGCCTCTGAGGCCTCACGAGCTAAAGAAAACAGCTTCTTGTATGAGCAAATAGGGTATAGATGGCTTAGCTAGAGAAGATGATCACAACTTGGCCATTAAAATAGGTTTGCTGTTTACCCTCTTGGCAGATCTGAAGACCTTTGGAGAGCACTGCACTTATGTAATCTGACCTTCCGCATAACTCAGCCCAGAGGACTGCCATGAATTTGGTATTACTCAAACTACAGGATATATTTTGGCATGGTGAACAGTGATTTAAACATTCCAGTGATTCCAGAAGCCACTGAAATAGGGTCAGGTGCGTGTTAGCTTATCAGCAAACAGGGGAATATTCCACAGTAGTTAATTCCCTTTCCTTTCCTCACAGGCTTTTCTGTGCTGCAATTTATTCTGTAGCTTGCAGCACAGAGAAAGTTGTTCATATAAAGCTTTGTGTTGTTGCAGCTAGACTGCTTCCCTTACAGTTCATTTCACTTAAACCTAGCTTGGGTATTCCTACACTCTGCTGCTGTCTGCAGTGCTGAGAAACCTTAATTGTTAATCAAGACTGACTTTAAACATTCATTATAGTAGAAGTAGCATGCAACATGGCTTGTAGGAGTTAATTGATTTTTCCTGGAAATTATGAATAACTACGTTCTTATAGCCATATTCTTCATTTATTTTAAGTCATGCAAATACCTTGCTATAGACAAGGACAGTCAAAGCAAATGAAAGCAAAAATCAAGTTTGGAGGGTATATGCTGTGCAAAACACAAAACTATTCATGGCTAATAATGCCTGTCACTGCAAAAAAAAAAAAAAAAAAAAAGGCTACCAAGCTGCTGTAAGACGCAAAAGTTTGTGTTTCTGGAATACAAAAGGACCTGTATATTGCTCTGGGGGTAGCAAAAGAGAATGGAATTTCTAACATGCAACACAAAGTAATTTCTCACTTCAAACAAGCAAATCTTTGTACATGTTTGGGTGGGATAAGGGGGGGGGGGAAACAGAAGGAAATAAAAGAGACAGAAAGAAAGAGTACCTTCACTAAGAGTCTACCATGACCATCCCAATCAATCTGCAAATCTTCCCCATAGGTGAGACGAACAGAAGTCATCACAGTACGCTGGATACGAAGGGCACCTGAATACAACCACACAGTTTCAGTCAAGCCAGGATGCGGTGTTTCATCTTCTAGGACTATTGTGCCACTCTGAACAGGCCAACAGAGCTGGGGCCAGAGAGCAGGGGTACACAGGTATGTCAAAGCAAGGAGTATCAACCAGGCACACTTCACACTTCCCAAGCTTTGTGCCTGCTCAGCAGTTTAAATGTTCATGAATGTGCATAGGCTCTGCTTTAAGGCAGTCAGGAGACCTAGAAGGGTATACATCTGCACTCTGCACAAACTTGGGAATTAATTGTGATATTTTGCAAGATAACTGGAGTGATTTTTACCTTCTGAATTAGAGGGGGGGAAAAAATGTCTCACAAATTCAGGCCAGCTTAATTCTCCTGAATTTAGTGGTGCTGAGCTAAGATGTCAGCTGTGGAGAGAAGCAGGAATGACAGAACTTTTAGAGCATGGAAATGCAAAAGCTGCAAGTGAGATGCCTTTAAAAACACTGCTAAAGCATGCCAGCAAACATGAAGGAGAAAGGAGACCCCTTCAGTGGCTGGCCACAGCTAGCCCATGCAAACACACCTTGCAGCAAAGGGATCTGTATGTCTTGTCCATTCAGGGAAATTCCTCCTCCGTGTTTCATTTTAATGAGGCTGTTCTCCATATTCTGGATTCGGATAGAAGCTGAGCGAGTGCATATGGCATCAGGATCATCTGCACACTACAGAGAAGCCAACATTTGCCTTGAACATCAAGATTTTACCTTAGCCCCAGGCCCACAAAAGGTATTTAGGCATCTAATTCAGGTGTTAAGTGTCTTGATGCTTTTATGGATCTAGTTGCTGCACCCTACAAATACCACACTCACAGTCTTTCTTCTATTATCCTGTCACTTGCACACCAGGGAACTATCTGCAGCTTCTCATCTCAGAGCCCTGGAAAGCATTTTGCAGGAATTACACCATAAGGGTGCAAGCGGGACCCATGGTGATCTACCAGGTGATCCATCATCAGCTCCTCCTGACTGCTGTAGGTACAGGGAGGGCACACCCCCCAACAAATCCCATCAGACTGGAAAACAGCAATGCAGTTTGCATTATCCGAGACTGTTGTTCCTATTTATTCTCCAGGCTGTGGTTATATAGATGAGGAACGGGGACTACATGCTCCAGGTTTCCTCTCTGGTTTTGAAAGAGAAGTTTCAATGGAAACCTGTTATGCCAGTTCAACAACACAAGTGACCTTAGAGCTGCTTTATCAGAGCTTTCTGATGCAGGCTACATGCGTAGGTTGTGTGTACAATCACCACACCCCGTTTCTCTAGAGCCTGTGACTCCCTCTTGCTTCTCCCCTGCACCTCGTCTCTCTCCATCTGCAAGGCAGACGAATATTTCTCACATTGTTCTAAGTCTTCTGATTCACTCTTACCTCTCCCTGCCCTTCCTGTGTCCTACTCCTTTCTTTGCCTCTGGTTGATTAGGTATCCTCTTAGATCTCTAGTTTAATTCATCTATTCCCACGCACAGCTAGTTGATGTGTAAAGGACTGAGTTAACCTCCCTATGACACCCCCTCTGGGGTCCCCTTCCCTCCCCATGCTGGTCTGGCACCCTTTCCTCCTTCCCTTGAGTCACCACTGACCTTCAGCTGTCTTTCCCACTTCCTTCAGAGGGGAGTGGAGAAAGCTGGGACTTCCTGACCAGCTAGTGAGCAGCAGAAGTTGCTAGTCAACGTGACTTTATGAAAAGTAACCCAAGGTACTACTCTGACAATGCACTCAAATTCTGAGAAAATGTATTTTCCATGGTAATTCCTGAGCCACCAGCCTGCAGGATACTTTGGATGGGGCACACCCACTTCTGTGTTTATTTGTTCAGCTGGCAAAGAGACAGCAAGGCCTCATTCTCCAGATCTCTTTACGAATTCAAATCTCCAGGTAGCCTCCCAGGAAGGGCAGCAAGAAGAAGCAAAACCTTTATTAACCGAGGAGAAAGACTGTATCTGTTATTTAAACTAATTATTTCACAGGAAAATTACTTTTGCTGGCGTGTGCGTCTGCAATTCATACCATACTCCCACAGCCCTTCCCACTCTCTCAAGAGTGCACACACACACGCACACCCACACACCACGGGTGCTGTTACCTGGACAGTCTCGATGATAACAGAAAAGGAATTTTCCACACAATCTTTGGCAAATAAGTACTGACAAATCCCACTGAAGGTGAAATACTTGTTGTCGAAGCTTTTGAAATGGGATTGGCCGGTGACGGAGCATTCTCCTGAAAAATGCACAGAGCAGTTAATCACTCCAGTGCCAACTGTGGGCAAAACACTGCCCTTATCAAGTCACAGAGGGGGAATGGGTCCACAAGGCCCGTGTCCCCTTGAGGCTGAAGAGCACAGGCAAGATACTTATCTCACTATTCCTGCAAGTCATTATCAGTGTTAACAGTAGCACCAACAAAAGCTGAAGAATATGGCATAAATCACAGTCAAGAGCTGAAAAAGCCTGTATAATTTTACAAAGGGGTAAATTTTTAATAATTAGGATGCAAGAGGACAGTTTAGTTCTCTGCACTGAAGAAAGTTTGATCCTTCTGCAGTATGTACCTGAGTGGTCCTGGAAATTCAGTGCAGTTACTCAAGGTTTCCTCAGGCCTGGTCATAAACTAATTTACTTAAACTGATATAATTTGTGTATCAAATTAAAGGCCTTAATCTAATCATAATTTGGCTTAAAGTATTTTAATTTCTACCTAAGTGGGTGCTGATGAATTAACCAGTTTTAAGCAGCACTCTCCACCTTTTATGTAGGAACTAAGTTTCCCTCTTTACGCTTTATATGCTGGGCCATGTTGCTTCTTTACATCTATGCAGGGCTTCCAACATCTTGCCTTAATACACTTTAAAATCTCTTTTTCTTAATCCAATGTAACACATCTGCATCCATGGAGCAGGCTGCAGAATGTAGACATTTTTACAAAGTTAAAAAACAAAATTTGCAACACTTTCTGGACTCTCACTGCTGCTTTCCTCTTCTTTTGCAGAGGTGCCTTATTCTGAGTCTGTGTTACACACTTGTGTCTTGGCAGATTGTGAGCCTTGTCTTTGTCTCTCTACTGTTTTTTTTAGAGCATTACAGTATGGTTTTATCAAGGCAATAGTGTCTGAAAGCTTTCTTCACAATGGCCTCCTTTAACACAGCCCCAGAAAAGTGTTGATCCCTTTGTTGGGCTGCCTTGAATACCAATGTCTTATTCTAACATTAAGGTAAAAAAAACTTATTAGGATGAAGAGCTGGAAGACAATCACACTTGGAATCCTTCCAAGGGTAGCATTTACGCTGATCTTTACTCTGAACTGTTAAATTAATTAACGAGCTACCAAAAAAATATATATATATATATATACAGTTACTACAGCTACATCTAAAATCCTTATAGAATAAAATGGAACTCCTGCTTGCCCACCCTTCTATTACAAAGAGGCCATTTAAATGTATCAGCTTCTTAATATGTTTTTGCAAGATGTGGCTTATTTTCCTTTCCAAGAAGGCAGTATTCAGATGCCACAACTGAGATTCGGTTTCGTGTTATGCTAGGGTCTCTACAAACACAGAGGAAGACTCCAACTCCAAAGAGCTTACAAAGAAATTCTTTCATATGAGCAGAGTATTACACTTACACACGGTCCCACAGGTGGGCATAGGCCTCCATGTCCAGAACAAAATTCAGGTGCTGGGCCTACATTAGCAAGCCACTTGCAAAGGATGGAGAAAAGTTAATGTCACAAGTTGGCAGGTGAACTTACTCTCTCTTCACTGCCTTTGAGTTCCACAGAAGCTCTGTCTAATGCATGTCAAATGGAAATTCCCCTCTCCAACATATCATTCAGTGTTAACAGCCTTAAACCATCCTGTATTGAAGAAAAACTTCACAGATCCTGAGGACTCCCAACCTCGCATAGCTGCAGGTCACTCTAAGAAGAATCCTCCTGTTATGTTGTCAATCCTTGGAGAGTATGGTGTCCTGGTATTTACTAGCTCACCCTAAAATCATACTTGCTAGTAGACAAAACTTACATTGAAGGTAAAACAAGATTTATTCTACTTAACTACAGAATCAATTAACTAGTTACTAGATCTGGAAAAAAGATTTAAAGAAAATGAGTCATAACACACCATATCCTGCACAGTTTGATTTCCAGGGCATTCTCTGCAACTGAGAGCTGACAAAAGAGATTTGCAGCTTGAAGAACTAAGGTCTGAATCCCCAGACAGATCCCAGCCCTTTGGCATTGCTCCTGGAATTGAAACTTCTTACCTGCGGCAAAGTCTCTTCTTATGGATCCCTCTATCTACTCCATTTAGTGTAATGCATCTCATGGGATTTCCTGAAATCCACAGTCTTTATAATTAATTTGATTATGATATCAGCTTGAGAGCCTCTTGCTAGTGCTAGTTGACACTTGCTAGTTGTCTGACACAGCACTGGCTTCTGAAACATTAGCTCCAGCTGGGCATCCAGCTTATCACCTGACTCATGTCTAGGCAACTTATTCACACAATGCACATGAACCCCTTCTTGATGAACAGGCTGGTAAAAAATAAAGGAATTACTGTGAACTTATGAGTCTAAGTACATAAACTTTCTATGGTAGATGACTTTAGAAATACATATTGTAAAAGTACTCAATGAACAATAAAAATATACTGTAGTATTGCTTCAAATAAAGAGAAAATGGGATAGCTAACAATGTAAACTTGTGTACTGTTCCTGTTGAGGACTGCTACTTTGGGAGGCTTTGCTGCCCTGCCATACCATCTCAGTACAGTTTGTGTACATTAGCAGGTACATGTACATCAACTGTATGTATAGGACCTTCAGCCTTTCTTATTCAAGGCTACTTGAAAAATAACTTGGATATGCCAACTGAAGGCACAAAAATAAGCTACTTTTGCTTTTGACTTCTGTTCATCCTGCAGAGCTTCCCAACTCAGAAAAGGCAGCAATGCTAAATTCCCTCTTGCACAAAGCTATATATTGATATCTGATTACAATATCAGGATTATCTTCATTTTCATAATCACAATGAAGAAAAAATGGCTGGAGTTTAAAATAAAAATTTGGTCCACATATTACTTATTTATAACAAAATTACGCATAGGCCAGAAAACAATAAGGCTAAGATTTATAACCTAGATCAACACAGAAGTTAGAAAAAGACCTAGTGCTCATCTGTAAACATGTTGCTGTGCATTAGCTAAAAGACACGTGGAATCTCCTGGGGCTGCGTGCTTGATTTTGTTTGTCAGACCATGAGACTTCCTGCACTTCAGGAGATCTTTAGTGAACACCACAAGCAAAGGACTTTTCACCAGCCTGCCTAAAAACCTCATTTCTATTTTGAGCATTTGCATACCCACATTTTTTTTCTGCTAACATTCTGGGGCAAGTGCTCTTTCAGTCAGGAGAGAATACATCATTGAGGGATCAGGCAAGCCTACTGGGAATAGAAAGATAGACTTGTTGATATCTATTTTTAGACAACTGTGATTCTCCCATTTTTGTGGAGATTGCACATTGCAGGGATCTCATCTCAAAAATTTATCTGCTCTCCCCTTTCCTGTTCCGCCATATCCCCAGGCTCCTTCTCAGTCCTCCTCCTCTCAGGTCTCAAAAGCAGGGAGGACAAACAAGATGAAGAGCTGTGCTCTGTCCCTGCAGACTCCTTTGCACAATGCAGGAAGAGCCAAATGCCACTTCAGGTCAAGCAGGCCTTTTCGCAGCTGAACACAGTTCAGGGACTTGAGACAGGTGACTGATCACAGACCTAGCAGAAGTAAATAAGGACTAAGGTACTCTGCTGGCCAACGCGCAGTAGGAAAAGTCACATCCCCCGTGCAGGTGCGGACATAACTGGGACAGCAGAAATAGGTACATGTGAGTTTGGGAGGCAGACCAGGAAAAAGGACAGTGCGAACACTTCCTGAGCCCCCTCTCCAGTTTGTCACCACCCGTGAAATGCAGGGAGGCCACCTTCTCCAAGGGGCTGCAGCTCCTTGGTCTGTAACGTGATACGTAGGGCCCTAGCCCACAGGCTACCAAGAGTGATCCAATCTACTCACAGTGCTTCAGGAGTCTCATCAACAAAAGTACACAGATTCAGACAGTCACATAGGGAATGGTACCTGCTCAAAGCAAACCAGCAGTATTTCTCTATCTGAAAGCTGTCCCTCTGAGTATATAGACCCTTATATCTTGGTAAATCAAGTAATGAAAAGAGAAACAATTTTTCCTCACTAAGCAGGTATTTTGACTGCTGCACATAAACCACAGAGCACAAAGTCTGGCCTGTCTCATAAAGGAGAACTTTTGAAATATGACCCCTGCTCGCTTGCAAGCAAATAAGAACAAGGACAAATTTGCCCCGTAAAAATATCGGGGCCAACATACCTGGGCATTCCCCATTGCTGCAGATCCAGATGCCATGTCGACAAATGCTAGGAAACATATCATTACAAGTTAGGGAAGAAAACATGAATTCAAATCTTCTGCTGCAACTTTTTCCCAAATAATTGAAACATGAGCCCCTGTTTCACAGAAATTAGACCAATCCCCAACACCCTTTCCATCTCCCTTTCTATCTCCCATAATACTTTCTTAATCTACCCATTCCCCTCATCTCTTCTTGTCATCATTCAACAGCAGCTGATTCTGGAAGCGTGGTAATATGAGCTGGACTGGTTGTAAGACTTCAGAACTTCCTCCTTTTTTCCAAAGCTTTGTGCTTACCACAGTTTTCAACTACATTCCACTGATATGGAATGAGTTTTAAACAATATTCTCAAGGTATTTCTATTAATATGACAGGATTATAGAAAAAATAAAGTTGTAGGAGACCTCTGGAAACCACATAATATAACCCCCCAGCTAAAAGCAGGGCAGCTTCAAAGCTAGAAAAGGTAGCTCTAGGCCTTGTCCATTTGGTTTTTAGAAATCTCTAGGGATGAGGTGCCTTTCTGGTTACCTGTTCCAGTGCTGCACCAGTCTCGGGGGGAAGAATTTTTTTCTTATGTCTAAATGAAATTTCCCTTGTTGAAGCTTGTGTCCTATGCCTCTTGTCCTTTTGCTGTGCACCTCTGAGAAAAGTTTGGATCTGTTTTCTTTACAAGTCCCCTTTAGGTAGTGAAAGTTCCCCCTTTAGCCTTTAAGCAAATCTAGTTCTGTTTGCTTCTCCTCATGCCATAATCTCCACTCCCCGATCACCCCTCCGTGTCCTCCAACAGACTCTCTCCAGTTTGTCTTTCTCCTTGTTGCAGTGGCAGGCCCAACACTGGACACGGTACTCCAGGTGTAGCTTCATGAGTTTGACATAGAAGGCAATAACCCCTTCCCCTGACCTGCTGGCTACCCTTTTGCTAATGCAGACCACTATGCAGACAGCCTTTATCACTGTAACAGCACACTGCTGAATTCAGCTCCTCTTGCTTAGTTGATATCTTTGGGCAATTTGGAAGGATGTGAATATCTGTTTTAATGTCTTTGGATAGTGGATTTAGTGCCATGTTCTAAAAGCACTACTAGTAACATGAACTGATAATGATTGAGACTGCTGTCATTCAAGCGTCTGTGTGACACCACACCAGTCAAACCCTAGATAGCAACAAAATGCAGTAAATTTCAAAGGTTCTAGATTCTTGTTATTCCTTCAATCATTCCAGCCCTTAAAAACCATTTGTGGGGAGTCAAATTATTTGGGATGGTACAGTGCAGAGTCAATGGAACAATGTTCTATATAGCAGTGTCAAATCTGAATAGCAGGAAGCATTTAGGCAGCACTGATCTCCCAAGCGCACTACAGTGGAACAATGTGGCCAAGCTCAAAGCTGCAGAGGGCTCCAGGGAAAAAGATAAAATGCTAATCTCATGGCTATGGTTCATACTCCAGGACACATGATGCAGGTAATGAACAGCTTCTGGTTAACTGTGATGATGACTATCTTTCTTCAGTGTGTGGTAGCTTTAACTGAGCCCTTCTTCTGTGGTCTAACTGGAAACATCTGGGTACAGTCTTGTCTGAACTCTTTCCAGAAATATGTTCACACTTATACATACCAGTTCAGGAATACATTAGTCATTCCCCTTCCTCTCTTTGGACAGCTACCCTTCCTCTTCAGACCGGCATTCACAAGTGAAAGAAAAATCATGAGCTGTGCAGCTGGGAAGATTCATTAGCTTTGCAAGAAGTTCCAAGGACAAGCCTGAGCTAAGTCCTCTTGGAAAGAAACTCAGAGCTGGGTTTAAAGGAGGTTAGATAAATGTAGGAAGTCAAAACAAAGACACCACTGCTGACACTAACCAGACATGGAAACCTGATGGTTTGTCTTATCCACAGGAAACAGGTAGTTCTCTACTGTTTGAAGGAGTATGACCCTCACATTGTTCTATCAGACCAAATGTCCTTTTAAAAGCAGAGCTGATTTTCTCTTTGTGAACAGCTCACTTCTCGGAAGAGGCTGGCATTTCCAGTCAGAGACCAGAGTCCTTTGCCAATGAAAATACGAAAATATGGAGAGATCTACATAGATTACAGTCACCAAATTGGTGTACAGTACTTATCTAGAGCAACAGCAACCACACTGGAGAAACACTGAATTTACCATGAGTTGCAGTCCTGGGAGATGGTGAACCCAGGAGGATAATGTTTGCCAGAATGGATGCAGGAACAGTCGGAGTTTTCAATGCAATGTTCACCATCAAGGAGCTTCCCCTCTGGATAGATCAGGTCACAGCACATATACATGCACATACACAGGGACATAAACACACAAAAACAATTAGATTTTCTAGTTCTTCATACACTTCTGAAAGATTTCATATGCATTATTATCCATAGTTAGTCACTCTCAGACAGCAATTAAGAAGATGGAGGCTTGCCAAAAAGCCTCTTGGGGGCTGGTGACTACTTTCATTCCAGTGCCACCTCTCCCTCCAGTGCGCTGAAGAGGGCATTTTTGGTGCTCCCAGGGGAGGTCTTCACTCAGCCAGTCCCTGCATCCAAAACACACATGTTGGAGCGTACACAAGTCAAAAATGGGGAGCTGCAATGCAGCTTGATCAGAGCCAGTCTGGAAATCTGACTGTTTGAGAAATACATACTGGATGCTGTATGCACTTAGAAAAAGTGTGGCCTGCAAAGGATAAATCCCAGAGCTAACAGAACTGACCAACAGTAAAAGGTTTCCAGACAGGTTTTGTATCTGTCATAAGAAGAGAGAAGAGAACAAAGGAGCAAAGGTGGACAACAGAAAAGCCTAAGAGATACTGTCTAGGCAGCAGAAGAAACCTGTAACAGGTTGTATGCTTTCAGCTGCTGTCTTGCTTGTTTTGTGAAACAAATAACAGGAAGGCGTTGTACCGCAAATCAGGGTCTGAATAGAACGAACACCATGGTGTGAGGCTATGGTTTCAGGTCGCAACTGCTGCCAGAAGTGAAAGGGCTAATTTCCCAACTTGCATCCGACTGCTGAAGTTTCCATACGACACAGCTGTAATTACCTATTCTATATATAGAACATGCTATTTTACAAAGACAGTCTGAGGCACAGAGCAGTCACAAGACATGTCTGAGATTGCACTATAAGTTCGCAGTGCAAGAAAGGACAAGTTTCTTTCTCTCAGATCCCTGTGTTGACAGATAGCTGACATTCTCCCTTTTAAAAAGAGCTGTGCAGCGAAACATTTTGATCACCAGAAACGCCTCTCCCTCATCTCTGGGGGACTCCTTCCAACCACCAGCAGAGATTTTGGCCCTTTTCCCTGGCAGCAGCAGTCACCACTGACACTGAGACACAGGTAAGCTCCTTTTCTCCCATTCTTTCTATATCACTGCCTGGAAGGATCTTTGCTCTTGAGAAAATCCTTCCAGGAAGAGATATTTCAAACAAGATCTGAGCATTTAAGAGCAGCATGGCTCTCTGGAGAGCACAGGAGAATGGAATGTCTGTCATTTTTCCTGGCAATAGTAATTCTATTTACAGCAATTAAAGTAACTGTGTGGTGCATTTAAGAAAAGATGACATGTTCATTGAACAGATCCTTTTCACTCTGAGAGCACTGGAGGGAAGCTAAGAGAAGGTATAATCTTCACCTTGAATCCCAAATTTCCCTATTCAATCTGTCAGATCCTTCTGGCTTTTTATGAAACTCAGGTAAAAGTCTTTCTTGTTAACAGTGCATGAAATACAGTAATACCATACAGAAAATTGCAGCCAGGAATAAAACTCTGCTCATGTCATTGTGTTAAGTACAATAGACAGAGGAGGAAGATGGTGAAAAAACAGAAGTGCCAGCTAGGCCGCCACCCTTAAGCCAATCCGATCTCCGGGATGAATGAATCAATACTAATTAAAATTGTTCATCTGAAATCCTGAAGATCTCTGGAAGTGTGGTGCGAGTTCTACATATATTGTTTTTCCCCAAGAAACTCCTTCAGTATATTCTCTGCTCTTTATTCCTGTAACAACTGCATGCCTCCAACCAAAAGCAATTCAGAAGAAATCTAGATATATCAGTGGTATTGAATGCCTCACCAAGAAAGGAAGGTGATCCTAGAGTATTAGATGGTGCTGATGGTTCACAAAAACCTTTAGTTTTTAGCTGGGTTTAAGAAATGGCCCTTTCGTGGAGGGAGCATACAGGCAGTATAGAAACTGATCTATTCTAGGGCATGGCCCCAGAAAATAGAAGTGTTTCTGATTTCAGGAAAAAGTAAAGGAAGACACAGCTTTCCTTCTTCTAATAAAATAGGTAGTGCCACTGCCAAATGTTTCTCTGTAAACAACTCAGTAAATAAATTACCAGGGCAGCTGCAGCCATCAACACATTGTCCATGACACACTTCATTGATATTCAGGCTCCGGCAGGTTTTGGCACAAGGAGATACACACTCCTTATATTCCATGCCAACTGGACATCTTGGCCCTGAAACAATTATAAGAAATTAGAAATGCAAATTCCTCAATAACTCTTAAATAAATAAATCTCTTTAATTATCAAGGACTGAACCACAGAGACCCCCAAAAAGGTCATCTTCTCTCTAATCAATGATTTCTTTTTCCGAAACAGAACGTTTAAGAAATGCTTGATTTTCAGTTTGGTGCAGCAGCAGCATCTGTAAGCTTGTGTAGTAAACACTTTGAGCTTAAAACCAAATTCTTTTCTAATAAAACAAGTCTTAACAACTCAATCCAAGCAAATTAAGAACAATCGAACATGGAGAAAAGTCTCACAATAATATCTAGGTAATTCAGACACCAAGCATATTCTGTACCTTCAAGATACACAGTTACTCAACTCATTTGTGAAATCACAATGACGTCTCATGTTTCCAGGGAGAACTGGGAGATGGCTAAGACTCTGAAATCCCATCTTCTTCCACACAATTACTGGCACAGGATAACCTCCATGCTGCGGTATCTTTCACATTTTCTATGCCAGGCTGTTACGCAAACACACACTACAGCCATTCCTTCATTTTGATGCACAGACACATCCCACAGGACTGCGTGGACATGGAGTGGGAAGAGAAGACTGGAGTCTGCCCTTTGCAGCAAACCATCTAGTAAGGAATGTGGGTGGGTAATAAAGGCAGCAGTATTGCCCTCTGCGGTCCTAGGGCTCGGGCACTGGCTCACTCTAGCATGCAGTGTGCCCAACATCAGCATCGTGTCAACGCAGCAGCCTTTCGTGCCTCCAGGATCATTATCATCACCTCCTGAAAGAGCACACTAGTACAGATACTCAGTGACGGAAAGCTAAGCACCCACTATGGCAGCAGGCATGGATAGTACCTTTCTCTTTTTTTTAATCCTTGGAAAAAATTTGGTTTGTAAAGTCAGGAATTTGAAATGAGCTCAAAGAGTCATGGGAACAGAGAGGGGTTTACTTCACTCACGGCTATTGTTTTGTATTTATGGACAACTTTAGCAAAACTGGGTTCTCTGGCTTGCACCATGAGCAAAGAGACAAGATTTTATTTAATGCCTTTGGGCTCCAATGTCAGGGAAACAAACTGCTTCTAGAAATAAGACTTTTCTTTGTTGTACATTCTCTTGAACAGGTGGTTTGCAATATTTTCCTGTCCTAACTATAATCTGAAGGCACTTTTTTCTTCAGTGGTGGCCATCAGCAAAGTCACTTTAGTAGAGAAGAAACTTGGCTTGCAAGCGATGTCAGTGCAAATCAGTCAAAGTCACCCCATGAAATCATTGATGTAAACATGCTGAGAAAATTGTCCTTCTTGTACAACATGGGATTCAGGAGGATATTAGAAGATGTACTTATTTTTTTGTTCGTTTGTGTATTTCTATAATTAACTAGGGTTGTCCAGCGGAAGCACGTGTGTATATGGACTCCCGCATGTTGAGTGCAAACATGGCCTTTCCTCTATATAAAGACAATCCATTCCAGTCAACCTAAGCACTTCCATGTTGCGAAATCTTAGCAGAGGTGTGATAAGGACCTCTAACCTAGGCAAAATTTGGCTAATAAAGGCAACTTCTCAATTCCAAGTTTTCAAGCCAATAAAGGATGAAAAAATTGCCATTACCAAACCAAGTCAAGGAGAGCCTTTCACGAGGATGCTGTCTTACAAGTACATGTTGAATAAAGCCACACATCTGAACCACATGTCAAACAGTTTCTGAACATCCTAGTTTATAACTTTGTGTATTAAATAAGTCTTCACTGACTTCAGGTTCCCCTAATATACTATGCGGAAAACTGTAGCAGCTCAAAATCTTCTTCATTTATGGTTCAAACAATCTTCCTCTAGGGAAAACAACTTCTAGAGAAGAGGTGGGTGATGGGGACCTGAAAGGGAAGTGAGCAAAGGCACTTCAGATAAGTGCAAGTGATAAGCACTTCAGATTTTAACTTCCATGCCTGAATCAACACCCTAGAAAAGATGCTCTCAGCTGCAGCATTTAGATCTGCAAGTCAGACAGGATCCCTTTTAGGACAGGTAGCTTAGGAATAATCCTGTCAACTTACTGCAGGAGCTCTCTTCAGGCCACCCATCCAAAATAACTCCTTCGTGAGCACAGCTTCTCGCGTAATCAAGGAACACTGAGCAGTGACAGTCCATGTGCTGGCTACAGGCACAGATGTCTTTTTCACAGAGGTCAATGTACGGCTCTGGATCAACTCGATGGTGGCACCGGGAGAAAATCAAAGATGTCCTTAGTAGCTGGCAGGTTTCCATAATGCCCTGCATGACAATTGTGGTGCCAAGGGAAAAGAAAAAAATATATCAAAATGTGTTGGTTAACTATAGGCTTAGGAAGAAGGGAGAAAAATCAGCTTTTGCAAACAGACTGCTGCCAGTGTTAAACATCATCATGGTTGGTCTCAGAAATAGCAGTGACCTACATCCATTTATCCACTATATCTATACATCCACAGAGGCAAGTTAATATACTGATTAATGTAAAATAAAGAGTGTCATATAAGAAATGTTTCACACAGAAACATGTCAATGAATCTCCAGATGCAGAAAAGGCAAAGAACTGCTCACTACCCACTCAGGAACCAGAGCCGGTGTCTGGAGTACCAGAGACATGCACAGCCAGGGAGAGGAACTTAAGATTAATCTAATTAAGAAAAAAATGGCCAATCATCTTTTGGATAAAGAGGGATCAGAATAAGTTTCAGAATAACACTGACTAGAGTCTAAGAAACCAGATGAACTGATTTCACTGCACTGCAACGTGCTCCTGCAATTTGCTCTCATGGAAATATGTTCCCTGTGCATCCATTCTACCCTTTCCCACTTCTTGCCGTGTGCTCCTGTTGCTCTTGCTTGCTTATCCAATGCACTACAGGTCAATTTAACTCATGCAAATGGCGGAAAAATAATTCAGGGAAGAAAAGTGATCTTTTCCTGTTCCTCAAGTGAATTAAATCAACTTGGTGACACCTAGTACAAGGAGAGGAGTACACAGCTGAGATGAGGGGGAGAGTACTGAGATCTCTCCTTTTGGATGGCAGCAAGCTATTTTGTGACTTAGCTGTATGTGAAATGTAACCTAAGGAAAGCTTAGCTTATGGCTAAGTTCCCTAAGGGAGGTTCCCAAACAGACTTTCTCTAATGCTAACATTATATCTCAGATATAATATATATATCTCTTATATTGCATCAATAAAGCTTGCGGTTTTCAGTGCAACCTTTTCAAAGGATGATAGTGAGCTTAGATAATCAGAAAGATTTTTTTTCTGATGCAACTATAACATAAAAAGTTGTAGCATAACTTTCTACTACTTATTTATCAGTGTTTTATATAAGCAGTTGAAATAATGTTGTATATTTTAGGTGTTATTAATATTTGGGGGGAGGGGTTGTTCAAGTAAAGATTGGTTCAGAATAACAAGTTATTCCTCAGAGTACCTTAACAAGTGCCTGAGATGACAGCACACAGAAGTTGCTGTGTTAAGGAAAAAATAAAAAAATAAAAAGTTGTTTTCATTTATTCTGGGGAAGAAACATAGGAACATAGGAAGCAGAAAAACACAGAGCTCAGCAGATGTCATCTCTGAATGTCAGACAGTATATCTGTATAGAAAAACTGCTGAGCAGAAAAGACTATCTGCTGAAGGCTGTTTTGTCCAAGTGATCAGTTAAAGCTAGTTCATGTCTGAATTGAGAGAAAACTTCTTGCAAAGTGATGTCTGACCTGAGGAAAAACAAAACAACCAGAAATGTCCAGCCCATTGGGAGCATAGTCAGGGCTTAAAGTGTCCAGGAAAGAACTATATACACAAAGAAGTCTTGATCCTGCTGAGAAAGGCCTCAGGGAACTTAAAAAAAATGCTAACTGAACATGATCAGAAAGCTCAACACAACAGTCCTCCAAAAAGTCAGCCCCAGCCTAAAATAATTCTGGTGCCCAGATATAGTCATCATGCTGAAAGTGCTGGAAAAAAGACTAGGAGAGGAGCAGGAAATGCATAAATAATGGTTGATGCTGCTCTGAGACTATATAGAAGTAGGAGAAAGCTGAAAAATGCCCTAAGGCTGGAAGCAATAACAGAAGCAGCCAAAAGAGCTATTAAAGCAAAGCTTCAAGGTGAAACTGATACACTAGAAAGTGAACTCAGAGCCATGTAGTGGATGAAGAGTAGAGCAACTCAGGAATCAAAGCCCTGATCCAGATATTACGAAATGCAACAGAACAATACTATATGCAAGTTAGCCCTTCCAGGGACCTTATTAATAAGCCTTCTTAATTAAGGTAATAGCCTTGTTTAAAAGGTAATAGACCTCAACTGTTATGTTGCAGTAGAACTCAGACTCCTATAGAGTCTGTATAGTCTACTAAATCCTAGGTATTGGTAAAAGGAAACAATGTTTTATTACCATGTTGATTATAAATCAGTAAATGCCTTTTTATTTTTAAGCATAATCAATGAATAAAAACATTTAAACCCCTTTTTTCCTGTAGAGTGCCTTGTTCTTGTTCAGTAACAATAGACTGAGTTCTAGCTGATTATCATCAAGAAACCGACTGTCAGAAATCAATAAACAGTACATTTTCTCTAGCTAAAGGTTTAGCTGCCATTCAGATTGCTTCAGATTTTCAAATGAATTTATACAAGAAATCATAGCTAAAATTTTCTTCTTTTTCAGACATACCTTGTCAGTGTGTTGTGATGATAGACTTAAGCTGAAACAGTAGAAATTCCAATTAGATATAAGCAAAACAAATTTTCCCCATGAGGACAAGCACTTTTTTTAAACACTGGAACAGGTGCCAGGGAGGCAGTGGGACCACCATCCTTGGCAGTTCCAAATGTCACTGGACAAGGCCTTGAGCAATGTGAGCTACGATAGCCCAGTTTCATGCAGGAGGGTTGATTAGAAGACCTCCAGCAGTACCTTCTACCTTAAAAAGATTCTGTGAATTATTTTTATTTTGTCTCCTTTCTTTTCTTATAGCTTACTGGTCAGGCTGAACTAATAGAGATCCTTATTCTTTAACTAAGAAACAGTACATGTACATGGAAAGCATCAGAGACTGGCAGTCTCATCCATTGCTGTAGTGTTCTTGCTTACATTGTAACAGTCCTGGAAGCTGCTCCACAAAAAAGAAGAGCCATCTAATAAGAATAGCTTGCAAAACCAGGGATTAAAGCCTCAGGCTGAAACAGTAGTTAGAATACAGTAGTCTGCAAGATTAAAACTACCAGAGTAGACTGGAATATTTGAAAGACAGGTGAAGGTCTTGAAAGTACTTCCTTTATTACTATATGAGTTCTATTTTGAGTGTTTCTTTAAATGGATTGGTGGTGTCCTGGCACTGGCAACTTTTAGTGACCACAAACTTGCTGACTTTCTTCCCCATTCCCACCACACAGAACTGTAGGTGGAATTTTATACATTCCTCCAATTTCTGTGGCATTGCATTCTGCTGCTGCATGAGCTGCATTTGTCTAGTCCTTAGCAATTGCCATTAAAGAGATATAACCTAAAAAGTAAAAGAAGGCGGCAGAGAGATTCTCTCTTTCCACTGAATTTAAATCCTGTGGTATACAGATACATAGAAGTATTTCTCCAGATTGTTCAGGAAGAATATACTTTGGTGCCATAATGGGTCTAGCCTTTCAGAGTTTATCTTCTTTTGGTTCCCCATCAAAGAGAGAATGACAATAGCCTCTCATCTTGCCAAGTAAAAATCACCCAAAGCAAATGTGCTTAGCACATCAAATGCTGGCTGTACCTTTGAGTAGACATCACAACAACCAACAACTAACCTGTATGCTTCAAGAGTACATGAAAGAGATTTCAGACATCATGGGCTTCCTTTTTCACCTGTACACCATGTTTATAGCACTATATGCCCATGCCTTTGCCGGACCTGCTTGGGACCTCTACCATTATAAATCAAGGTCCAAAAGTTGTGAACCTTTCCCCCTTGATTTCAGATTTTGGGATAAATGCTGTTTCTTTATTGCATATGTAAAGTACTTGATAGGATATCAACAGCACTATTTCTTACCAACTTCAGCAAGACCAGAATTTCAACAAGAGCAGAAACAAGCTGAATTCTAATTTCAGCTTAGAATATCAATCACTTTCACATCTAACATGCTGTTGCTATAGTTTCCTAATAAGAAAGAAGAAAGAAAGAATATAGTGAACTGTGGCCTCCATACAACATTTCCATTCAAAGTAAAATCTAAAAAATAAAGACAACGTCTAAGAACACATATTCTCCAATCACAAGACCAAGTAGCACCATGTAGCACCACCATATAGATGGCAAACTGGAGCCACTGCCAGGAGGGGTATACATATACCTAAAAAGAAATCAAATTTCCAGGCAGAGCAATAGTAAAATACATATAAGTGTGTATGTGCATTGGAGGTGGAGAACAGGGAGTCGCCTAAAGCAACAGTAGGGTAAGAATGTGAGAAGGTTCAAGACCTTTGGCTGATACAAGGCAGCATTAATCAAGACAAGAGCTCTTCCTTATACAAGGATGTGAAATTGCCCACATTTTCTGTGATTTAAAGAGGTGTCATGCAGAATCTACAGAACTGGTCTACTCGGGAAGAAGTGACACGAAGCTCCAAAGAAAAAAAGAGGTGTGCACCTCTCTCCCCAGTGGGTGGGGAGAAAAGAACAAACACTAGGAAGGAGAGGAGGCATACCACAGACCCACAGCTGGGATTCCTCCTCTTCCGCCACCAGCAGCTCTAGCTGATCTCTACACTGACAGGCAGAATTAGGATTTGTGTTCTCCTGTACTCACAAAATCATCAGCTCCTTGCCCCAGTGCTGTCAAAAACTCCATCTCATTTTAGCCCATATTTGTGTAGTTTTCAAGCAGACTTGCAAAATGAAATCCCGAATTGCCCAGAACACTATGCTCACTGCCTCCAAAGTCTGTTAAAATCAGTGCAACCGTTTTCATTCTAGAGAAGACTAAAAGGGATTTCTACCTTCAATACATTTTACAAAGATATTAAAAGGCATCTCTTTAAGGATGCTCTTCGGGCAGCTGTTCTGGTAGCTGTCACAGCGGGGGAAGAAAGGGCAAAGAAAACTCCAGATCTATAGTGAGTGGGGAGCATGGGGGAGGAGGAATATACTGAACCAAAACTATTGTTTTCCTTACCTAACAGCTGACTGCCTCACAGAGAGAGGCTGCAAGATGGGGGAAATTTACATTCCTAAAGCTGAAGCGAGCAAACAAAGCAAGCTATTAAAAAGCTCTACATTCTTCAGCAAGCACTCATTTGGCTGGACTTCTATTAATAGCACTGTGTTTATTCTTGCACATTGAATAAACTAAGCCAATGTTAAATGCTGTGAGTTTGCAAACTCATGTGAGAGAATTTCATGTAGCTAATTTTTTGCCCGAGAGCAAACTTCATCCAACAAAGCATCAATGTTTAACGTAATCTATATAAAATTCACATTAATTGTAGTCTACTATTCAGACAATATTTCATCTGCTTTTTCATCCTGCATGACACTGCCCGGCCTTAGATACAAAGCTGACATTTTCTAAAATACGCTATTTGTTTTAATAGATCAAATTTCAGCTGCCATAATGAGGTCACAAGAATCAGCTCTGTTCTAGAGTTGTTTAAAATGCAGTTCTGTCCATCAGGACATATCTCAGTCAGACAGACAACCTGTTGAAACACTTTGATTTAGTCATGCAAATCACAGCCCTTCAGGTTTCACACAGGCACAGCTGAAGAGATCCAAGTGCTATTACTTAAGTCAGGTTTTTAATCAATCCAGAACCTGACAGAAATGCTCTGCACATACAGGTTGAGCTCTAGAAAGAAGCACACACCCAAGATCTCCAGCTTGTCATTATTACCAGATTTCCTCAGTCAGTTTTGCAGACTCTGCAAAGCTGTAGCTACAGCGCTAAGAGCATGTTTGAGTGAATTTCAGAACATGTTCCATACAAATATTCCCATTCAAAAGGTCAGTGGATATATAAATAGCCAAAGTTTGAAAGCTTATCCAAATCTTAGTTACTTTCTCTGGATAACTAGGAAACCAACATTCAAAGTAGCTGCAGAGCAGATATGCTGCAGGAAGTACTACTACACCTCAGAAATCATTCAAGTTCAGTTCAAAAAGTATCGCTGATACAGGAGCTGTATAGCAAAGTACTCATAACTAATTTCTGATCTCAGTTATTTGGGTATAAATTACATCTGGCATCCATAGAATCATTCTGATTTAAACTGACCATCTGAGAGCAGATGCAAACTCTAAATGGATTAAGGATCAATTTACCATGGCAATCACAATCTGTAATACCATGTGCAGTCAGTATATGCTCAAAGCTGTTTTCCCCAAGAGCTGATGAGAACCTGTGCATGTCTACCTGGTGTCTAATGGGAAAAAGGAACATGTTTTTACCTACAGAAACTGAAAAGAGGAAGATTGATGCAGCAAAGGACATCACAGACTTGGCCGAGATGCAACAGCTCTGCATTTCATCAACAAATTGGAGCTACTATCTGTATGTGTAACTGGAGGAGCCCCCTCCTTCTCCTGGCAAGGAGAATAACCTGGTGGCACTGAGCCTTTGCAACACCTATGGAGAACATCTCCTCTGACAAAAAATGCCTGCCAGAAGCATCTCCTCACTCTGGTGACTCCCAGGAACATAAACTGCTGCAAATACACAAATACTATTTGCAGTACTGATGCCAAGAGAGGCTTCAGAACTGATGCTTTCTGTTTGCAGAACCAAAGAGGGAATTAACCGGCTAATTCTATAGGCGCTACTTAAACACACCTTTCCCAAGTAATACTGAAAGCTGCTTTGGCAACCACTCAGACTTTACACCAAAAAGAACTGTTTTTTTCATTCGTTTATCTGTCTGGGGGGGGGGGGGGGGCAGGAGAGGGAAGAATATGCACTATGTTTTTCAAAAGAATTCTGACAGAGAGGGTAAAGTACTAGAGAAAAACTACATTAGCCACCTGGGGAATAAACTGTTCCTTTCTCAACACTGCATGCAGATAAGACATTGGTCATAACATGCAACTTCTGAGGTCATATCTCTACAGCACCAGGCAGCCTAATGTAGGAAACCTTGAGCTAGCACTAGCCAAAATCTGTTGGAAGTGCACGTAGTTATCAGGTCAGGAACAGCATGGCAAAAAAAAGAAAAAAAAGAAGAAAAAAAAAAGAACCCACAACTGCATGCTGTTTCCAGCCCCATGCCGGCTTACAGAGCAGGGTGTGCCTACATACAGCACAGACCTGCTCCAGATGTGTCACTTCCACGTTCCATGTGCATCTGACCCTGCTGCATGACAGCACCCATCTGAATATGGCCCCAGACATGCTCACGGTTAATCTCTTGACAGGCTAAACAAGAAGGTCACATGCTGGTTCTCTAAGTTAGCAGTGCTTCTTTTCAGCACAGTTGTGAGAGTGGTGCACAGTATAGCTCTCACGGGCCTCAGGATCCTGCAGTGGATATCTTCATCGCCTTGCATCCTAACCATTCATTGAGGAAGGAGCGCATCAGGTACCAACAGGAATTTAAAGAAGCATTTTTGTTCCTCTGCACAAAGGCAGGCAAACTGACTTCAGGTGGAGGAGGACTGAAGTCAGAATCCTCTTTTGGGGCACCAACCTTCTCTGCAATGTCAGATGAAATGTTGCATGTGTTGCTTGGAGTCTGCACTCTCTTGCATCGCTTATTTTCACTGTGCAAAGCCCAAGAATTTGCAAAATCATAACTGTTTCTCACAAGGGTCCCTGTGAACCAAAAAGAGGAGAAGGACAGAGCTGTTTAGGAGGTTGAGTAACAAGTGGTCATCACTGGCTGTTGTGAATGTGGTATTCCGCATTCATGCGATTTTCATGCTTTTAAAAATCAAAACTGTAATATCAAAAGAATTTCTATTCCAAATTGATTGAGCATAGCAAGCTACCCTCAGTGATCTGAACTGACTAATCCAGAATGACTCCTCCACAGAACATTTCTAGAGTCCCTTTCTGATATACACACATACATCTTTCCTTCCTTCTTTCTTCTTCTTCTTTTTTTTTTTTTAAGAATTCATTATTTTGAGGCCAAATTTTTTGAATGCTTAAGGTTCACCATACCAATTTCTGTCTCTCTAGTGAGGCAAAGGAAATTGTTTAAATGTGAGAATTTCCCAGCTAGGAACTGGATAAGAACACATTTCTCTAGGATTTTTGCTTCTCAGTGATTGAGCAAACAGTGTTCATTAGGCCTTCAGAAGCACCTACCTAAAAGCACCTACCTAAAATCATTGATGAAAATTGCATTGAGCTAAGTGCTGTACACTAAGTACAAACCCATGAAATACATGGGACAAGCTGAGTAAAAAGGTTATTCCTAATCTAAGGAATAAGCACAAAACATGCACAGAGAACACTAACAGGGTTGTAAAAATGCCAGCAGACTTTTGTAGATTTTTTTTGTACACTAGAAATTAGGAATTCATAAACATAGCATAAATTAGGCCCACAACAGAAGTCAACAGAAGACTCAGAGGAAATGATGACAGGTGAAAGGTGATTAAAGGAATGAATTTTCCATCTACACAGCCAGAACTGACCACAGGAAAACCAACAACAAAAAAAAAAAAAACCAAGGAGAACTGAACCCTCTAGATTACCACAGATTTTGAAGATCAGAGTACTGACAAAATCTAATCTCACTAGAAACAAGGTGACAAATTAAAAACATCCCTATGTGTTTGTAATAATGCAGTTTTACACTCACAATTATATAACAAGAGACAAGCTGTGCCCTGGAGCAGTGTTCCTCTGGCTCTGCATGCAAGTTCATGTTGATGTTCCCACCAGCAGGTACCCCGAGATCCTCATTTCTTCACAACTTAGTCTTTGAAGGTTAGGACAACTGTTAACATTGCAGGGATGGCTACCTATTTTTTTCCATTCCCCCCCCCCCACACACACACACTCTGTTAGATTCCTTTCTTCTATGGTGCTGATAAAATTAAACTTAGGTATTTCTTTTATGCAGCATTTGTATTAAATTTATATACATTGCTGTATTCTATGATTAATATTTTCAAGTAAAGTGCTTTAAAAATAAATTATTTCAAAAACTTTGGTGTTTTTTGAAACCTGCTCTTCAAACTCTTTTGTCACCAGTGCCTATCTGTGTATCAGCGGTCTGCTACATAAGAGTAAGCAATTTACCAACAACTTGCCAGGGCAGTTGTTCTTCCCTGCAAAGTCCTCAGGCCCTTAAATCAAACTATATGCTATTTGGGACAAGCAATACTTTGTTGATTTGGGTTTGCTCAATAGTTCATGGTTCTCCCCCAGCTAAGTATCCTGAACATGCAATAGTATGAATATAGAATAATAACAAATTAAGAGAGATCAATCAGCAATATATTTTTCTGGTGTGATTTTTCAGCTTTAGCCTTAAGTAACCTATGGCAACAGATAAAGGACTGGAGAGTCATTTCAGCTTTAAAATGCTAGCACTGCAACACATTTCATGCATGTTTGCCTGCCTGCTTTTCCCCAGAAGTTTTGCTCTTAACAGCAAGCAACACTGTCACTGAAGATACACGGTATTTTACTTAATATCATTATTTATTAGTTGCAATAATACAGGCTCAGTAGAACCTGTATTTTCACAGTACCAACTGAAATCAGGCTACTATTGAATTAGCAACTTTACAAATACACAGTAAGAGGTGATCCATATTCCTGAAAAGGTAAAAAGAAGGCAGAGGAAGATGGGGGTATAGGAGAACGGCTCATGTGACCTAAAAGCTGCTCAGCATAGTTCACAAAGCGGAGTGGTGATGGGCCTCTTAATTCAAAGGCAAGCTTCCCAGCCATTCAAATGCATCTCCTCTGAGCTCTAAAGAACTGCAGACAAGAGATCACGGACATTTAATGGCCACACTTCATCTATGAATAATTAAGAACACCCTCAGTGTTTCAGAAAAGATGAATACATGCAGATATTTTCTTATCAGAATTATTCCACTGTGCTATCCACTAAGCCACAAGCACCCTGGTTTTCTCACCAGCCTGAGAGAGGATCTCTCTTTAGAGGATCTTGCATTGAAGAAGTGTTCTCCAGTCTCCTAGAGAGAAGCTACAAGATGGTTTCCGAATTCAGTGGCGTAGCCTTGCTCCCCAAAATTACAATCTAACTGAGTAAGCAACATATGACAGACAAGAAGGGAAAAGGTCTAAATATATCTACACAGACACATATAATTTTTTCCATAGATCAGATGTGGAGGAAAATATATACCCACTTTTCCTAGAGCAGCAGGTGGACATGGAAGTTTCACTGACCGTCAGAAGAGCTCTAATGTGAAACTACCTCTCATTATAAAGCAGCTCTGGGGCCACTGAGATGCTTAAAAAATATGGGTCACAGAGATAAGTTATTTCTGCAGAGGGTCACTTTGGAGAGGAATCTTCAAACCATGCTCCCCTTTACATGCCATCTTAAGGAGTGTGGTAATTCTTAAATACTTCAGCTATGTTATGAGGCTTAACAAAATTGAAAAAAAAAAAAAGAAAAGGAGAGGGAGAATTATCTCTGGAATGTTCTGAATGCTGCAGGCAGAGAAAAGAACTGGCTTCTGCAACTGGGGCTCAGTTTCACCTGAAACTTAAATTGCATTTTGCTAATGCATATGAGGAAGTAGGAAGGGAAAGATGGCATAAGGGAAAATACAACGAAAACAGCCAAAAAAACCCATGGAATTACTTAAGCATGCAGGTGATAACTATTAATGGCACATTCAGGCATAGGGCAGCTTCCTTCTCTGATACTACATTTACAACCATGTAACATAATTATCTTCTTCTGTGTGGAGAGCTCCTTTCACTTTTTGATGGTGTGTGATTTAATTCTTTTTTAAAAGGTCTTTTGGCTTAGCTGAGTAGTCTTTCCCCTAGTTAATGAGATGCTCTAAATTGGATTTCAGCCTGTCCTGAACCTTGATCAATTCCTGCCCCACTATCTGATATATCAACGTTTCAGATGTCTGTCTCTCCTCTACCCCCTGCCTCTTTCCCAATCCCTCCCCTGAGCATTATGATGCACAGTCTCTTCACTGAGGCAGCCTCATAGCAGAGTTTTGTTTTGCTTTTGTTCCTTTTATGTTTAGTTTTTCTTCTTTCTTTAAGTAGTCAAGTCTCTGTAAAAACACTTCCTAGCTAGGGGTGAAATAAGACCTCATTAGAGCTCTGTGTCCAGAACCCTCCACACAGCCTTGGTGGGATTTTTCTAAAGCACTTGTTTGGTCTAAGTCTTGACAAAAGTGCATTGAAAAAAGATGCTGTCACAAAATGCAATGAAAACAAAGCTCGATCCAAAACGAGTGCTTAAAAGACCAGTGCCTGGCATGCACCATAATAAGGGCTGATATAAGCACAAGAACTTGCTGCTCAATAATTGAGATTCCCAAGCAGTTTGTTAGTGTGCAGTCTGCTTTTCAGATACTAGATGGGTTGAGAATGTAGCTGTTAAAGGACAAACCAAATCTCACCTTCTTTGCACTTCCCAGAAAATTCCCACCCCTTTGATAGCCCCAATAACTTCCCTTAGGAGAAGGGCACTCGCCAGCTAGCACAGTAGCAACAAGGACTTTGGGAGTCTCATCACAGATGTTGTTTATTGGACTATGACTATGACTTTGTCCATTTTGAAGAAAACACACTGAAATGTTTTGGCAAGACTTTTTTCCTTTTTCTTTTCTTCTTCTCCTTCCTTTTTTTTTTTCCTAAGTCAGAATAGCTACTTTTACTCATCTGATATTCAGACAGATGATGTTCACTCTCTCCAGAAAATCAGGGCTCTCTAAGATAGGTGGTACTCAAAATCACTAGTTCCTCTTAAAATCTGAAACTGGTTTGCTGCTCACTTACTTTGCAACTGATCTTCACACAAAGCAACATGGTAATAACAAGAGTCTCGCACTTAAGGCACAAGAGTGGGAGGCAGGAGCCCTATGCTCTCTTCCTGAACCTCCCACAGATTTTCCATCTGGCCATAGGCCAGTCACTTAAATTCGCCATTGCTCTGGTAACTCATCTGTAAAATATGTGCAAAAATTTGTGCAAGACACTACAATACTGTGAGTTAAGGTGCGTAAACTTTCACTAGTTGGTTATTTACTGAAAAATCATGGTTCCAGACAAGCAAAACTATTCACAAACTTGACCAAAATGTGCTTAACAGTTTGGACCGAATTAATGATATGATATATTGAAGTCATGGGCTATAAAGTCTTCCCTGCCCTCTCTGGTTCAATGAATAATTAATCAGGAATATGAACTGGAATAGTTTCAACAGAAGAGAGTAAAAGGGTCATCTCCAAAACTCTACAGCCCAGTGATTAAGGTACTCTTCTCCGAACAAAAAGGTCTCAGCTTGAACTGAAACTCTGCATAAAGCAGAGTGTGTTATGAATGCAAGTTTCTAGTATGTCAGATGAATGCCATATAATAAACCCTGGTACAAGGCAAGCCCTCTTCATCTGTTCTGATTGCAAATCAGTCACAGCTAGATTCCCTTGTGAATCCATCCCCTTTGCTGTTAAATTAAAATGCAAGAAAGAAATGAGATTATTTATTTAGCCAAAACAAAAGCTTTCAACTTGCCTAAAATCAAATTACTCCTAATCCTAAAAATGCCCCCAAAATTTTGATTTCTGAATGACTCAAAACTTCTCTTTATTTGTGTAGTCACTAAAAGTAGTATATATTATCTGCACCGCCATCACTGTGAGTTTGGAACATGCTTTAAAAGCTTCTGATAAAAAGTATTGCACAAAGGAAAGCTGCATATTCATTCATATGCACTTATACTGCTTATGGAAAGAAAACATTATCTGAAACACTACATTTTTCTTTCACTGATACTGTATAAGTTAAGCAGAGAGAAACAGACACTCTCCAGTGGCATCATAAATTCTGTGCTTCAGCAGCTTAAAAGGCTAGAATATGTTGCTTGACAATTGCAGATTCAGATAGAGCAGGCTCAGAATACCAAGCCTTTATCCAAAAAGTAGCCACAGGTGTTGTTTTATCATTAATGTATTTATAATTTGGAGACAGATTCCCAGAAAAATGCTTTCTGTTGGTGCCAAAAAAAGCATAATGGGATTCTGGATTCATTTGGGTTTTTTTTGTAACACTAAGTGTGTTACATGAACAAATACTAAAATGATGGATTATTATACTTGTGTTTGACTTGAATAAGTTGCTTTGCACAAACAAACTTTAATCACGAACCAGATATCCAAGCCCATAATACAACAAATATCACTGTAAGACAACTCAAAGATAAGACTACCAGCCAAAGACTGAGGGTACAGGCACACTTATAAACTACACGAGCTTGTGCTGGACCCTCTCTTTGGACCCTCTTACATTTACTGCAAGGTAAGAGTATGCACTTGAAGCCACTAATATGCAGCAAGTTTATGTTCTTTTAGCCATTTGCTCATATGTGCATGCCCTGAGGAGACTTCAGATCAGATTGTCTGCTTTGTGTCAAATTTCCCCTATTATATTATGAAAGTCATTTGTTCTAGCCTGTGCTTGGAATCCCTAATTGTAAAATGCTGACAGTGATCATGAGACACTCAAATGCAGTGGGCTGAGGGCTGCCAAACAGATATCTGAGCACCAAGAAAGGACGTAGCTTCATGTTTCTGATACGACCAAAGGCTGGCAACTGGTTACAAGTGTGTGGTCATGTCAGAAAGTGGAGCCTGTTCAATTAGCAAGGCCTGGAAGCATACACAGGATCACTATAAAGCACCAGAACTCAACTGGCAGGAAAAAGCAGAAGAGAAATTAACTATTTCATTAGGATCTGGAAGAAAAAAAATTGGAAAGCTTCCGAGAACTTTCTTTTGATATTTTAGTTATGTTTACAACTAGAGAACAATATTGCGCCCTGAAAGAAACTCTCAAGAGGCAGCTAGTTTGCTTCTATTGCTGTACCTAATAGACAAGCAACCATTTACAAGCAGGACTGGATGTTCTGCACGTTTTGACAGAACACTTTTCTAGAGGATGAACTGG
This sequence comes from Apteryx rowi, assembly GCF_003343035.1. Taxonomy (NCBI): domain Eukaryota; kingdom Metazoa; phylum Chordata; class Aves; order Apterygiformes; family Apterygidae; genus Apteryx; species Apteryx rowi. The sequence continues at coordinate 192,523 of NW_020450823.1, read as the reverse complement.
TTTAGTAATTAACTATGTCAATGCAAGCAACTCCATACCCCATCTTCTAATTTCTAAAAATCTTCTAACATAGTATGCGCCTGCCTAGTGCTGAAATACTAATTATCTTGAGACACTTTTTTTTTTTTTTTTTTTTTTTTCTCCTTTGGAGCTTCAACAGCTACTACCTAAGACCATTACCTTCAAAACAGGAGGAGCTGGGTCCTATCAGTAAAATGTTAATTTGCTAGGATGCCATAGCTTGGGTCACATCACTTAGACTTCCAGAAGCTCTATAAGTGAGCATCACAGAGTATACAGAGGGATCTGTGTTATCCTCTAAGTGGCATATCAATTCTCAGCTCCAGACAAAACCACAGTGAGGAGTCATAAGAGCACTGTAACTATAGCATACAGCTCTACAGATTATAGAACAAGACTAAAAATATATCAAGGGAAAAAGAACAATTATATACTGTTCACTAAGTTTAAGCACCCTTTGCTTTGTGCCACCTTTATTTACCTGCTGTAAGTTGTAACGTTCAAAAATGCAGTGCTTCCTCTCTTAATGCACCACCATCCCAACACAAGTAGAAAATTATTAATAAAATTCCATACCATAATTCATATTCTCAGAAACAAGCTGTGTCAAACAGGTTTTAAACACACTTCTCAGATGTTTGACAAACTCACTGGCTATAGCGTAACACCTGATCCCTAACCTCTAGCATTCACGTTCTCCCTCTCTCTGTCCCCCCCCCCCCCCCCCCCCCCAACAGATCTGCACAGCGCTCCCCAGGGTTTTCCAGATGAAAGCCCATAATCTTGGCAACATTAGATTGTTGAGTTTTTTCTTTGTGCACTCTACTTCCAATACATTTTATTCTGGAATTCAAAAAAAAAGTACTTATTATAAATACAAATCCAGTCTAGAAATATATTTAATTGATTAGAACTGAGGGGCCAGTCTGATAGTCAAACATGCCCACATTTTAGCAGGAAGCAACAGAAGCTTCAAATGCAAGTGTTCAGTCTGCAGTCCACCTTAAGGTAACCCTTTAGTCCTGCCAGATCACTAAGTCACAAAACTAAGCTCACATCCTGGGTTGGGTTGACCTTTATCAACCTTCTCAGATCTAATCAGGCAAAAAGGAGAGCAAATAAGAACTGCAGTGGAAAGAAAAGGTAAACTGTTTCACAGTCTACCAGCAGACCGTCTAGGTCTGCCATTTAAGAGTATTGTCTCTCCCAGCTGCTTGCACTGCCCCTCACGTAGAAGTTAGCTGCAAGTTTAAAAACTGGTCTGAATTAACCAAAAGCTGATTTTATTTGGAACAAGTTAAGAAGAGCTCATATAAGCCACCCTGCCAGCAGAGCTGCCAAGGTGATAAACAACGTGTGGGTGTGGTGACATCCCTCTCTCATACAACACATTCAAACATAATTAATTCTAATTCCTTCTTGATCAGCTTAAATGAAAGGTCTCTTGGCTCTGAGTAAAATAATGGCAGAACTGCTGAGATATGATTCTGTTCTTCAAGATACTAAGTACAGATTGACATGTCCATACCAATTACAGATGTCAGGGCCTTCCTCATACAGGAAGAGGTGACATGTTCTCTGTCACCTTCTCTCTATTATTTTTCAACTCTTTCAAGAAGTGACCCTGTCACGTACTCCAACACATTCAGAAATCTGTGTTTGCAAAAGCGCTGCTGTTTTCAGAGGGAAGATACATTCTCAGGAATGTTAAACAAATACAGCATGAAATACATTTAGCCATGAGCAGCAGAAAGGAATCTTCTATATTTCACAGAATCACAGAATGGTTAAGGTTGGAAGGGACCTCTGCAGATCATGTAGTCCAAGCATGTCCCTGCTCAAGCAGTGTTACCTACAGCATGTTACCCAGACTTGTGTCCAGACAGCTTTTGAATATCTTCAGAGAAGGAGATTCCACAACCTCTCTGGGTAACCTATTCCAGAGCTCAGTCACCCTCACAGTAAAGAATTTTTTCCTCGTATTCAGATGGAACTTCCTGTGATTCGGTTTATGCCTGTTGCCTCTCATCCTATCGCTGGGCATCACTGAAAAAGGTCTGGCCCCATCCTCTTGACACCCTCCCTTTAGATATTTGTATACATTAATAAGATCCCCCTTCAGTATTCTCTTCTCCAGGCTGAACAGGCCCAGCTCTCTCAGCATCTCCTCATACAAGAGATGTTCCAGTCCCTTCATCATCTTAGTAGCCTTCCATTGGACTCGCTCCAGTAGCTCCATATCTCTCTTGTACTGGGGAGCCCAGAACTGGACACAGTACTCCAGATGGGGCCTCACCAGGGCTGAGTAGAGGGGGAGGATCACCTCCCTCCAGCTGCTGGCAACACTCCTCCTAATGCACCCCAGGATACCACCGGCCTTCTTGGCCACAAGGGCACATTGCTGCCTCATAGTCAACTTGTCCACCAGGACCCCCAGGTCATTCTCTGCAGGGCTGCTTTCCAGCAGGTCAACCCCCAGCCTGTACTGGTGCATGGGGTTATTCCTCCCTAGGTGCAGGACCCTGCACTTGCCTTTGTTGAACTTCAGGAGGTTCCTCTCTGCCCAACTCTCCAGCCTCTCCAGGTCTCTCTGAATGGCAGCACAGCCCTCTGGTGCATTGGCCACTCCTCCCAGTTTTGTCTCATCAGCAAACTTGCCGAGGGTGCACTCTGTCCCTTCATCCAGGTCATTGTTGAAGAAGTTGAACAAGACTGGACCCAGGACTGACCCCTGGGGGACACCGCTAGCTACTAGACTCTGTGCCGCTGATCACAACCCTCTGAGCTCTGCCATTCAGCCAGTTCTCAATCCACCTCACTGTCCACTCATCTAGCCCACGCTTCCTGAGCTTGTCTATGAGGATGTTATGGGAGACAGTGTCGAAAGCCTTGCTGAAGTCTAGGTAGACAACATCCACTGCTCTCCCCTCATCTACCCAGCCAGTCATCCCATCGTAGAAGGCTATCAGAGTGGTTAAGTATGATTCCCTCTTGGTGAATCCATGCTGACTACTCCTGATCACCTTCTTTTCCTCCACATGCTTGGAGATGGCATCCAGGATGAGTTGCTCCATCACCTTTCCAGGGATGCAGGTGAGGCTGACTGGCCTGTAGTTCCCTGGGTCCTCCTTCTTGCCCTTTTTGAAGACTGGGGTGACATTGGCTTTTTTCCAGTCTTCAGGCACCTCTCCTGTTCCCCATGGTCTTTCAAAGATGATTGAGCAATGATGTCTGCCAGCTCCCTCAGCACTCGTGGGTGCATCCCATCAGGGTCCATGGACTTGTGGATGTCAAGTTTGCCTAAACGATCTCTAACCTGATCCTCCTCCACCAAGGGAAAGTCTTCCTCTCTCCAGACTTTCTCTCTTGCCTCCAGGGTCTGGCATTCCTGAGGGCTGGTCTTAGCAGGAAAGACTGAAGCACAGAAGGCATTCAGTAACTCCGCCTTCTCTGTATCCTTTGTCACCAGGGCCCCTGACCCATTCAGCAAAGGGCCCACATTCTCCCTAGTCTTCCTTTTGTTATTGATGTATTTGAAAAAGCCCTTCTTGCTGTCCTTGACATCCCTCACCAGATTAAACTCCAAATGGGCCTTGGCCTTCCTAGTCGCATCCCTGCATACTTGAATGACATTCCTACATTGTTCCCAAGTGGCCTGTCCCTGCTTCCATCTTCTGTGCACTTCATTCTTCTGTTTGAGCTTTGCCAGGAGCTCCTTGTTCATCCATGCACGCTTCCTGTCCCCTTTGCTCAACTTCCTGTTCATTGAGATGCACCGCTCTTGAGCTTGGAGGAGGTGATCCTTGAATATTAACCAGCCTCTTCCTTCTAGGGCCCTAACCCATGGGATTCTTCCAAGAAGGTCCCTGAAGAGGCCAAAGTTTGCTCTCCTCAAGCCCAGGGTTGCGATCCTACTTATTGCCCTGCTTCCTCCTCGTAGGATCCTGAACTCCACCATCTCAAATATCTGAACACTGATTGCTTGACTTTTCTGCATTCTTACTCTAAGTCCAGGTACCTGGCAATAAGGTCTCCTTTTCTGATCTTGCTGTTTATAATAGTATCACTCCTGTTTATTGTCTCGAGAAAAAGGCGTAAAATTTGGATGTCAACACATTCAGACATAAAGGTCTCCAAGCCCTGATAAGCAAATCTGTGAGCTGAGTTTACTTCATATTATTTATATTGCTGAGGGGTTGATCAATCATTTCAAGATACTATGAAATCATTTTTTTCCATACACTGAACCTATGCTAATGAATCCCAAGTGTCAGTAAGACACATTGCTGGCGCAGTGGTAGGCTCTCCTTCAAGTTGCCTTGTCCTCCCTTCCATTTTATATATTATTTATTTTTAATAAATACTTTACATGATTAATTTAATATATTTCCTTTTCAAGTAAATCCTAAGAGTTAAAAAAACACTCTGAAATACCACAAATCACAATCTGTTCCTCAAAGTCATATTCAGGGCTTTTTCAAAACTCTTAGTCTTCACCCATACAGACTGACTCTGCATAAAGATGTAGAGATCAGCAGAAGCAGTCTTGTCTCTCCCTCACTAGTCCTCTCTCCTTGGAGTTGCCATGATATTAAGCGCACCTCCAAACCAACAGCCCTTTTTGGCAGGGAAATGTCATTAAAAGGTAACCATTTTATATAGCTGAATCCCCTGCCAAATCCATGTACAAATCTGCCCGCTGCAACATCCAGGAGTTCTTATTCCGCTCTTGTAAGACTATTTATTCTTATTCCAATTTGTCTAACACATGAAAAAGTAGAAGTTGAATCAACCAGTATTCGTCATATCCTTTTTCCTGGGCATTTTCAAACCCCTCCCCACCCCTGCCTATATATGTACATTGTTTAGTTATCAGTTTCGTCTTTGTATTTCAAGGTTCAAGGTTTCTAAAAGTGCTAAATTCAGAGTTCAGGGTTTTGCTCAGGAATGAGACATGGCAGTAATTCCCTTTAAGAAGAAAGGAAGATCCAAGAGCTTATTCACACAGCAGCTTCTTAGGACATCAAGATGAGGTACTTGACATGTTTTGCGGAAACATTTTGCTAGATCAACAAAATCTTTGTGCTGTTGTTGAATCACCCACCAGGAAAGGTATACTGAGCATACATCAACACATAATCAGTTAGCAGTTAGCCTTATTCTTACCTTCCTGAGTTCTGAAGTCATCTTCAGCAAATTTATTAAAGTTTCCACAAAGCCCACAGGTCTTGTTATAGTATTTTTCTCGAAGGAGTATCTGAATATTCCCACTGATATCAGTCTTCACCACAAAGCCATGCTCATCACTGGATATTTTATAATAACCTGCCTCCTTCTCTACAAATATGCCAGTGGAGGCAAAAGGTATGGAAACCCTGTGAAGAAAAATAAGAATTTCTCAGAATACAGCACATAAAACACATTGCTTTTTCTGATGGAAAGCTCATTGTTTCAGTAAGTACCTTTTGTCTTCCTGAGTCACAGTTCCCTCTAAAGAGAAGTGAAGGTTGAAATATTCTCCAAGGTACACAGAGAAACCAGTTTTTTCCCCATCCTGGTAGTTACCTGAAGAGACATAAGCAAATATTGTTAGTTCTGAACAAACCAGGGGCATTCAATTACTCAAGAGAACAACTTGTAAAATATCACCTAACATTTTCAAGAGCTTTCCATGTATTTAATCACATAATTGACAGCATTGCCCACTCCCAGGCATGTGACCTAGCACTAGGCTGTGGAGTCACACTCTCCCATTTACTGTTTCTAGCCAAGGAATTCTGAAATCTTTAATGCATATTGGAAGAGTTTCCACAAGAGATATACCTAAAAATCTGCCCTATTCCCTGTTCTTTCCCTTCCTAGTTTCCTTCCAAGAACAACCTACACCTTAGTGGCAAAAGAAGGGCGTTGAATCAGTTGAACTGAGGGAAGAACTGAGCCTGGATATCTTAGTTCCTGATATGCCCTCTAACCATTTCAGCTGCTCTTTAAGGAGTGGACACCAGTACTGGTTATCCAAAGGATGGGGGCATTAAGGTGGGAGGAGATTTTGCAGAAAAACACATTCTTAATCTGTCAAAAGAAGGAGCATATGGAGATAGAGACAACTGCCTTGAGCTCTCAAAGAGAAGAGAGTGGGGGGGTTCAGACATAGTCCCTTCTCTGTTTTTGTGCATTGTCTAGTTTTTTTCCAGGACTTTGCAGCAGCTCTTTGCTCAATGTGCCACATATTCTGGATCTCCTATTCCGAGATACCCAGCTCTGCCCAGACACTTTACTCAGTAATGCAGATTGCACTTCACAACCAGGTATCCAAAAACAAAACAAACCCATATATGCATACTGAGACTGAAATCAAAAATAGATTATGCCATGCTTATGTGTCTAATATAATCATAAAGCCTCAGCTCTTTTTTAAAATTAATTAATTTTAATTAATTGATCACACAAAATACTGCAATCAATTCACACTTCAAATATGCCAATGGGTTTTTCCTCAGTACAAAAATTGTACTGAATTGCTTAAGCTGGGGAAGAAACTGATTTATTTAAATCAGTACATACGATTCCTTTTCAGAGGGATGGGATCAATTTACTTCAGCCTACTTACAGTCAGCAAAAAGTCTGCTTGAACTATGATTAATACAGAACAGTTCTTAGTGAATATAAGAATATCTACCCAAAGGACTTGGCATGACAGTAACATATAGTTTCGGTTCTCATACCATGTGTCACCTGTCCCTCAGACTAATGCTTCAGGGGCACATGCTGATTCAAGGGCTTTTCATCCTGCAGGACAGGATTTTTCTTAATGACGGGTTTTAGTATACAGGTAAAATTAGTTTTAACAGAGTTGTATGGCTCCTATTCTTGTACTCAGCTTTAGCAGTCACAATCTCCTATCAAATTTGAAATTAAAAAAGGGGTCACTTTCCATCTTAGAAGAACCAGTAAGAAATTTTTCATTCCTTGGCAGCTGAGTTATGCATAAGCTTTATTATCAAGGGATAACAGAAGCCAAAGGGGCAGAATTTCCTCAGAAGTAATCCTAGTTTCAAGAGAAAATTTAAGATCCTGTTATGTAGTGGTCCATCCTCTCTGGCAACACTATCTGTCTTTTCTTTTCAGTGACAGAACCCAGCATGGGGCAATGCCATGTATCTACAGCATTTTGCATTTGTTACTTCCTGATGTCTTGCTCAAACTCACCTAAGAGTGTGAAGGAGTGCTTCTGACAGTCCCCAGCAAGGAGGTAACTGCAGTCCCCAGCAAAACTGTAGAAGGAATCATCAAAAGTTTTGATGTGATCATTCCCAAAAAGGCTGCAACGGGAAGCTGGTGACTCCTGAGACAAAGAAGCTGATGATCCTGAATATCAAAAAATAATGTAATTTGCAATATAAAACAATCATTCTGAAGTTCAGGAATTTATCTCCTGGAATTTCTCACCACTGACCATCACATGTTCTAGAACTTTAGCTCTAGCTTCTAGGCAGACTCTATATCTGACAGGATAGTCAGTAGGATCAAGCATGGATTTTTTTATTATATACATGAGCGAAATGGATTTTTCTCTTTATTTCTACTGACCTAATGCTTGCATGACTAATTTCAGTCCTGACCCTTTAAGGAGTGCCACACATTCATACATTTGTGCCTGCCTGAATCCTGTTAAAATCAATAGGGCAAGACGGAAGCTCCACAGTTTGTTCAGTCAAGCCTGACTTCAACGAGTCCTTGTGATTTCAACACAATGCGTGTTGCAAGGAAAAGAGCCAAAACAAGTAACCTTAGCAATGTCTCCAGCACTGAACCAGGACTTCAGGATTAGACAGGTGAAGAGAAAAAAATTCTTACAGAAGAAATAATGAAAATATGTTATAGCTCCTAGGCATTTGGAAATAAATGTGCTTTCCTACCTGATATTACAGTGGCCAGCAGTAGCTTTGTTAGCAGCTCTGTGTAGAGGAACATCTGTTAAAATCAAAAGACAGAGACTAGAACATTCTTAATTTGCAGTTTTTATTCTGTTTCACAGCAACTCACCATTTTCTATCTTTTTTTTTTTTTAGTTATATTTTAGTTATTTTTGACGTTCTACTACATTTCAGAAAGCTGTTATTCACATGGACTTTCACAGCAACACAGCCATGCCTCTTAAAAGCAGGTATTTTAGGAGATAAGATATTCTTTGTTCCCATTTTCACTTCTCATTGCAGGCAAATATAGGCTACCTCTGCAGGAAATGCAACCCAGTATACACACATATTCCAATATATTCAAGTCAATACATTGCACATACAAAATCCTTCAATATACAGTGTTATTTATAAGACAACCCAACATGAATAAGCAAACTGTTCAGATTGGATCATCCAACTTGGCCGTATTACAATTCACCTCTGTGGTGTAAGATTTGCGTCCTTCCCTAATGCCCAAGAAGGGAAAGAACACAAACATTTTGCAGTCTATAAACTACCTTCTGTACTGCCAGGCCTCTAAAAATGATAGCATGATATGAGTGTCATGCAGATGGTGAACTACGGATGCATTCTGTGGCGAGAGGTTAGCAGTTAATGAATGAAAGCTACAGGGAGCTCTATATAGGCAGGCTAATTTCAGTGAGCATATAAACCGTTAGGGAGTCCTGAATATACCATACTTCAATATATTAATTACAGGAGATCAGACACACCTTTACCTAAAAGAACCCTCCAATTAGAGACCTGAATACATTTCACAGAGCCAAATTCTGCTTCTTTTTGATGTCCGTAGCATAGGTCCAGTGCATAGCTATATAAATGAAAGCTGAATTTGCCTTATTTACAAAAGAAAGGAAAAGAAAAATCTATTAAAAAAGTGAGTCTAACATAATGCTGCTGATGCCTTTCTGACATAAGGCTACTAATCCTGCAAGAGAGCTAAAAAGTGGTAACAGCATGGGAATGTGACTACAAAATAATAATAAAGAAAACAATAGGCATTATTCTCAGATTACACACTTACTGGTATATTTTTAGTAAGTGCACTGCATTACTGTGACTGAATTTGATACTGCTTTTGTTTGTTAACTCCTTAATTTTAAAAAGCAGGCAAACATTAAATATATATTATATATATATATATAAATCCTCTTTTCTCTCCCCTTCCCATCTCCCTTTCTGTCCTAAACTGTCCATTTCAAGTTTTCCCCAATTCTAATACAGCAGGTCTCACCAACAAATGAGAATGCAGTCAGTAATATCTGCCAGCATATAACCATGTACAATTTTATGACCAGTTTAAACAGAAATGAACATACCTTCTTCTGTGTGAGATTCCAGTTGCACATGAAAAAAGAAGCTTCTCCAGTTGCCAGCTTCAGCCTACAACACCATTGTTCCAATGTTTCAGCGGACAAGACTGGAAAGAATTTGATCTGAAATTTCTTGTTTTTCTACAAGCCAGGAACTCTTGTTCACCTGAAAGGAAAGATAAAGAGTGAACGTCACATCCGTCTGATTCTCAAGACAATAGTTTGAACTGCTATCGTATAAATCAGTCGCCTTAATTGCCAAAAAGTTACAATGAGGGGAAATAGTACTAAAAACTTACATGACAAATAAGTCTTTGAACTATGTTTTGCATGTGTACGTGTGAGAAATCCCACTGGCTGAGCCAATAGGTGGCATATTTATTTGAAAGAGTATTGTTAAAGAGGAACAAGGATGCCACATGCCTCAAAGACCACAGAGCCATGCAGCACTTCATCCTGCCAACAATTCCTTTATAGGAGAATGGGAAAAAAAATACAGAGCTAGGAAAGGCATGTTTTTGTTCTCTAGGTACAAACACATACAACTCCTGTCACACTCTTTTAGATCAACTTTTAGATCAACACATTTGTTCCTTGAGCTTGCAAATGCTTATAGAGGTATCCTCTGTAGCATGGTAACAAGTTAACCACGCACAGAAGATAGAAGGTTTACAGAGGTAGACACAAGCATCATATTTACGATGCTGAGCAAGAAATGCAGGACAGACGACATCATACTTTACTCTTGATGCTTTAAGTTTCACATTTTCAATAGCTACAAGCAAAGCAAGCGGTTAAGAGGTAACTTGTTTCCCCATAAATCATATCTTGCCACTGGTTCACAGAATCAGGTCCTTGCTTTAAACTGAGAAAAGCAAGGCAAAACAATAAAAAATGCCTCCTGAAAGTCCTTAGCATGCATGTATGTCTTGCACACAAGGAATTCTGAGAACAAAGTCAGTGTGCTCCCTGCACACAGTTCTTGGAAAACCAAAAGTGCAGCATACAAAAACAAAGACATTATAATATGATCGTTTCTTCCTCCAGGCAATTTCCTTTATGATCTCTATGGGTGATTAGGTTGATCCTTGAAGCACGGTGATAGAATATTTTTGAGACAATTTAGGTGATGACTCTTCTTAGTTTGAGAAGTTTTAAATCTTGTCAGCCATACTTATTTTGTCTTGTATGAACTCTTCCTGACATCTGCATGTTGAAATGCTATCTAGAGCTCTGTTACAGCTACCAAGTAACATAAATGAAATTGGGAAAGAGTAACATAAATAAAGAAATAGAGACCATATTGTCTCTTTCCATGAGAAAAGCCAGGGAACAATGTTTTAGAATGAATACTTTCTGTCAGGACTGTCTCAGCTGGATGCTCTTGTGTTTTCTCCAGCAGCAGTAAGGTTTGCCCCTGACTACATCCACAGAAATACCAGGCCCACATCTGCCAGCATCTGGGAAGATCCTAGGGAACATATATGAAAATGCCACTTGTGTTCAGAAACTTGACGTACACTACAATTATGGCCTTTGCTGTGCTTTCACAGATATTCCTCCAGGATGGGCTCCTACCAACTCCTACTGCTTAAATAAAGTGCCAGTGTTATACCCCTAGCTTCTGCCCAAAGAGCTCCTCTGCCTTTACAAAGGAAAAAATATGCAAGTTGAGGCTTTAAAAACTGTTTGTTTGGCAGAAATGCCAAAGAAATATAAGGAGGCATGACCAGGTACGACAGAAAAAGCAGGGAACCATGAGATAAAGATAAGAGCAGGGATTTTGATCCTGTTGAAATCTGTAGACCAGGATTTTACCCAGATGGTTGAAAACCTGACATTACTGTTACAGAGAAGGACTAGAAACCCTCCATGTGATACGGTATTGAAGGCTGAGGTTATATCTGAAAAACAGGCACAAATGTGGCAAGTGACCATACAAACCAGGCAAGATAGAATGAGATTCCCTTAAAATATTCCTTTAAAAAAAAAAAAGTCTTTTGTGCTGTGTAGTGATTCTCTAATGTTATTATAAAAAGGAGCCAGTTCTACAACAATACAGGATTGTACAGTCCATAACTGTGATGGATGGCTGATGCTGTCCTTTACTAGTTTTTGTGCTGCTGTCTTTATATACAGAAAAGCATGATCTAGAACATCAGTGAGAGAGAGGGTAAACAACAGAAAAGCCTGAAGTGTCGGAAGTTGCTTTGGAGAGGAGCAGACTGCATGCAGGCAGATTACTGCACTTATACTGAACCTCAAAAGTTCACACGCTTTTACTTGCATGATCAGAGCCTTGGTCTACACCAGTGAACGTTTTGTGACTCCCACTGCCAGCATTTAATAGATGGTTCAGATAAGCTAGACATCACAACACCTCCTAAATGTCTTAAAGACCTTGAAGGACATAACAAAGAAAATTAATTGAGCGAGACACACAAAGAACAAACTTCCTTTTTTCCTCTCCTGGCTCAGTTTTATGCCAAAAGAGGAAATGGTAATTAAAGAGTATATTTATTGGCTGATATTGTACATTGTTCTAATATAAAGCTCAGTGATGTTTGTGCAAATCTGACATGTAATTTTACAAATAATACGCCTGAGACACAGGAGGAAATATAAAGCACTACACACTGTCACTGGAAAGCCCCATATAGCCAATTTCTGTAACGTGAGAGGACTTCTGAGAAAAATTGTAGACAACACTACATTTTATTGCACTGTTGCATGTGACCTAGTACTCAAGCAAGTCAAACATTTACTAATGTTTATATAATAATATGTATTGAGACATTAAACATCATGCCACATTTGTTATCGGATTTGTTATATAGGCAAATATGTAGGCAAAGTGCCTATATTTTGAAACTTACAATGTAAGTGCAGGAATAGTGATCAAACATATAGGACCTCAGCAGCAAAAGTGATCCCTTAAAGCCTAGTGAATTTAGATTCTGCACTTAGCAATCAGCAATTTAGATTAGGCAATAGAAGCAACACAGGGTGTCACTTTAAGACTATTTAAAAGATCCAAACTTATCTGCTACAGGAAGAATTCATCTAACTTAAAAAAAGTATATAATTAATCCCAACTAGTTTCAATAACAATTTTTTTTTAATTGTGTATGAAGAGGGGAACAATCCAGTCTAGGAGGTCAACACACAGATCTTGAGCCAACTAATCTAAAGACTTCACTATGATTCTGGCCCCACTGTAAGCATGTTGAGCTGAAGTACTCTATACTGGGCAAAGTTTGTTTCCATAAATTAACCACCAGGATTCAAAACAAATTTCAGCAACAAGTAGCAGAATATATAACTCTTGGGGTGACCAGAAAGCCAGTTTGGAAAACTGAACATTGCCATCTGTTCCAGACCAGAGTGAATTGAGTGTGCTTTAGTGCGTCTTTTGGGTCATCAGTACTTGGTGCCTTTCCCTGGCACAGTAAACGACACATGATTTAAAGACAGGCTCCTCTGAAAGATGAAGGGAGAAGCCCAGGCGTCAATTACCCATGTTTTGTATTTGTAACCCCTCAGCCTCGGGATATCCCTTCTGCATCTTGGGAAGTTCATTAGACAAAACAAACACTTTGGCACTTTTCCCTATGACTGTGCAACACATCAAACAAGGGCATTAATAAAGATAATCCTTATTACCAATCGAACTCCTCAAGTTCAAAAGACAACCAATTTCCAGAAAGGAGGCAAGGGAGCACCTTTGAGGAGCTCCTCTAAAGCCAGAGTGTTCCCTGGGATTATCTTTTGAGTCCTCTAATCCTAAAGGACCCAGGGCTTTACAGAGTGAAGCAAGTATCTTAAGTGCTACCAAAAAGCTCTTCGGCATAGCTTAGCTTCCAGACCACTCGACTATAAATTGGCCATAGAGCAGCCTTGATCAGTGCTTCATTTTGCTTCAGCCTCATTTGTCCTACCCACAGTGATAAAGTTTGGGGGCTTACATGTCAAGTCGCACCCAGGAATCTGAGCAAAGCATCAGAGCAAAACATCCCCCTCCTGTGCAAGGATCTTACTATGGGTCTAGGAGGTAATGTATTATAGCTAAAGGAACATATCTCCATCTGGTGCCAACTGCTACTGCCCTGCTGAAATCAGTGGCACTGCTCTAGTTTGTGCTAGCTGAAGAGCCAAGAGCCTCACAAATTTGCATATATCACAAAGAGTTACCAGAAACTTTAATCTTGCCTTAGCTAGACAATTCATTCATTAGAATTTTGTATGACACATTGAGAATTTGGCTCTTCTTTAGTCCCAGTTAAACACTGCTATCCTGCCCAAACTGAAATGCTCCATAAAAAAAATGAAGGGGTGGGGGAGAGATTATTTATTTGTCCCTTATGTAAATCAGGTGCCAGTTTGAGAATATATGTTTGAGTCTACTTCTCGGACAGCAATACAAGTTAGTGTTCCCAGGAATGTGGTGCTCCTATAACAGAGCACTACACCTATAGCACTAGGAGGGGATCTTGCATGTTTAGTGTCCTCCTATAAGAGTTTGGAAGCAGTTGTTCACTTTTCTTTCTCTTTTGCTTTTTAATGTCTTAAATCTTCTCCTATTGGGTTGAAATTCCCTGCATCCAGGGAGCCAGCTAAGGCAAATTCCAGTATTCTTTTTTTTGCCCCTCTCCTCTGAGATTGTGATTTTCATATTCCCATTTCTTTTAATCAGTCAAAATTCTAGCGTCATTGGTTTATGTGGTGTATTTATATGTATTTATAGCTTTTCTGAGCAGGATACTCAATACAGGCATGCCAATCACTTCACCAGTTCCACAATTACCTAGTGGGATGCTTCCTGTTCATCTAGCCTGCTCCAGATGCAACAAACGTTTAAGTATCCCAGTAATACCTGAACTTCAGCAAAGACATCAGGCACTGACCAGTCAACCACCACCATGTCAGCCTTACACCGCAGAAAACGATAAACGCAATGAGAGGGAATGCTTCCATTAAGATAATAGAGAAAGCCTGAATTTTGCATGACGTCATGTCAGTTTTAAAAAAACTGTGCTTTAAAAGCAGTTAATCCCTCCCTCTGGGATTAAATTTGTCTAAATGCCCAGATGCTAAAATGCCTCTAAATGAAACCAAGACCAGCTCACACTTCTGGGCTCTGGGCCTGTAAAACAGTAGCAGTAATCATTCACCCTATAATATTGTATATACAGTAGAGTAATTCTTTACCAACTCAGTCAAAGTCGCCCCCAGATACACACCAAGATGTCCAAATCTCTTTTATACTAAAAACATCCTCAGTTAGTGTTTGAACTGGAATGTCTGGGTTTTGGTAAGCTTGTGAGGTTGAAAGTAAACCTAACACTTGATTGATGGTGCTGGAGCAGAGGCATCAGCTGCATCACAGAGGCAGGAGGAGGCCAACAGAACAAAAACGTAGTTTTGAGCAGACATCGGACAAAACAGTTCTATCTCCGTGTCCCATTCAGGCAAGAAAGGGGAGACCCAAAGTCCATTACCTCTAGGAGATTAAGTGCCATGAACACATGTGCATATAAACAAGTGTGTGTGTACATATTTGTGTATAACAGTTAATTACCTCTGTTCTAATAGGAAAATATTAATGCATAGAGAAAGGAGCAGAAGTAAGTGGGAATGGCAAAGGGACTGGAAGCATCCTTTAGGGTGGGCGGCTGGCTGCAAATACAGCTCACAAGGCACCTGGAAAACAACAGCATGGGAGCAGGCCGCAAAGAAACTTTGCAATTTCTTAATTTTCCCTTTTAAAAGGCTATAGCCAGTGCAATGCAGGAGGGCAGCTGAGCCCTCCAGATAAGCAATTCTTGTTTAGCAAAGATGTGAACCCTTCAGGGGAGGGGTGGCAGGCACATACCACAGTTTAGCACTGGGAAAGCCATTGGGTGATACTGCATTAAGTAAAATAAACCATTCTGAAGCAAATTCAATAACTCAACATTTAGAGCTTAAACAGCCTCTCATCTAACTACCACATTGAGACCCTTCTCCTCTTAACGTCTTTTTCCAAAAAAAAAAAAAAAAAAAAAAAAAAAAAATTTCTTGTGGTCTGTTGGCAGGATGGTCAGCACTAGGATCCTTTGAGGTTAATCCAATAACTTTTTAAAGGACACATGAAAAATTAAAAAGTTTTAAAATATTTCTAAATTTACATAAACTTCTTGCGACCAGTCTCTTGATTTTGAATCACTTATCTTATAAATGCCCACACTTTTATTCCTAGGCTAAAAGCAAATCCCCTGTTGGTATAAATCCACTTATTTCAGCAGTTATGACAACAGAAACAATAGCCTACAAAACATAGTTTGCAAGATGAGATTTTAATAGTTCAGTGGTTATTTCTGCAGAATGAGGTCTTTCCTTTACAGAAGGGACAGACAAAGACACTGCTGCTGATTTACTGTTTGAGAATCTATTTCCTCCCTCTCCCCTTTTGTAATACAGCAGCAACGATGCTTATTGTATTTACATCACAAGGGTGTAAACAGGGACAAATTAATTAACTCACAGCTTCTATTCCTATTGTACAGTTGGCCCAATGTCCTAGAAGGTTTACTAATGACAGACTTCACTAATGACAGGCTTCCTGAGACGCTCCTGCAAGAGCACAAGTATACATCCTTTACTAAATTTCTAGGGTTGCAACTGTTAAGGGTCTTTCCATTGTCCCACTCAGACAGTGTACAAAGCAAGGGGAGCTTCTGTGTTCGAGGCTGACCCCTGTAGGATTGTCCTAAATTAATTCTTGCTGGAACGAGAATACTATCAGGCTTGATTTAACATTGAAACCTCTTGGTAAACTGTTCCACTGTGTTGAAAACTCACACTGCAACTTTGGCTTCAGTTAGTCTAGCTGCAGTTTTCAGACAGTGGATAATATCAAAACTGAAGAAACATCTTTTAACCAGATTTTCTCCACCTACCTGCCTGCACAGTGGGATCAAGTTGGTTCTTAACCTTCCATTTATTAAATTAAATCAGCTGAGCTCCTAGACTCTCTCCCTAGAGCATATTGCACCCTCATCCACCTGGTTTTAAATGGTTTTCATGGCTGTCCTCTAACAGTCTCCATGCAGAGACCAGAACTCAATCTCATGCTTCAATATGTGACACAGGTCAGATACAGACACAATATTGCCTTCCTGGTTCATATCCCTCCTGCCCTCATCAGCATTTTCTATCAGGATGCTGATGCATAACGTTAACAGCACAGAGCCAGGGATAGATGCTATTGGGACTCTGCGAGAAATAAACTTTCTCCAAAGGATGATTATCCTTTAGCCACATTTAAGCAAGGTGACAAGTGTTCTGTTGGTTTTTTGCATCATTCCAGGTTTTCTTATCACCCAAATCATATTATAGCAAGCCTTAAAGGAAGCTAAATATGTTGCATTAATACTATTTGCCAAAGTTGTGATCTCACTAAAGATTTATGAGGTTCATTAGACATGATCTATTTTTCATAAAGCCACCAAAATTCATAAAAAACTCAAGTAGCATAATATAACTACTGATCTATCCAGATCCTTTAAAACTCTTAAATATAAATTATTCAGCTCCATTGATTTAAAATATGTAACTTGAATTTACAATGACATTTAGCAAGGCAATTAAAAGTATGCTGCCCTTGTAAGTAATGAAAAACCACATTATAATTCCCTAATGAAAACTCTTCATATTAAGAACAAATTATTGTTGACATATAAAAAGATTATACTGGTGTTATCAAAGTACAGGTGACAAGAAATAATAATCAGTAAAGGGATTTTACCCATTAGCATTTTTTCCCATTGATTTCAACTTTCATATCTGTACCA
Organism: Apteryx rowi; assembly: GCF_003343035.1. Lineage (NCBI taxonomy): Eukaryota > Metazoa > Chordata > Aves > Apterygiformes > Apterygidae > Apteryx > Apteryx rowi. The sequence continues at coordinate 175,375 of NW_020450823.1, read as the reverse complement.
GAGTTTTAATCACTGTATTCATATTCTTGATCACTTAGAAAATTATTTATACATGCTTTCAAGCTCATTGACTTAATTCTCTTTTGAATATGGGCTATAAAAGGGAAATTTCTCTGACTAAATACTACTACATCCTTTATAGTGTCAGGAAACTTCTGCACACATACCAAACAGCTGTAAAAGATTGGCAGGAGTGATATGATTTTTACCAAGTTGCATATTGATGCCAGCTCACATGGAACAAGTGAGTTTCTGAAGGTCTCCAACAGAAAGAAATTTTGGCCCATGGAGGGCTTTTTTTCCACTAAATCAGTGGAGCTAGGATTCTACCTGAAACACTTATTCCATTTTCTTAGTCTCTTTTGAGAAAGAAGTCATATCTACATACAACCTTTCTATTTAGCTCACTTTTCTAATGCTGAGCAAGAAACAACCTACTGTAATAATAAGCAGATCGTTAAGCAGAAATCACATGCTTCTCTTTCTGAAACGCTGATTTACCCTAGTACAAGACAGAGCATGTTACTCATTGTGGAGGACAATTAAGTCGCAGAAACATTCACTGCTCACTGGGAACAACTGGCACCATTATGCGTTCATCAAATCTATGTCTTATGAGCATTCCCCACCACCACCCTTTTTTCCCCTATACTCATCTAATATAAACACAGGGGGTTGCAACAAAAGCTCAGATTCTGAAATTAGTCTCTAGATACTTTTTTTTTTCCCCTCACATATTTGGATGCAGTACATATTCTGAAATCACCAGACTGATACAAGAACTATGAAATCCTAGAACTAGAATTTGGTTCTTTTATATTTGCCTTTTGATTATTTTTCTATCATTTAATATTAGTATTTACAAGATTTTCTTCACAAACATGAAGGCTAGAAAATAACCTTAAGACACAAAAGAAAGCTGGGATATTCACAAAAACTCCTGGTTCCTGTAGTTAGCATCCAACAAAAAGAAAAAAAAAACTCCAAATACTCTAAGATTCCCAATAACAACAGATAGGTTGACAATGCAGATGCAAGAATGGTGGCTGGGGGGGGGGGGGGTTGGTTCTAGTCCACTGGACAATTACAAAAATTATGGAATTTTTAAACTAACATTGCATTACAAGTTCAAAAATACCCTCTAAGTTCAAGCTGAGGACTCTTTTGACAAAAAAGAGCAATATTCAAGCACGCCAATTTTTATTGGTTTGGAGCAGGACAAAAAACTGTGTGCAAAATTTGTAACCTGATAAAAGTTTAGCTTCTGAACAGCCTCAAACCTGAGAGCTACCTGGAGCTCACTTTTTGCTTCAAGCCCATCTCCAAAGGTTTTATCTTTAGAATGACATAAAATATGACTGTATCTTGCTTCTCTGATGTTTGATTGTTTGACATAAGAAGGGTCTCAAATAGTTCTGAAAACAAGGAACGGTTAAAAATTATGCTTACCTTCTGCATCAAACAAAAGTAAGCAGAACATGCTCTTTTTTCCTCCCCTAACTTAGAAAAAAAACGCATGGCATTTAGAAGGAAAACTGCCTGAGGATTTATATGAGCATGGATATATCTTTTCAGATTTTTTTATTTGCTTTTTACTCTTACTCCCACCCTTTCTTCTATTTCATTTCTCCCTTTCAATGCATAGGCTCAGCATCCTCCTTGCTGGTTTTGAAGATACATGTAGAAACATTTGCAGAAATACTCAGGTCCACATACACATATGAAACAGCTACTGGTCTCATACGAGATTGCCAGCAGTCTGGCATGCTTTCTGGGAGGTGAGATGCCAGTATTGCTATATGGACACCTTAAAAAAAGTTCACCCACCTTTCTACTTTGGTGTTCAGATTAGTTATCATGGCAGTCACAATGCGTCTTCCGCTCTCTCCAACTTCACCTTTCAGCACAGGGCAAGAAATCCTCATCAGTCAATGGAAAAATGAAATCCAAAGGTTTCCAAAAGTTAACTCAACTTCAGTTGTTTTACTTTAATACAGACTGTTTAATTAACATCTCATGAACTACACCCTTTTCTAAAGTAGGAAAACAAACATTTTACAGCTTCTGTGACCATCCTCAGGGTACCATCAGCAACCCCTGGCTAGTAGCTGCACACAAATATACAGACATTTCAGTTCAAACTTTTTGCCCCTCCTGTTATCGCCCAACTTCACAAGTCTCAGTAACAGTTTCTTTGCCACTCCTCCAGCCCAATACATGCCTACTTCATCCCTTCCTGAATATGCCAGAAAGATGCTAAATATTCAAGCCCCCCTTCCCTCTTGCTAAGATCCACCACTCTGGATTAGGGACTATGTTCACTCTCATTTACCACTCCATTTACTGTTCTTTCTATTTTTTTCTCTCCTCCTTTCTCCTATTTCAGGAACACGCCCCAGGAAATGTCATCGTTTTCAGACTCTTGGGAGGACAGGAAGGCAGTGATATGTTGTAGGTATTGTTATAGCAGGTGTAGTTACTAATTGCTATAAAATGATCTTTAGGCAAGAAGAGTGATGGCAGAAGCTGATAATGCTGCTAAAACTGATGCTAGGCAGGCTTTTTCAGGTTTATAGTAAGAAAACACCAAGAACTTTAATTAACACAATAAACATTTAACTAAAACTAATTTCTTTAACACATAGAAGCATCAATTACTCTATACACGATAGGAGCAAAAATAGAGTAACTTCTTTGCAAGTTGAAAAAGGAGAACAATTTTTGTAAGTTATAAACAATATAACTATCACATTACAGGGATTTCTTTTGGGAAGCAAAAAAATAAAGAGTACCTTTAAATTTTCTAAAACATTGCATCTTAAATAAGGTGTACAGCCACCTCGTTCACTAAAAGAAAACGTGAAACTCTTAGTTCTCATAAGCACACACTCACTTTCTTCCAGACTCAAGTGTTCAGCAGATTGCATATAACTCAAAGTGCAAACACATCCCTCAGAGAGTGTTTTATTTATAAAGGGGAAGGAAGAAAACTTTCATTATAGACCTCCTAAGGGTACCTAGAACATCACTCATAGGCCAGTGTCCTGTTATATCAGGCACTGTACAAACATGGACAGTACAAAGCAACTGGAATGCCATGTGTGTATTTATGTAGCTCTATATTACCAATTAAGCTATAAAAAAAATGGCTCTGGCGTGAAGCGGTGATTCTCAGGCACTGAACTGATCCCGAGGCTTGCGCCCAACTTCCATCCATAGGACCAGGGTCTTTCTCATCTTTTGGTTCTTAGTTCACAGCTGGGGATTAATACCACTGGCAACTAAAATTCAGAATTTCCTAACAGATATACTTTAAACCTGGTTTCAAGAAAAAGACATTCAATTACATAGTCCAGCTGTGCCACACACCACTTGGTCAAACTTTTTAATCCTTCGGCCAGTTTTAACCAAATTATTTTCCTATATATTTAATGAATACCAGCAACCTCTTAGAGAGGAAAAAAAAAATTATTGTCCTCAACAATGGAAAAATTGAAGCACCCACTCAGCAGTTATCAGCACTCACACAACTACAGAAAACCTGCAAGTGCTGTCTCTTTCCCTGATGGCAGCTGGTAAACACAGGAGGGAGCAGGAAGTCCCCGCTCCTCTGGGTGAAATGTGGAGCAGGAGGTCAAAGAGGACATGGCTGGGACAAAGAGAAGCTGAGGTTATTACAGTGGGAATGAGATGCAGGGGCAGAGGGTTCTGATCTACAGGAAATTCAACTTCACTACTTCCACTGTTTACAGAACTATTTTATATATATATTTTAATGTTCCATTTGGAAAATCTGACAGGGAATTAAAAAAATTCCCATTCTGCCTGCTCATACAAAGAACTGCACAGAAGCTCAAAGCCTGGAAATTCCAGTTAGACCGTAAACCTCCATGATTTAGTGATAATTAAAACCAATTGTGAAACAACATTTTTACCATTTAGAAAATTCTTCCTTTCCAAAAAAGCTTTCATGCCATCTTAGGAGGCTTCCAAGATGCCCTGAATCCCTCAGTCTCATCACAGCCTAATCAAGCAGTGTCCTGGAGAACAGTAGCTAAACAAAATGTACCACAGGAACAACGTATTTGCTGATGACCTAGCATTTTCCAATGACAATGCTGGAAAGTCTCTGAGCAGCTGTACTGAAAATGCAGAAGCCACAGCTTCTGTCAAATGGTATCTCAGCGCCTCTCTTCATCTAAAAATTTGCTTAATGGGTACCACACTACGAGAACATGGAGGCTGAGGGTATATGCTACTCACATCATTTATCCTGATAATAATTAAAAAGTGTGATAGTAGACTGATCTGCTAAACACCACCACCTTTATCAGAGTGCCTTTAAAAAGCAAAACAGGATCTTGACAGTGGCTTGGTGGCTGTACTGCCACAACCACGGCCAGTGATGCTGATCAATACTTTTCCACTATTTCCCTGTGTTCCTCCTGTCTACAGCTAACTTTTGTCTTGTCTTTCACACACATTGTAAATTTTGGGGAGCTGGCATTTCATAGTTATTCCCAATTTGTACAGCACTTACCGAAGCGGGGACCAGGTACACTGCTCAGACTCCTCACTGCTACCACATTACAAATAGCATCACCACCACGTCAGAAAAAAAAACTGAACTCTGCCACGTGCATTGCTTGTTGAGTTTAATCCCATGGAACAGGGGGAAGGTAAAGCCTTTGCAAGCTACAAAAGATATATTCATGTCTGGGGTAGAATTTACAGCCATGAAGGAGCTAATCACACAACTGACACAAATCCTGGTCTACACAAAGCTTTGTACACTGAAAGGGGAAAAATGAAGGGCAAGAGCAGGGAAGGCAGCTTCACATCTCTTAAAAGGAAGATTGAGTTCCTTGCAGCTAAGGCTAGAGAAGATTTTAAGTACTTGAGAAGATTCATGCTGACTTAGATTGTCTTAAAATTTTACTGTGCCTTATAAGCACACAGTGCAAGTTACCGGGCCAAAGCTCCACGCATATGGATCTACCAAAAACATACCAGTTAATTACAAAGGACTGCTTTGCATATTTGTGTGCCGACCAACGCCAGCACATGCGTCAGCTCTTGCCCAATAGCAAGACTATTACAGCCATCATCTCCATTCCCTAAAAGTCCTGCCCGATCTCGCACACCAGGTCTGCCAGTCCCTTGCCCCCATCCTTGCTCCCTCTATCCTTTTTATCCACCTGCCCATTCTGTGGTGCCTCTTCATTAACAGGGGTTAAATGTGACAGGGGGAAAAAAACAGTGTTGTGCTAAATGATAACAGGGAGAGTAGGAGATTACGAGACAGGAGACAGGAAAAGAATTAACATGCAGCTGAGGCACTGCATGCCCCACACAGTCACTGCCGGGCAGCTAGAGGCTCCCAAAGTCTTCAGCAAGGGGTAAATGAGAGTCCCGAAAACTTACTTTAAAAAATTACTGTAAAAGTACTTGTGCACATACTTAGACAACAACAAAAATCATCATTCATGGAAATGTAAGAATGTGTAGGAATAACTCATTCTCAGCATTAAGCACGGTTAAAGAAACCTCCAGAAACCAGGAGCTGAAGAGGTAAGGCAGTATAAATACAACTCTCTGAGAAGTGAGAAACAGAGTTAAGACTGCTTCTTAAGCTGGTGGATACTTGAAGTCTGCCCTACTTGATATGAGGCAAGATTAAATCTAAATTTCCACTGTTGCTGTTGTACAGGCTATCTAGCAATACCTATATCTAGCAATTATTTTTACTGTAGTGAGTTATGAGGAAGGAGCAGAAGGTACCACTGTTTGCATCGTGTCAACGTCAGCAGCAATCAGCAAGCAGGCCAGCTCTTTGCTATGCTGGGTGTAGCTATATTCACCGGCAGAGGGAATAATTAGAAGAGGCTGGTCAGGTACTAGCAGAAGAAGGAGTGAACAGATGTGTATCTTCCAAAAAGTAAATATGCTATATTTCAATGAGAAGTTACGATCTGTAGCCCTTAACGTGTCAGATGGCAATTACTTTTCTTTCCATCTCCCCAGTGTGCCTATTGCCCTTCAGTAACTTCTGCTGTCATTGAATCACTCTTGCTGGGGTAAATATATCAACAGATCTTCAGATACAAGGAAAATATCCTTTCTGGAAAGTACAAGCTGTTGCAAGATCATAACATCAAATATAGCAAGGATCGGATTAAATCTGAGGTGAGTAATACAGATTCTGGTCAAAACCAATTTTTAATACTAACTTTTCCAGTTAGGCATGTGTCAGCGTGAGGTTGCTTTGAAGCCTAACTAGTCCATTTGCTATAATCCCATCATATCAGATACTGGTATGCTAAAAGAAAAATGCCTTAGAACTTTAAATATATTTCCTGCACTGATTCAACACTGATACTAGTATCACTGTGGTAAAAGCAGACAAGTTATATTATTCTAACTGTACAAATACAGTTCCAACTGCTTGTCTCTGGAGACTTTTTTTATGCACCTTCAGGTATGGGGACTCGAACTGACAGGAGCTGGGTCTGCAGCCAGCAGGAAAGCGCCTCCTGAGCTGCTGCCCTCTGCACTGAGGGCCTCTTGAAATGAAAACAGACAAACTACAGATCTCACTAATAGGAAGGCTGTCGCTTCTGGATTTAACCATAGCAATGAAATATAATAGGAGAAGAGAAATATTGGCTTTATTCCCAGCCACAAAAACGTAAATTGTCTGCAGAGAGAATGACATTGCTTTCACTCCCCTTCATGCCAAACCAAACATCAAATCTATGGAAATGAGTATACAGGCACTTTCCCACCTTTTGACAACCCTGCTTTAAAAAAAAATATATATATATATATATATGCTTTGGGGATTGTGTGTGTGTGTATCATATATTATATATGATAAAGTTATGTGCAAAAGTTAACAGCTTCCAAAAGTTAAACAACAAAATATTTAATCTCAGCAATACCAGGAATCTCAGTTCTGCCCTAAAATCCCAGCGGTTCCTTGGAGAAGCCGGTGGGGTTTTTTTTTCTTCCCACATAGAAGGCACTTCGTGAAGTTAAACATATGTATAAGGTTTGAGGATTCAAATATTCTAAGTTTCCTGACCCAGGATTATCAATATTTCTCAAGTGTCTCAGGCTGAACACCTGAAAAAAATATTATGACTCAGCAGCAATGCCTATTTTCTGCCTTAAATTAGGGATAAAAGGAAAAGAGAGAGAACAGGAACAGGTGCTATGGAAATAAAGGTATAAGGGACAAAGCTTATTTCCCAAATGCAATTTTTCATAGCATACGCCTGAGCAAACACAGTAAAATCATCAAAAGGGTCAGAGCATGAAACTTTTTTTTTTTTTTTTTTTTTAAAGAGAACTCAAACAGAGCCAGACTAGAAATACCAAGAGCTGTAAGTGCATCTCCCCCTGACTTCGGCCGCACAAAGGACAATGAGAGTGCTGTCCTCCAAGTCCAGCTCTGCGACTTCCAGGGCCAGAGCAAACTGCCATCTCCTCCAGGTTCCTTGCAAAAGCCTCTTTTTCTCCCCTTCGGAGGCCTGACTCCATGCCTGCTCCTCTTCCTTGCCACAGCAGGCTCCTCGGTTCCCACCTCTCACAGCCTGCACTCCTCAACCCTGCAGGTTGCTCCAGGATCTGGCAGTTTCAGTATTGCATACTTGCTGACTACTCCACTGTGTTCCAGGATAATGCTGAATTATGAACCCAGCCCTTTGCACAACATGTTCCCTTATTCTTTTCAAAAGGCTTCCCTCTTCCACCCAGTAAGTTAAAAAAGCAGTTCAAGCCTCACTGTGGAAATACCACGTTTGTGCCTTAGCAAACAGGAATGCAGAACAGGAATAATGGAGATTGGCTGCAGAAGGAAGGAACAAGCAACCCTGAAGAAGGTAAAGCAGTGAAGGTCCCCAGGCTACATGGAAAGGAACTATGTTTCTCTTCTTTTCTTTCTTTCCAGTATAAAGCAGTGAGAGCAGAACATTTAGGGAATGACAGTGTTCAGGTCAGAGAAGAGCAAGAGAAGCTTGAATTTGAAGAAAGTAAAAGAATTCAAGGTAAGCAACTGGGCAGCTAGTTAAAAAATTAAATGGATCAATAGATGGACGGTTACCACAGTGTTGCTTCTTAAAGGCTGTGAGATACCTGCTACACACTAGACTATGATCTCAAGCCATTAATGGCTTGGGATGAACATTGGAGATTTTTATTTCAAAAAGATACCCGGTAGACACCTGCTAGCAGGGCTGGCCCATTCATCTCTGACATTTACATTCTCTTTGCACACAAGAGAACCACCTGTAGCATCTTTGAAATTAAACCAAGAGCATGAGCAATGAAAGATTTGCTGAGGAAATTATTCAGCTCTTACAGTGAGCTGCCCTGGGATTTGGAGATGGGTGCAACCCCCTGTGAGCCCCCCTTGCAATTGGAGGCCATTCGGTGCAAGGGAGCAATGCACTGTCCAAAGCTGACATCCAATGTCTAGTGCAGGCACATTACAGAGCAGTGGCTTGCACTAGGTCGGTCCATTCATGCAGGATAAAAGGGTGCTGCAGGGTAAATATATAGGTGATCTCTCCAGTTCAAGGTTGAACAATGTTACTTCCACTGTTACTGCTCACACCACACTTCATATATGAGAAATCATTCATATCTATCTAGCACCTTTTATGACTATTAAAAGCACAAAGGTAATCTTAAAGGAATTAAGCTCCTCTTTCTGATTATTTTCTATGACTTACTCTGTAATAAAGATAACGGTCAAAATCTTCAAGTTTAGTAGCTTAAGCTAAACAATTCTACATTTAGAGACTTAAATATGGATACTCACACGCTTGATCCACAGCCAAGCATTTATAGGAGAGCCTTATTTTAAATAAGAATCAGGCCCTGGGAGTTAAAGACGCTCAGAACATCTGAAAATTACAGTTTAAGCCAATACTAGACTCTGAAGAAAAAAAACAGCAACAAAAAAAACACCACCCTTTCTTGCTTTATATATAGCTGACTGGTTTGCGATTCCAGCCAAACATCTTCTCAAGTTTCCATTATGAGTCATGCCAAACATTGGTTAGTTTCATGGCAACAAGTTCGCGTGCAAGTAATTGCACTAAGTTTAAAAAAAACCACACACACACAAAGCTGCAGTATACGGTTATGTGAGATCTGTATCCACACTTACTAGTAACTGGAAATGGCAGATTCTGCACTGCATTAGAGACCACCCTTGGACAAGCAGAGCTGAGGTTTCTTCTGCATATATTAGGGTTCAGGGTCAGCTACATCATAGGATATCAACAATTTTTAGGAATAGCTGACTTACTATAAGCCAAACACAACTACAAACGTAGCCACCAAGGGCACATACAAGGCACATATACAAGCAAGAGTATACTATTCCATCAAGGTGGTGATTTATTCCTTGGCATTTTTTGAAGTTTTGAGGCCATCAATAGACTAGAGTCACATACTAATTTTTTGTCACATTTCACAGTTTGTCTCTGCCTACTGACATTTGAAGACCAGTAATTAAAGTTAAAAACGGTGCTCCCCCTTACCCCAGGCATTCTACTAGGTCTGTCGCCCCCCCCCCCTTTTTTTTTCTCCTTTCCCCTAGGTAAATACTACACAGGTTTGGGTTAACCTTACTTCAATTTCCCATTCTCAAGGCAGCCTTGAGAGGAGAGGTCTCCCCAGAAGAGTCTTTGGAAGCTTTACTAAGCAACTGTAACCTTCTGGGAAAACAAGAAAACCTAGTCTAATCCTGAGAGAGCATCTCAAAAGCTGCCTGAAGAGCAAATCATTTCCCCTAGTTTAATCACGTTGCTTATTAGCATTTTTCCTGTTCACTTTGGAATCAAATTAAATTGCCTTCCAAAGACATTCCTCTGGTGTCAGGTGCTCCTTATATGATTCAGCTTTAGAGTACTCAACTTGAAACTCCTGAAAGAGGTTAAAATTTTTTGGTAATACTCAATATTTACTCTAAGAACCAGACTCACTGCCAGTGATTTGGCAATAACTCCAAATATAACTCCAAATCTCTGTGCCTTCTCAGTATTGCTAGATTCACTTGAAAAAACTTTGACAATAGTTTTGAGCCTGAAAGCCACAGCGCTGCTTGATCAACTGCAAAACTGAGGTCACCTGGTCTCCTGACCCAAAGCACTGAGTTGCTTACACAGGTGAAGAATGAATGCTATTCATTAACTCTAAAATGGAAATGGTAACTATGGACACAACACAACTTTTGAGCAGTGATATGTGATATTATTGTTATGCACAGTAAACAGCTACAATTTCAAATTTAGTAGTGAGCTGAATATAGACTAAGACAACATCCTAAATCAAAATCAAAGAAATGTAATCAGTTGTTGCTACAAAAGAAAAGAATACAAAGATGCTCATTTGCCACTTCTTTAAATCTTCAGGTGGAGACTTATCTCAGAAAATATTACACAAACAAAAATTACCCTCACCCTTCAGAAGTATGCAGAATACCCAGAAACGCACACAACAAAACCAATTTCTAGGGAGATTTTCAATCTTAATTTCTTACTTTGATAGGCATGGAAGAGATGATTTTCAGTTCTACTGTATCTTGATCCTTCTTTTTTTCTACCAGTTTCATCTGAGGTTTCACCAAAGGAGGGAGCACTGGCTGAAAAAAAGTTTTAGTGAAACATCAGGTGGTTAACAAAGGTCATTTCACCTATGGTCTGAGCAAGCAAAAGACCTATGTTTTTGCTCCACTAACTTGGGGCAGGTACATGGCATACTATGTCAACATAATTAAACATAATTAAAGCATTAGTTAGAGTAATGGCGATGCCTTATTACAGAATAAGGAAAGATTTTTCCGTTTGACACAACATAAGCTAAAATTGAGATGGGAGGAAATACACTGCTATGTGTTTACAAACATATCTTATTCTTTGAAAATCTAGTCCTCCTGTGGAAGCAAGCCCTTCTGGCTGATAGGATGGGACATGTGCTAGCCCCCCAGATTTCTGCAAGAGGTTATTTAATTAATGATTATTTGAGGAACAGTTGGAGAAATGTGTTACTCATTTTAAGGCAGTGTAATTCATGGGAAAATATGCATGAGAATAGTTGTGACATATAACAACATTTCTCTGCTTGATTGACCATGTTTTTTCTTTGATAAGAGAAAGTTCTCTAGTGCTAACTGTACCTATCATATGGTAGTAGAAGAATGGTGTATTTCTGGAAAAATGTTGAAATCTCTGTGAAAAAGCTGAAAATGCAGACAAATGACCAGGTCTTTTAAACAAATGGAAGACATGCTTAGCAACAAGTTCATACTGAAAACATTGCTGTGTTTCTGGACTTGTATGTGCCCCCTTGGTGGCTACATTTGTAGTTGTGTTTGGCTTATAGTAAGCTGAAACGTCATGAATTCTCCCAGCTTGGCTTTTGCCTTTCTTTTTCCTATTCTGAAGAGCAGGCCCCAGTATTTAATGGATACTTTTGCTCTGTTATTCCTTAAGGTCTAGTATTCCTTTCAGGAAAGTAATCATCCCTCTCCTACAGACTGGGAAGAGATAGCAACAGCTTGTTACTTTTTCTTTTTTTAAATGCTTGAAACGAACTGGTAGATTGCCACAAGCCTTATTTTCTACTCCTTCTCTTCCATGTACAGACCAGTCTGCCTCAGGTAGGTCCTGATGAGTTATATTCCTCTGTTCCAGTCACAAAAATAAATAAATAAATAAATAAATGTCCACATAAGCACAGGCACCAAAATAATCCACGTAGTTAAATTTCAACTCCCAAGGACACATCTGTCAACTGTACAAAATTTCATGCAACAGTTTTCCAGCTGACTCAGATTAGACAACAATAGCTGGGAATGGTCAAACATACTAGACTGATCGGGACAGGAAGGGTATCCACAGCATCATACTTTTCAGTAATGGCCGTGGCAAAATAAATTACATAGCACACTGCATATACCAGCTGAACATCTGCCCACAAAAATTTGTCCTCCTCTTTGACAGCATTAAAAAAAGCAGCTTCTGGCAACAGGGCATGACACTGGCATTATTTTCCAAAGCCTGATAACGTATTTGAGTATGGCACAAGACACAACATTTGCCAGTGATTTTGGAGATGGTGCTTGTGCAGCTGCACTTGAACAGATGGGCCCACTAGAAGTACACTTCAGGTCCACATCAGCTGATTTTCAGGTGCAACATGATGTAACCTGGGTGACATGATTAGATGCCTTCCTTACACAAAAAGACAAGCTGCAATCCAACACCACATTGGGAATTAAAGTCCTGTTATGTTTTTCCTATGAATGATAATATAACAGGCCTCCCACAACACTGGCCAGGATGGCCAGCGAGGTCTGTAAGCATCCCTAAAAGCAATGTTATAAAGCAGTAGTTTCTCTCTGAGGACTTTAAACATTGTTCCAAGTCTGCAAAATGAAGGATTTTGTGAAGCACACAAAGAGATACTGATGGAAAGGGGAAGTGATTTTTGACAGGCATTTTTAAGTTACGAAGCAATGTTGCAAAGTGATCAGGAGGAAACAACTACTGACTTCATGAGCACATTAAAACTATGCAACCATGACTACTCCAGAAGCCCCATTCGTGCCCTTTTGATTATCTCACAGAAACTACGAAGGGCAATGACTTCAGTAGGATGGAACAGTTCAGTAAAACTTTTTTTAGAAAACCTCTAGTGACCTGCTCAGAGCTGACAGATTCAAGGGAGCAATAATATTCAGTAATCTTGCAACTTCTCTCCATATCCCCTTTTCAACCCACTTTCCTCCCCTTACCCTCAGTTCTCAAGATGAAGAGCTAAACAAACTGAACAGAGTAAAGAAAAAATCCAAGAGAAGAACCTGAGAGCTAAATTGGAGTGGGGGGGGGGATGAGGAGTAAGAGGGAGAAAAGAAATTAATAGAATAAAACAATAAACTAAATCCTATAAACAGCATTTTTTGATCTACATGCTCAAAGTTATGAGTAGTTGCCTAATTACCAAAGAGCTACTTGTAGGCTTGAAATCAAATATACGTGCTTGCAAAATAGAGAAGTTGGAAAGATCAGTGCTGAAAAAGAGTCAGCCTTATCTATGCACCCATTAATTAAACCTGTGTTGGAGTATCTATTTAGATCAGCTCTCTCAGATGGGTGTTATTTCAGAATTAAAAAAAAAAAAAAAAAAATTAACTCTATCAGCAAATGTTGTTCTGTTATCCAGAAATTAAACCCTCTTCCTTTCAAAAACAGTGCTTAGATAGGAAGTTACTCTGTAGTAGGCAATCTAGAATAGCCAGTCTGAAAGTTAAGTTATGTTAATTTTCAGAGAGGCTACTGCATACAGAATGTATATGCATTTGTGTGTACCATAACCCTTTCTAATACTAAACCTCTACCACAGAAGTGAAACACTCCTTGATATTTTTTTCTTATTTTCATGTACTCAGTTTTGTCTCCCTTTTTTTGTTTTGGATCTCATTTTATTTGTGCTTGGCACTTGCATAAAGAGGCTTTCTTTTCTTTTTGAGAAGATAGTGGGAATAATCTCCTGGAACAATTCTGAGTAACTGCAAAATAGGCAAAAAATACCCCCACTTCCTCCATTGTAAAACATTACTTGTCCTGAAAGTTTAAAAACAAACAAACAAACAAACAAACACCCCCCCCCCCCCAAAAAACAGCTTTTTAAAGCTCAGTCATATAACTCTAATGTTGCTAGGTTGGTGTGAAAGAGAGAGAAAGCAGGAAGCTGAGGGAGAATGAGCCATTCTCACACAGGGAAAGCAAGAACTGACAGATGCAACGACCACATCAGATGTCCTCAGTGACAAAGTGTTTACTATTTTCTTCGAGAAGCCACCACTGCCTCTGAAACCACATCCACTGAACCATCACCCCACAGCCTGGCCAAATAAATGGACGTAGCCAATATAGGCAGCTTAAGCAAAACAGAAGCAGCTGAATGCATAGAGTTAGGCCTAAATCTGAAAAGAGTTACATGCCTGATTAACTTCGCCTACCGTAAATAGACTTGTGAAAGATCATGGAACTACTCATGGGAACAGAATAAAGACCACAAATGTTTGCAAAATTGGGGCCTTAGTTAATAAACACTTTATGTCAGAGAAAAACTATTCAATATAGGCAACTGTTAAGTATTGGTACAGCATTACTTAGGGTAGCCATGCCATCTGGGTCACGTGGCATGGGTGTACCATTTTCTGATCCGTTCTGTTAATAGTCTATGCTTGATACATATACTAGTGCTAACATTTTATTGGAAATACTATCAAATGTATGCAGCTAGTTCCTCATCATTCTGGCAGAGTAAAAGTGATAGAGAAGGGCCCTAGAGGAGCAGCGCTTAGAAGAAATCCTGGATGTTTCAAAAGCTGCATGTATGAGACTTACTTCTTCCACTGGACATACAGTATCTCTGTCTCATGCACTTCCAAAGCCAGGACCTTTTTCCAGCTCCTTTCACAAAAGTGCTAAACAACCCTTGGTGGCCTGATTTTTAATCTGATAACCAACAGGGTTTGCCATGCAGAGCCACAGATGCTGCAGCACTCTGTTATCCCAACACCTGGCAGGTGTGTATGCTCAAGGAAGCCCCTAACAGTGCACACCTCAGTAGCAGCCTCAGCCTGTGGCTCCACTTGTAATCTTAAAATAGCCTCACCTATACTGAGATGTCTGACACATATGGACATCAAAATAGCCGTAGTTAGATAAATCATAATTACAGCTGCGTATTCATTACAGTCATAATTTCCAAAAAGGGATTTTGCAACTCTTCATAGCTACGGCATTTGTTACTACAAACAGCCTACTGTTTCCTAAAGGTTTGGATCCTGATCCTAAAAATGCAAGATTGTTCACATATTGAAAGTCAGGTTTAAGTTTTAGTATCTGCAGGATCAGGGTCTTAAGCTTATAGGTAAGTTTAGTGGAGTATAAATTTTGAAGAGGAGTTAAATGACAGAGTAGATACTAAATGATGTCAAATTGCTTTATTGAAAAATTAAAGGGTATAGAGATTATTTTTTGTAATCCATGACAACTAAAAAAGCATGTGCGATTTCTTTTCCCTTACTAAAACAGTAACACTTCCCATATCCCTTCTTCCTGTAATGACCTACTTTCATCATAGCTAGTAGTAAGAGTCTGATTCATTTGGAAGTGATGCTTGTACTTTAACAGAAAGTTTAAATTTAAACAACTGAGAATAAAATATTTTTGCTTTTTATCTCATGCCAATACAGAGTTTGAAAACGATAAATGATTATGAAACAATTTATTAAGAGTTCCTAAGTTCACACAGAGATTTTCCAGTTGCACTCCTGACATTATCACTACTAATGTATTATACACAAAGGTCTTGTGCCAAATACTTGAGAGGATGTGCCTAAATCTCTTCTAATCTTATTCAAATCTTGGTTTTAAAAAGTGAGTTAAAAAGCATGGAAAACAGAGAAGTTAAAGATGTGTCTGGCTTCAGGCCTTTACTTCCAGCTATACTTCCAGTGGTAAAGGAGGACCCAATTTCTAATGACATCTCATGGGGCTTTGTGGAGTCTTCAAAGTCCTTCTCTCATGGCAGAAGGCAGAAAAACTTCCACCATGGACAGAATTGCTAAGAGCATAAGGTCTTCCAGAAGGTAAGCTGCTATGGATACCAAACTCCAAACACTTTTCCTTCAGCAGTGAAAGAAGGCCAGTGTTTTTGCCATCATCTTATCAGGATGATTGATCCTCTGAGTCAGCTTTGCAACGAAATGAAAATCCTGACACTCCAGCTCAAAGACCAACCTCTCTCCCTCACAGCCCCAAATGGAAAAGCCAACAGGAAACTTTACATGTCACAACTATCTCTCATGTGTCACCCTATTCCAAATTATTGCAGCATTTAAAACAATAAAAATAAGTATTTTTAAAATTTGCTTGAAAGGATTAGGCCAGAAGAACTAACATATTTAAAGTGAGATTTCATGGATATACTCAGAGCGGATTTTAAGAGGTAAAAGGAATTAGGAGGCCACAGGCCCTACACTGCTGTCACCTGGGTCATCGTAAACTCTTAGCTACACGACGGCAGAGAAGCTGTGCGGTTGTGCAGCCCCGTTGCTTGCCTGATGGCTGCCTCCGCCCCTGAACAGAGTGTACCACAATCATGAGTTACAAAGCAAAAAAAATTTCACTGAAGTTAAAAAGCAAACAAAACGGCCTTTTTTTCCTTCTTTTGTGACTGGCTTATACAGTAAGAGATGTTATTTTTCTACAAAAATGAAAATTGTTATTATTTTTCTACTCTAATCTGCACTTCTCAAGAACCTCTGTTAATCCCTATCCTTCACTGAGGAAAGTTTTGCACTTTATCTCTCTGCAGTTAGAATCATTTGTGCCTGGATGTTTAAAGGAGCTGAAAGAAACATGTTAAAAACCTGAAATTGTTTATGCAAAGAAGACTAAAGGAATCAAGTTAGTTGACACAAGTCCTTCCATATATTTGCAAAGGTAGAGATGGGGAAAAAGAGGCCAAGGAGGCCGCAAGCCTCCGTGCTTCTGCAGTACTTACCAGTGATTTCCGGCTCCTTTAATAGTTGGGGAAGGAACCCTTTCTGTTTTCCCTCTCTACTAATCAAAGGATCAAGGTCCTTCGGTTAGCACAGTCTGAGGAGAAGATGCTTTTCTGTGAGAAGCAAACACTTCTTCAGTATTGGCACAAGCAAGACATTTAGTTTCACATTAAAATATAAAGAAATAATTTGGGTTATCTGTAGGTGAAAACTAAGGCAGTGTCCTGTCTAGATGATCAGAAAGGTAATTTTAAAGAGTTTCTGGTAAATTCAGATTTCTTCTTGGCAGCAATATCCTGAGTGCTCTTCTCTGATACACTGGGAGAAAATAACACTTTAACCATCCGGTATAATTTCAAGTGAAGATAATAAATAGGTAGTGCAAAATATCTTGGCCTATTCTCCCACGTAAATACAAGGTTTTAAAATAACAAATCTTTATGAAATAATTTTACAATGGCCATAGATTTCCAACAGTGATTTCTATTATATAGAGATTCAGTTGATTACTATCTCATTCCAAAATGCTCAGAGAAATTCAGATTATTTTCAGAGAGATGGATAAATGTCAGAACTACACACTCAAAGGCTGAAACATGCATGTCTTCTCCTTACCCTTCATACAGAATGGAAAAAAGCCAGATAAGCACGGATTCTAACTCTTTTCATTCCACGTTCTTAAGAAGTTCAGTTTACATCACCTACATTACACTTTTTTATTCAAACCCTAGAACAAACCTCTCCTTTTAGTAATGCATTGCTAATAATTTTGAAGACGTCAAGATGAAAGATTGGGCCTTTCCTTCTCTATATACAGCTTCTTACAAGTTTAGAACCATTCAGATTATTCAGATGAGGAAACCTAATCAGTAATCAGGAAATAAACACAAAGAGTTGCACTGTTTGCTAGCAGTATCTTGCTATTCATATTAAAAAATAAATAAATCAGTTCCATCTCTTAATAAATTAATTCCCTGGGTGAATGGTGAAACTTTGGATTTCAGTAAGTGCAAACTCACAGGATGTTTTGATCCATCAGGTCCATTTCTTCTTCTGCTCAAATAGGTACCTACTACCCCTGATTTTCATGGGAGCTGCTTTAATACAGTGTAAACATGAAAAGCTTAATATTATCTTTTTTTTTAATCCAAAGCACTTAAAAATTTTAGAAAGTTTAGGAAAGCAGCATTACTGATATTGACTAGGAAGCATAAATTCTTAATGAGGAAATTAAAAAAAACAGTATAGAAAATCAGTCACAGTTAAGAATGAAACACAGTAAGCTCACTTACAGTCTCTGTTTTGTTCACAGTTACCACCAGAGTAGAGTCTTAGTCATCTCCACTTACTACTGTCAGCCTTTCTGGATCTATACCGTTGTGGGTAGCCTCCACTTCTCCAATTCCCATTACTGACCTCCATAAGAAACCCAAATGCTTTAGGGAGAGTTTGCTCTCCCTAAAGTTAAGCGTCATTTACCCTTCTCTCAGGGGACAAGGTCATGACCCTCTTTACTAGCAGCCCTTTTTACCAAAGGCCCCAAAACAGAGTGGCAGAAAGCTAAGGCAGCATCATTTAACATGATCCAGCTCCCCCCCATCCTACTTTTGAGCACTGGGATCACTGGGCCATTTCATTCCTGGCTCCAGTGGGCATGATTCAGAAACAGCAATGCAGCAGCCTGCCATCCTTCCCCATGCACTCCCTTGCTGCCACAGCAAGCAGCGCAGCACCAGCACAGGCCATCTCTGCTTGTGCACTCACAGCTGTATGCACTCTCTCTTTGATTTTCTCCTAGCTCTATATTTTTCTGCCTTGCTTTCTAATGGAAACATATATTAATATTTTGCAACCTTCCCTGCAAAATGGCTGTCCAATTCAATATTTTATGCTGTCATTTATTTTGGCAACAAAAGCGCCAACCTGTTTTTATTTACATTTCAGGAACTCTTTTGTTTTTTTCTTTTTTCTTTTTTTGACTCTCAGTAACTGCTGTCAATATTTTAATAATGACAAATTGCAATATGAGCCCTCAGTTTTCATTACTACGCTAACAAGAATCAGAAGCCGAGAGCTGAACTTCCAATTAAAATCAATGGGAACTTCTCCACTGAAAATTAATGTGTTTTGTCTCACTTTGCACTCATAACTTTGCAGACGTATTTGAAAGATTAAAACAGTTTAACTGTTAACTTTGTCCTAAGCGTATCTTGCATGAGAAAGATACCCATTTAAGCTGTGCTGATGCATTTATGTTTAAATCCATTCAAGCACGGACAAAGTATTGGCCTGCGTGTGTATTGTAGAGATGCGTCTATTTTTTGCACATCGCGTTGTTTCATCACTGTCTGGTGGAACAACTCTTGACGATGTGAGAACTATTTCTCTCGACTCCTCTGCCCTGCAGCAGCCCAGCGGGGTGGCAGCGCGGGGCCGAGCCCGGCGCCGCTGAGGCAGGCGGGCACGGCGGGGCGCGGAGCGGCGGCCGAGCAAAGGTGCCGGCGGGGCTGAGCGAGCCAGGGCGGCAGGTGTAAGAACGGAGAGCCGATAGGGGAGGGCGAAGTGCACGGCAGGGAAGGAGGGAGGGCCAAATGCTCCGGAAGGGAGGGTTAGGGCAGGGGGAGGAGAGGGGGCCGTGTTAAGGAGCAGGGGAACCGTGGGAAGCGGAGCCGGACCTGGCGAGAGGCGGATTTAAGGAGTGGCACTGTGGGAAAGTAGCTGTACTGCGCCCCGTCCCCCCCCCTTGGAGCCCCGCTACTGCACGCTGCTCCCCCCCACCGGCCCGCAGGATGCCTGTGAAAGGAGGCACCAAATGCATCAAGTACCTGCTCTTCGGCTTCAACTTTATTTTCTGGGTAAGAGACCCGCGCCCGGCCCGGCCCCGCGGAGCCCCTCCGGCGTGCCCGGGACAGGGGGTGTTTGCCCCGTCCCCGCCCCGTGGAGCCAGGAGCTCCAGTTTCTCGCTTCCCCCGACGTGGCTCCCCGGGAAGGAGCTGTTTGCCCTGCCTCGCCCACCTCTCACCCCTCCCCGCGCCCATGGGGTTGGGATGACCTTGCAAGGGGGGGGGGGTTCCCCCCACCCGCCGCGGGAGGAGAGGACTGAGTGTTTTCCCTGCGCTCCCGCCCTGCCGAAGTTTGCCCCGAGCAGCAGCGTGCGCCGGGAGCTGCGCTGCCCCGGGGCCAGGCTCTCGCCAGTGCGACGGCGCCGGGAGCGGGGGAGAGGAGCCGCGGCTCAGCCCCGCGGAGGGAACGGGGCGGGCCTCGACGCCCCCGCTCTGGCCCCGCGGGCGCGGCGCTGCGGAGCTCGGCGGCTCTCGGGCGGAGCGGGCTGGCGGCGCGCTCGCGGGTGGCCGGCCCTTGCCCAGGGGCAGGTCTGCCCGCATCCCCGGGGCGCCTTCCCCGCCTTCCTCCCTGCCGCACGGGGCCGGGCCGGCGGCCAGCTCCTGGTTACCTGCCCGCGGTAGCGGCGCCGCAAACAAACGCCCACGCGGTCAGGCGGTGGCAGAGGCTGGGGCGTTTCGCTGCTCCGCGATTAAAGGCAGCCGGGGGGGGGAGGGG